>NW_003852464.1:6564330-6577990 GCF_000181295.1 Otolemur garnettii
GGAGTTTATGAGTTCATATTTTATAATTAACGTTGCCAGCAGGGGAGTTTGATTAATACCGAGCAGTAGATTTTGAGCAATGTTCCATACAAATTGCCAAATTTAGCAATAAAATAAATTGGTTATGTGAACATAATTAGTAGGATGACTACTTAAAATTCAAAACCAAATGTGAATAATTCCAAATCATCTGAGCCACAAATCCATTATTTGTGTAGAAGGGGGAGAGGATAGCATTCGTGTTTTATTTTGCCCTCAACCACAATGTTATCCACCACCAAGCTGAACATAATGAAACTCCTACAATGGGCTGGGATGACATTTTAGAGCTATCTAGAAACACACATATATGCACATGTGTACACACATACACACACACACACAGAGGGAATGTAGCAAAAATAAGGAATGTTAAATTGCGAATTTTCATGATAAATCTGAAAACCTATAACACATTTTTAACAAATGCTGTGTTCCAGTTTTCTGACGTACTCTATTACATCAACCTCCGAGGCAAACTTACCCAGAGGAGCTTTTTACCTTTAAACAGCTTTAACCTTTAAACCCTTTAACCCTTTAACCCTTTAACCCTTTAAACCTTTAAACCCTACCTTATTGTCCCCCTGGACTTCTCCGAGCCTTTGCTGAAGTTCTTTAATTTCTTCTCCCAGATGTTTGTTTCGGTCCTGAGAATCTCTCAATAGTTGTGCAAGATTAGCCTGGAAATAGCGACACATGAAATTAGAACCTAACTGCAGAATCAGAAACAAAGGACGGGATGAATCCTGGGCTCCATGGGGCTTGTCAAGGCTGGTGCCCATCAGAGTAAACACACACAGGAAGGTAGCAAGGGTTCAAACAGGGCCACGACCAGGACATGGAGGAAAATCAAGTTGGCCGTGACCCTCAATTTGGGGAAGTTCTTTGCTTCCAGAATGGCTTCCGGAGGCCACTTGGACAAGCAATGGAGAGAGGAGTCTTACCTGACTCCCCTTCCCCCCCACCGCCAAAAAAAATCTTTTTAAGAGCTTATCACTAAAAATGTTGAAAACAGATACAATGTCCAATCTGAAAATTTAGGCCCATGACATTTGAAAAGCTTCATTTTCTTGTTTGGGTAGGTCCCTCACGCCCAACCTTCAAATATACAGTGTGTCCGTAAAGTTCATGTGCAATTTCCAACGTAAAACTTTTCTTAGTTGCACACCAACTTTATGGACGCCCTGTGTCTTGTGTACTGAGTTTTGTCTTTGCTACTTCCACGCCCAGGATTTTGATCACAACTCCAGGAGGCAGCCTGGGAAGAAGTCAGTGATAAGCCATAATTTCTGAAATTGGGATGCAGAGGAAATTCAAGCCTCCTGGGCTGGTCTTCCTACCTCTTACTTCCTTATTCTAGCTCACATAATACCGAACAGCCATCCCTGTCTTTTGGCTCCCAACTTTACGGTGTCATCCCTTTCTTAAGCTCTGCCTCTTGCCCAGACACGGGTCTCTCTGGTCAATGTGGCCGGTTCTCCACGAGCCTGCCCTTTCAGTCCAGCTCCGCCTCACGGCCTCATGCCCCCCTTTCCCAGGGCATACACACCCTTGGCCATAATCCTGTCCCTTTTCCAGGTTCCTTGAGCCTGAAATTGCCAACTCTCCCCATCTAGCTACCCACTTGTGACTCCCACCCACATTCCCCCTCACTCACCCAGCTTCTTGTGTACCGTGGTTCTTATGTTGCCAAGTGTAACTTGCTCTAAGTCTCACCTGAATTTTCAGCTTCTTATGGAACCTTACCAACAAGACACCACAAACAACTGAAAGGCAGAGATTCTGCCTCCTACGCCCTCCACTTCTACGTGTGTTGCTCCACACGGTGCCTGCGTGCCCACAAGTGTTCTAAAGTCTCGTGGTAGACACATGAAGGGGAAAGGAAGGAGGGAGGAAAGAGAGCAGTCAAAACACCACTTCTGGGAGAGAATCATTCACCAAGAGTCAGACAAGGGATGGTAAAGAAGACGTCCTGGGCTCCATTCCTATTATGGCCAAAGAAACCAAATCCAGAGACGTTAGGGGACTAGCCCAACTGCAGTGGCTAAATTTCCAAAGACTTGAGTGTAAATACTTGGAGGAATAGGAAACTATGTTAGGTACTGCAAAGGGAATGAAAGAGAAAGAACATAAAGATCAAATCTCTGCTCATCCCCGACTCCCCGCTTTATCTCATCTCTATACCCCACCTGCTGGGGTATCCTGTTGTTTCTACCTCTCGCTCACCTCCTTGGGTCCTTCCTCCCACATGTAGTACCAGGCCCATCCCGTCTCAGCACCAGGGCACTGTTCTCTCTCCTGGAATGGGAATGCTCTCCCTCCACACAGCCCCTGGGCTCATGCCCTCAGCCTTCTCCAGTCTTTGCTCAAAGGTCGCCATCTCAGCAGGCAAGGTGACTCTCCTAGACCACTCGATTTAATACTGCAACCTTCCCACCTTCCCTGGCACCACTTTCTTTTTTCTAGAGCATTTTCCATCCTTTAACACGCCACATCATTCCCTTCATGGTTTATTGCTCAGTGTTGATTTTCTGCCTCGCTCTTTCCTAAAACCTAAGTTCCATGAAGGGTGAGAATCTTTGTCCTCTCTCTCGACCTCTCCTAGTAGATGCTCCCACAAGTACTTTTTAAATGGGAGACAATAAGCTGAGTCTAGGGGTGATGGTCTCACCCTAGGGAGGGATCTAGAAAAATAACAGCAGCTACCAACACTAGAACCAGTGCCTGGCATGGAGTTTTGCACAGAAAAAACTCACCCCCACTGGCTGCACTTAATCAAGCCCTGATCTCCCACTCACTGACTGGTGAACATTAATCGATAATTCCATCTAAAGTTTCAGCCCCATATTTGTAAAACTCTTATCTTGTAATAATTGGGTAATGTTTGTTCTTGTAAGATAAAAATGTGGTAATGGATGAGGAAAATTAATTTCCATTTTGTAGGTAGGAAAGTAAAGAAACAAGAGACATTATGCCCAGCTGACTGTTCTTAGATATTTTCTGGATGGAAGGAACCATTCCAGTTCTGCCACTTACTGCCCTGAGTTTCTTTTCTTTTCTATTTTTGCAGTTTTTGGCCGGGGCTGGGTTTGAACCTGTCACCTCCAGCATATGGGACCAACGCCTTACTCCTTTGAGCCACAGGCGCCGCCCATGTGCTGTGTTTCTTAATCTATAAAATGGAGCTACAAATGTATATTGTAGGGGGTGACTGGATCCTTAACAATGAGCACAGAATACTCACCACTGTGCTCAGCATACAGTAGGTGCTGGTTAAAAGCTGGGTATGTCCATTGACTATGCCCTTCCAGTGGCTCCAACTCAAACTCTCAGTGAACAGAGACGTCTGGACACAGCAAAGACCTCCTTGGATACAGCTGGTGCCTTTGTAATCCTGCCTTTTCATTGTTGATTATTCATTCATTCATTTATGTAACAAATATTTACTGAGGGTCTTCCCTGTGCCAGGTGCTGGTTTAGAACTGGAAATACAGCAGGGAACAATACAGAAACCTTGCCCTTGCTAACTTGCATTTAATTGATGATATTGCATTAATTATATCCTATTACAATAGAGCTGTGAACCAAAATGAAATATTAAGCTCCCCAGATGACTGAGTGGACTCCCCTGTTGGCCAAGGGAGCTCCAGAAAAACCTTAAAGGTGAGTTTCTGGCTATGAGGAGAAGGGAGGTCAAGCACAATTCCTTTCGGCATTACTTTGCTATAATAAGATACTAAATCATTAACAGGCCTAAGGCCATGCAAGGCTCAGCTTAAACCACACCTGCAGACCACTGATTTGCTTAACAGATCACTTAAGATTTGGTAAATAACTTCAAACATTCCAAGCCTTTAGACCAAACTTCATTTCTATAACCAACTACAAATCAAAGGATCCTTAAGTCCACATAAACTCGTAAGCCCCCTCTTTCTTGGAGATGTCCCACTTTCTCAGGCCAAATCAATGGATGCCTTTTGGGGACTGCATATGCTCTTACACAGAAATCCTGTCTCCAGCATGTAGAAAATCAGACTGTAACTTGGCTACAGGGCACATTGTCTCAGGACCTACTGAGGCCATGTGCCCCTGCCCTGGCTGAGCACTGTGGTGAGCATTCTGTGTTCATCTTTAAGGATCCAGTCACACACATTTGGCTCAGAATAAACCTGTCCAAATTTTTTTTTTTTTTTTGGTTAATAGAATATATAGATTCAGTATTACAGATAATACATGTTGCAGAGAAAAATGAAAAAGGTGAAATGGGCTGGGCACAGTGGCTCACACCTATAATCCCAGCACTCCAAGAGGCTGAGGAGGGAGGATTGCTTGAGTTCAAAACCAGCCTGTCTCTACTAAAAATAGAAGAATTATCCAGGCATTGAGCCTATAGTCCCAGCCACTGGGGAGTCTAAAGCAGGAGGATTGACTGAACCCAGGAGTCTGAAGTTTCTGTGAGCTAAGCTGACACCATGGTATTCCAGCCTGGGGCAACAGAGTGAACTTTGCCTCAAAAAAAAAAAAAATGCAAAAGGGTGTGTGTGGGAAAGGGCCACAGAGGCCCCTGGGAAAAGGCCACACTTAAACCAAGACTTGAAAAAGGAGAGGGGGGTCTCGTGCATATCCTGGGCCAGGAGTTCTCGGCAGGGAAAAGGCAAACCAACCCATCTCACTCCCTCCACCCCCTCTACATCTCAAAACTTCCACTTGGGAGAATAGTTCAAGGCCACAAGAGCAGGCTGACCACAGGGACTGCAGTGACGTGGAGAGATGACTCAATTCTTGATTGTCCTGGTTCCCCTCCTCTGTCCACAGTTCTTCCTCCTTACACAAAGTGTCACATGTGGGTGGCCTCTGCCTTTTCTGCACAGAACTCCAGAATATTCCCCAGACATTAGCTCATTGATCTTTTTCCTACCAGATGGAGGGACAGGCCGCAGCAGCAGCAGCGTCTGTCCCAGGGGAGTGGCAGGAGGACAGCTCAGCGCTGGCTCTGTCCAGAGCCGGCTGCCACCTGCACACGTTCAGGAGAATCTCAGCATCCCCCTCTGGAGGAGACGCAGCAAAATTCACCCTGGCAGGAGCTTTCTTTTAACCCATGGAAGAGATGCTCAAAGAAATGCCGTTAAGAGCAACCATGAAAACTTAACAAAAGGTAACAGCAAAAAGATTCTACAACCTCCCGAATCTTTCCTCTTTGAATCAATATGCCTCGGGTCTTGGGTGGGCTGGAAGACCCTGACATTCGCTGCCCGACGAACCTGCCGTAGCTAAACCAGTACAATCCAACCTGTCAGGGGTGCAGCACCAGTTTTCTTTATCCAATCCATCATAGATCAGTACTTTAAACAAATATGATAAAAATGAATTACTAGGAAAATAAATGTCAGAAGACATCCAGATAAAAGCCGTATTTATTGTTCGATTTGACAGACATAAAATCTGCCGTCAAATTGCTGTACAAATTTCTAAACACGTCCTCTCAATTGCTGAACTTGTGGTGAACCAGATACAATTAGCTTGCAGCCTCGCACTGGTCCCGGGACCCCACTTTGAAAAGCATTGAGCTCACTCAGAGGTGCTCCTGGGTATCTGGATACTACAGCAAGGCAGACACCAGTAGAAACATCCGTCAGTGGTTCCAATGACAGTTGGGACAGAGGACAGAGATGCTTTAGGACACAACAATTTAGACACCCCGTGATGTGAGTATCAACCATTATTTACTCTGCAGCCTGGCCCGGAAAGAAATCTTCCAAAATAAAGTCAGGCATTTCTCCATTTGCCATAAAACAATGGTCAATTAAAAATCACAATGCCTCCATGCGAGTTCACAGTAAATCTACGCAGCTTTCAACTTGATCGCTGGGGGTACAGAGAGGTGGGGGAGTTGTCACTGCTTTAAAGCAGGTGACTGGCATTTTCTCTTACATTAAAGGGCTGGAATACTTGTCAACACACAATTCTCTTCTATTCAGTCCTTCCACCTCCTCACCTCCAAAACAATGACTTTGAAAACTAGAAAATGACTATTCTGATACGGTGCCTAATTCCTTGACATACACCTTAAGGAATAGAAAAAAGGGTAGTACATTTCAAAGCACTCAAAATAGAGGAGAAAAGTTCACACAATTCTTTTGACCAAAAATAACACCCATGACTCACACACATCCACTATAACAATCCATCAAGCTAGCACATGGAGCCTGCTTATAATTTATCAGCTATGCAGAGCGCTTTGTCTCCGTGTTATTGAGAAGGACTCTGTGACCATCAGTTAGAACGGCAGCTCTATGTAAAAGAAACATCAGGGAAAAAGTGGCAGACCGCCTACGATGGGGAAGGGTTTCACAGGGAAGGAAAACAAAACCAGGAGATTATTTCCTCTAAATCTCTAGGGCAGGGGGTGGCATAAATAGCAAAACATAAAAAGGTTTAAAAAGAAGCCCCTTTTAAATATTCAGATCTAGCTGGGGCCGACATTAAAGGTTGACATTTTCGCTCTGATAATAGCAGAAAGCTGAGTACAGTGGAATATACTGCGAATACGTATATTTAAGCCACTCTTTCTAGCTAGAGGTTTATCTATTACAACTGGGATGGGGAAGAGACGGAAGAGAGATTTGATGAACATGTAGCCAGGAGCTTCGAGGCTCCGAGGACATGACAGCTCTCCATGCTGCAACACCTTCTTTTGCAAGCAACAACTCAGTCCCCCATTACGAGCAACGTCCGCAGGAATTCACAAATGCCAGCCCCCAGTGTGGGAACTTGGGTGCCTTGGAAATTCTTTCTGTACAGCTGTTGTGCAGGCAGAGACCAGAGAGTTGAGAGAGCCCCTGGGTCTCACCCCAACTTCTTCTCTGGCTTTTTGCAGAAATTCTCACCAAGGTAGATTAGCCTCGCGTGATGAGAAGGGCGCCACCCTTCCAATTCTCAAGTCCTGCTGCATCCTGAACTTGACTTTCTGTCTCTATCACTGTTTCAATTCCCCTATAAATGCCACAAGAGATGTCAGGAGGGTTTATGCTACGGATGTCACATGATTTTTAAACTCTTAAGAACCAATGGGAGATTTTTAAATACAGATGGTCCCCAACTTAATGAGGGTTCAAGTTTCTCTTTCGACTTTGTGTCAGTGTGAAAGTGATATGCATTCCGTATAAACCACAGTTCAAGTGCCCATACAACCATATTGTTTTTCACTTTTGATAAATTACATGAGATATATGACACTTGATTATAAAATAGGCCTTGAGTTAGATCAGCGGTTCTCAACCTGTGGGTCGTGACCCCTTTTTTCCATTTGTAACACCGCGGCAATTAGGAAGGTCGAGAACCACTGGGTTAGATGATTTTCCCCACTGATAGACCAACGGTAAGTGTTCTAAGCCTGTTTTAGGTAGGTGAGGCTAAGCTGTGATGTTCAGTAGGTCAGGTGAATTACATGCACTTTTTATTTGTAATCTTTTCAAATTTGATGTGTTTATCAGGACGTAACCCCGCTATAAGTTGGGAAGTATCTGCAGAGTCATAAATCATGGTTGGCAATGACCATCACTGTTAAGGATCCCATTTCAGTGATCAACTGACGGATACTAGTTCACAAGGGAGGGATTTCAGGATAATAATTGTAAGAAAGCAGCCTGAGTGTGAGAGCTGGGGAGAAGACCTACTCCAGACCATTTTTCTGAGGTTAGAAATAAAAAGATGGCTATGAAAGGGATCAGGATAGGCCGCCCCAAATTATGCCACTTTGGCGTAAGGATTATTTTAAGCTGAAAGCAATTCACAATCACCAAATACAGGAAGAGTTCTCTGTACTCCCCCTTTCTGCCTAAAAGTAGGCATAAATTTCTGCTTGCAAAGGTGTCCCCTTCTCTACTACCCGAAAGAGGGGAAAGAATCCTATCACCAGAGATGGATAGTCAGCACCAAATGAGTCTTCATTAAAAAAAAAAAAAAAACTTATTAAAATAACCCTTCTTTTTCATTATTTCCTGCATATATGGCCTACTTTCCAACAACTTATCACCCTTTGCAGCCCGAACCCCCTTTCCTTTGTTAAAATGGTATATAAGCCCTGGAGTTCAACTGAGGTTAACCACTTCCTGACTTTTACATTTTCTTCTGTGGGTTCCTATTGCCTGAAAAATAATAACATTGTATACTTTTTCCTACTGTTAATCTATCTTTGGTCATTTAAATTTTCAGACCTCCATCACTGAACATAAAAGGGTTAGGGAGCCCAACAACAGCCACACATGACCCCTTTTTCCTCCTCCTCCTTCTCCTCCTAAGACAAAGCCACGAAGGACCTAGTTAGCCCCACCCCTGAGAAGTTCATACCTAAGGACACTAACTTTCTGGGTTGTAGAACTGGCCCACTCTCCTGTGGCCCCATATAACAGGGGTCTCTAACTACCCCTGGGCCCAGACATCACCTTTGCACTGCCCAGGCAGGTTGCTGTCCCTTTCAATAAACCTGGCCTGAACTTCTCCACTCTGGTCTCATCTCCAGGCACCACTGCTTAGACCTTTCACCTCCCACACAGGTAATAACAAAACAGAAAAAAGTGATAAAAAGGTTAAGATAAACTCTTGAACCTTGTGCTATCCCAGACATCAGACACAGGAGTTAGAGTTAGACCACCTGTTTTCACCTACGTTCTTCAATATGTCACACCAGCATTCCAAGCACAGTCCCTCATCCTGAATCTTCAGAAGTATTAAATACAATTACCCGTGAATAACACAGATTTGAAATGTGTGGGTCTATTTACGGATACTAATTCAGATCAAAAAGCATTATTCTTTGGATGTGAAGCCCTTGGATACAGAGGGCTGACTTTTCCTGTGGCGAGTTCCACAGGCCTTGAGTGGGCACAGATGTTAGTATACATGCGGATCCTGAAACTAATGCCCCTTATATGCCAAAGGATGACGGTACACATCGTTTTGGTAGCCTAACCATGGACAAGTTACTCTGCACTGTAATATAAAAATGATGTGTAACAAAAGATCCTCTAATATATACCTCTCAATTTGCAGACATACAAATCAGTACGGAAACTCGAAAATGAGAGGAAATGAGAGAGAGACAGAGAGAGAGGACAGACAAGGAAGCCCTTAAGCTTGACACTTTCTCCAGAAAAGTAAGGAAAAAAGAGAGTGAGAGAGTAAAAGTACAGAGACTCAATTTAGAAAAGGCTGCCCCACTATATGGTCTGAAAAATTTTTATTAAGTCATACTCTGGGCCTCTTAAATCCACACCTTCAATAGAGAAAGTACTAGATTAAGCAAGAATACATAAAAAAAAATCTTTGATGAAACATCAAGTGTTCTTGAGAGATGTGATTGATAGCGAATTTAATTGCAATTTCTACTCCACTGCTTCGGTCCAATGGCGACTCCTGTGTTAATAGTAACAGAGAAACTTGCTTTGCTTAGCAAGGGCCCCTATTCATAGCACCTGCCAAAGTGATGACCTCTGCTACAGCCACAGCTTTTTTATTTACAAAAAACAACCACCCGAGAGCTTATTCCAGACGTACTTTTGGGCTGTGCAAGGAACCATCGGCAGCCCACCCCTTCCTGCTAATCTCAAAACACACACTTGCAAGTGGCTGCATTTCTAGGCCCCACAGGCAAACACTTTTGAATAGATTTGGGAGGTTGCTATTTAAATAAATGTTTGCTTAATCTTGGGCATTACGATTCTGCCTCTCCACTTAGGGGCTCCGTGAATAGCTCCCCAGTTCTTTAGACTCAATGAGCCTAAAATTCCTCATCTATAAATTGGGGGGCTACTCTCCCCCTCCTTATAAAATTGTTGCAACGATTCAAAGAGTGAGCATTCAAAGAGTGCTCAGAATTAAGTTGCTGTTAGGATTCGAGAGGGGTCCAAGTGGCCAGATCTGGGATTTCTTCTGCGTTTCCCTGGTTTGACAGAAAAGTCATACCATTCAAAGTGTTATAAAAAGAAACATCTTAAAGCACTAGAGATCTCTGAAGTAAGTTTAGGTTCTGAGCATCAAACCAGGACGCATATACAAAGTCACTCTGATTTGCAGTCACAGGAGATTAAAACAAGCTTGACCAAGAAGACTTTTCTACTCAAATAAAAGGTTCCTTTCCAGCCCACAAAGGGCCACTCCACGCTCTGATTTTTCCAGGCTTGTCATCTCGGCTCATGTCACCGTCTAAATCAACCATCGCTTTCTAGAGGCAAGAAAGTAGCAGCTCCCTCCTAGACCAAGAGAGATACCTCCCCTGGTATGTCTGCTTGAGATCAAAACGGGAAAAGACAAAAGATCTTAAAGGTGGGTTCGACTGTTTACTCACGGAGTTTTCATGGGGAAATGTGCCTCCCTGACCCCAAAAAATCCCATCTGATAAGAAGATTAACCCAGAAATAATTTATACCTCCCTCCGTCGCCTTTGGAGGAATTGCTTGTTTAGCAAAAGAAAAATATTTGAAGGGTCGTTTGAGATCTTTCGGTGATCTCTCACCGAAGTGCGAAGGGGCGCTCTGTGTACGGTTCTGCCTGGAGTAACAAGGAGAAATTTTCATTTCAATGTCCCACGAGAAGCTATTAGTGCAATCGCTGTTGTCACAATTTCTTCCCAGCTTCTTTAACGGATGATTTGCCATTGGAAATTGGCTGTTTTAAAAAGGATTCCGTGTTCCAAAAAGAAAGCCTCGACAACTCTATTTCTAGAACAGATGCATGCGTTCTAGTCTGCCCGCTGAAGAAGAGACAAGAAAAGCAGGAAAAAATCACAAACAGGCATCAGCTGACACCAGAAAGACGGAAAAGGCTTCACCGGTAGAGCCTCCTCACCCTGCTCAGTTTCCTGTTCTCTACTGCTCTGAGCAGTGGGCTTTGAACAAGGCTCTTCATCTTGGGACTTTCCAAGTGGCCTGGACTGGAAATTAACTATGGTTCCTCCAGGCTCAGTCTAAAAGTCAGATATAGAACAAAAAACTTCAACTATAGTATTGAACTATGAGCTAGAGGACCTGGATTTGAATCCTGCTCTCTCAATCTTCCGTGTCTCCTTGGATGAGTCACAGGAAACGTCTACAACATCCAGTGTTCCTGGAGCACTCCCCAAGTACAAGCCAACGAGCATCATGAATATCGCCATGCAACTCCTCAGGAGAACTTCGTGAACACGTCTTGCATTTTGGAGAGGAGGAAACTGAGTCTCAGAAAGGTTAAAACAGCTCGCCCAGTGAGCAAGTGGAAGGGTTAAATTCGAATCCAGGTGACTGGAGGCCAGAATCGAAGCTCTTATTATTACTGCCACCTGCCACGCAGCCTCGTGACTTAAGGAAAGACACACCTGCCGTAGGACCTCAGCTGGGAGAGGACATGGCCACGTGCTCATGGACGTGGTCTCTGAATAGCACAGAGCCCTGCCGAGACTGAGGGTGTGGGATTACTTTCTGCCCTCAGTACATTTGGGGCAGAATCTCTTAAATGCAGCCCATGGAATGTCAAGGACTCTTAGATGGGCTAAAGAGGGTCCATGACCTCATGAACTTACATGCAATATTTTTCGTGGGCATGACTGTGGGCCTTTTCTCTTCTTTCTTTTTTTCTTTTTGAGACAGAGTCTCACTTTGTCACCCTTGGTAGAGTGCTGTGGCCTCATAGCTCACAGCAACCTCAACTCTTGAGCTCAAACAATTCTCTTGCCTCAGGCTCCCAAGTAGGGGGACTACAGGCACCCACCATGACACCTGGCTATTTTTAGAGACAAGGTCTCGCTCTGGCTCAGGCTGGTGATTGTGGGTCTTTTCTAAAGCAAAGGCTCATGGCCTACAATAGATTCTCAAAGGTATCAGTGATTCACAAGAGTCTCAGAACCACTGGTCCAGAGAAATGGAATTGAAACAAGGAGAAAGTCCAACAAGGACTAACTAAATCTCCCCCTCTGTGTCAAGAAACGAAGACAGGAAGAGTCTGGGAAGGACAGAGGGTAGAAATTCCAGGTTCTGAGTCAAGAAGCGGAAGCCACAGCTTCAAAGCCAGCGAGCAAGAAAATACGTCTTTCCCTTTGTACTGCGTGGATCTTGTGACCTCCGTGTCACAGCTGTTAACTCAGCAGCCGGCTCTTGTTCTGGTGTCTTATGCTTACACAAGGTGTATTTGCTTTGCAGCTGGAGGGGTAAATATTTCACCTGCTGTTCTGCCTTTGGGATAAATATATAATGTGATATAGGAGACCACAGGTCAGGGTGTGTGCCTCAACCTTCCCCCCACCCGCCACTTCCTGCTGATGAAACAGTTTAGAAAATAATCTTGCCTCTCCCTCTTCCATACTGGTCCATGTACACCCAGGCTGCCCATTTCCCGCCACACAGAAAGGTTCATTGTAACCATCGCTTAAACATTTAATGCTGCATTCCCCCCCACACACACATTTCCCCCTTCCGTCTAATAAAGAGAACATCCTAACAACACCTACCCTAAACCCAATTCCACACTGAAATATACTAACAGTACATAAAATTTAAAGCTGTAAGGTGCTTTTTTTTCATCCCCAAATCCTGGAACTTTCCCCCCCACATTTATCATGATCTTTTTTTCCCCCTTACTGAGTCAGAATTCCC
The DNA here is from genome assembly GCF_000181295.1 of Otolemur garnettii. Lineage (NCBI taxonomy): Eukaryota > Metazoa > Chordata > Mammalia > Primates > Galagidae > Otolemur > Otolemur garnettii. The sequence goes on from NW_003852464.1 coordinate 6,576,993, forward strand.
TCCCTAACTTCGGGCTATATGTTTCTCTCCTTAGCACTGATTCCCATTCACCATCCTACGTACACCATTTTAATTGCTTTGTTTACTGTTTATAACATCCTTCCTAGAATTAAGGTGACCACACTAGACCAAGACACCTTGGGGAGTGAAAAGGGACACAGATCAACATGATGCCAGGACCAGAGGTGTAGCTGGAAAGGGTCCCGGGCACCCTGGAGGTGTGGCACCTTTTCTCCACGTTCCAAGCTCAGGGATTTGGGTCTGCCTTTGTGCAGCTCTGAGTCCTTCCTGTGTAAATCAGCTCTGGACCCCTGCAGGCACTGAGTTCTTCCTAAGTCGCAGTAGTTACAGTGAGAGCTCTGCCTGAGTGGCCCGCAAGAGCTCCGTCCCCAGTTTGTTCCCTTCTACCCGGGGGTGATTTCCATGACCTCCATGTGCTTTGATTTCCTCCTTTGCCAGATGGCAGGAATAATAATAATAGTGCCTTCCTGGCACGACTGTATTAGGATTAAATGAGATTATCCACAGCAAAAGTCTCCAATCCTCGCTAAGGTGAGCACGGATAACCCTGGCTGTGGTTATTACTATTTGTCTCCCTGAGACCGTTTTACCCGAGGCATGAAGGTACAAGGCTGTGACACCATCTGCTTGGCAACTGTAGAAGCTGCCTTTCATCAGCAGGATGCCTGACTCCACCCACCTGGTCCTGACACATACTCCTGGCCGGAGCTTGCTCCCTGGGACCTTGTTGCTGGGAATTGGGGCACAGCCTTTCTCTAGTGGGGTGGCAGCTGGCAGCCGCTCTTATTCTCAGGAGAAAGCAGCTCATAAAAAGAGATGATGACTGGCTCGGTGCCCGTAGCTCAGTGTTAGGGTGCCAGCCCCATGCACAGGGGCTGGTGGGTTCGAACCCAGCCAGGGCCTGCTAAACAATGACAACAATAACAACAAATAATAGCCGGGCGTTGTGGCGGGCACCTGTAGTCCCAGCTACTTGG
>NW_003852464.1:6578141-6581735 GCF_000181295.1 Otolemur garnettii
AGAGCTGAGAGCAGAGTAGGAGGCCTGGGGCACCGAGCCCTGGCTGCGGCTGTTCCCAAGACCCAGCTGCATTTCTCTCTCCCATGGTAGCTACTCAACCAACTCTTCTGAGGGTCCATGAGCCAGACCGTCCTCTCTGGAGCAAGCTACTTCAGGCTGCCGAGTGCCACCAAGAGGATTCAACAGGGGCACTGTGTCCTAGAGATGGCCAAGAGCTATGGCGGCCAGAATGACAGGCTAACATTCAATGGTTTAATAAAAAGGGATGAGGAGGACAGGGTGATAAACACTTCCTGATGCTCAGCGGGGGCTGCACTGCCGCACTTGTTCCCTACAGCCACACCATGCAGTGGGCACCACATCTGTCCCCTTTTACAGATGACAAAGCTGAGACTCAGACATCCAAGGAGCCTTCCCAAGGCAGTTCAGTGGATGTCCCTGCTGACAACAAACAGCCCTAGGAAAAGCAATTAGACCAGGAGGGGGAGCAAGTCCTACACAGGCCCAGCCAAACTGGAGGGAAAGACTCCCATGGTACAGCTGGTTCTCCATCTCCTGTTTAGAGGAACCAGCCACACGAAGAAGCTGACACTAAGCACTAGAGGAAGTCGATGTTACAATTGGCACAATAGGAGAACTGTCAGATAAAATACAGGCTGCCCAGTTAGATTTGCACTTCACATACACAGTGAAGAAGATTTTAGTATATGTATGTCCCAGTATTGCAGGTAACATACGTCCATGCTAGAAAACATTATAAAATTTTCTGTATTCTATTTGAAATTCAAATTTACCTGGGCGTTGTCTATTTTTATTTGCGAAATTTGGCACAGTGGAGAGAACATGACAACTCCATGAAGCCACAGACCACGTAGCACCTGAAGCCCACGTTCCCTTGGACTGATGGTGACACAGGGGAACCGCTTCCTTATTGTCCAAGCAGTTTAGAATTTCTGTCACTTGCACCCCAAAGCATCCTATCTCGGGCAGCCAGCCAGCAGCTCCAACACAGGGGCAAGACTGCAGAGCCCACACTCCCCCACCATACTAAATCCTAAAGGGACAGAAACTAAAAGTCACGTTTAAAGCTACAAAGCCAATGTGTAGGGACATCAAACTTGTATTTTTAGAGCTACAAGAATACAGCTTGACAGACTTACTAGAATTCATCAGATTCTCCTCAGTCAGTATAAATGTTTTATTATGAAGTCACAGAACGTGAATTCACTTAAGACCATAAAACACCTTCATGAATACTAACACCCTCTAACATGGCATCAAAGGCGGCCACTGAAAATCACTAAAACCATGAAACCCGAAACACCTAAAAGGCCAGACAAAGAATTCCAATTTCTACACGTTAGTGATACATTTCTGCGTAACTTTGTTTAGAGAAAAAACATCAGTTGGTTCCCAGAAAAAGACTGAGCATTCCAAACCTAGAACAATATAACCTAGGAAGGGAGCATGGAAGTGAGTCCACAATTGACTAAATGGGAAGCCGGAGGGCTGAGCTGCCCTTGGAGCATGGAAGTCTTGTGCAGGCGTGCACGTGTGTGGATGTGTGTGTGTATTAGGCATCTTGTTCACCAACATCCAATTTCAAGGTAATGACCCCAGGGAGTTTATACATGGAACCAGGCGCATCATTAATGAACGGAAGCAGGATGCAGGGGGGGCCGTCACAGATGTGTCCTCATGTCTTACAGCCACCAGGTTTGAAGTCCTACTCAGGTGCAGAAGCTTTCCCTTACCAAGAAACTCACGGCATGAACATCACCCTCATCTGGGCTCCCTTCAAGCCCCCCAAAATCAGTAACTGGGGCATGTCAGTTTAGAAAAAAAATGTGAAGTTAAGGAAAATTCCAGCACATACATCTTTTGGAAAAGTGTGCTTACACATATATACTTAGTTAAATTTATGGAGTAATAATACGACTGTTACTAAAACTCTGATTGAAATACCAATAGAATTTGTGGGAGGGGAGGATTGGAGAAGACTTGATAGACATTTCTTGTCTTTAATAAAAAGAGCAAAGCAAAGGATATTTGCCTGAATAGATATTAAAATGATCATAAAGCAAAATAATAACAAAAAAAAACCTAGAATACACCAAGTGTGGTGGCTCACACCTGTAATCCTAGTGACTGGGGAGGCTGAGATGGGAAGATTTCTTGAGACCAGGAGTTGAGGCTTGTGGAACACAGTGAGACCCCCATCTCTACACAAAATCTAAAAAATTAGCAGGGCATGGTGGTTCACACCTGTAGTCCTAGCCACTGGGGAGGCTGAGGCAGGACAATAGCTTGAGCCCAGAATTTGAGGCTGCAGCTAGCTGTGATGACACCACTGCACTCCAGCGTGGGCAACAGAGTGAGAACTTGTGTCTAAAATTTAAATTTAAAGAAAGAATAATGTGGAAGAACCCCATGACCATACAGGAACTCAATGGAACAGAACAGAACAGAACAGAAAGTCAACAACCAGATTCACATAGATATAAAGATTCATTCAGTGATAACAGTGGGCATCTAAAATCACTGCAGAGAAAGTGGATTAGTCAATGAATGGGGGGCTAGAGAACAGAAGTAAATGGGTTGTGACTTTGAGGGAAGAAGGTAGCTCTTAAAAGTGTAAAGTGGCAGGAAATAAGGGGCAGAACTATAGGTACCCACTGAAAGGTAGGTACCCACAGAATGGCATGTGTCCATTGAACAGTAAGCACCCACAGGACGATAAGCACCCACAGAATGGTGTGCATCTCACACAACAGTAAGTGCCCAGAGAATAGTATGCACCCAGTGACCAGTAAGCTCAAGGCTATGGCCAGGAGCCCTCAGCTCAGCTTCCTAACAGGAAAGGGGAGGCACTTAATGGGTCCACCCTCCTTCACTCTGTGAGATGTCATGGGGTTTCCTCCCTAATTCCTCTGAGCAATCGGAATCTCTACCACTCACTCCTCCCAGTAACACAGTGATTTTCAACCAATGTGCCAGGAGAGGCTCTTAGGCGCGCCTCCTAAGTTTTTATAGATCATTAATTAAATTGTCTTCAAAAGCAGTTCAAAGAACAGTGAGTATATACTTTTTTCCCCTCTTTTTTTCACCAACATAATTTAAGTGTGCCGTAAAAGTTTAACTATAGGTTCAAGTGCGCTGTAGGGTTAAAAAATGCGGGAAACACTGCAGTAGCACAAAGGATTCTGGGAAATTCAAAGACTTTCTCTTTATATTCTGGGATTCCCTGCTCCTTCCAACTGTAAGGTATCAATAAAATAACCTGAGATCAGGAATAAATCTTACCTGTTTCCTTTTTTCAGGAGGAAGTGACGGATCTCCATCCTACCAAAAAAAAAAAAAAAGATATTACATTTTATTCTTTTTTAAAAAATAGATGTGCTTGGGTTCAAGGAACTGAACAACCCATGAACCTAAATTCAGACTCTCTCCATCTGGCAATTGGTAATGCACTTGACAACAAACAGCCCTAGGAAAAGCGATTAGACCAGGAGGGGGAGCAAGTCCTACACAGGCCCAGCCAAACTGGAGGGAAAGACTCCCATGGTACAGCTGGTTCTCCATCTCCTGTTTAGA
>NW_003852464.1:6581755-6583439 GCF_000181295.1 Otolemur garnettii
AAAAAAAAAAAAAAGATATTACATTTTATTCTTATTTAAAAAATAAATGTGCTTGGGTTCAAGGAACTGAACAACCCATGAACCTAAATTCAGACTCTCTCCATCTGGCAATTGGTAATGCACTGAACCAATCTCAAATACATATATTTTTTAAATTCACAAGAATGGACCAGAGTTATTTTGGAAAAACCTCTAAGGAGTCCATTCCAGTTAGGACCAAATCTATACATTTTCTTAAATGATATGAATCAAAAAAACTGGACTTATCAGAATTATTTTTGAGCATGGCCTAAACGGAAATAATACTTCATGTGCTTTGAATTCCTCTTTTAAGTAGTTAGAACCAGAGACTTACACACACACATACTTACTTGAATTTTCTGTCTTCTCTGGGGACGACTGGGTTTGCTTGAAATAAAAAAACTAGTCCCCAGGAGATTTTTTGACTTAAAAGGATTCAGTTCCTCTCTATTTTATGCCATTTGGGAATACAGATACCTCAGGTGAATAAGTAAGTGCTCACTAAATGAGTACTCTTATCTCTGATGCTGTCCACATATAAGTCAACATTATTTTAACGTGAGGCATTTTTCAATTCTGTTTCTACTCCAGAGGCGCTCAGTGATCCTGGCACAGATGGTTAGTGACAGCGTCTGCACTTCTAAAAAGAGGTCGCAACAATGAGGGGGAAAGAAGAAGGAATGCAATATCGTGCTACGCCACTGGTATTCTCCGTATCAGTATAATTTGCATCCTTAAAAATACTGCCATATAAAATCCTAGGGAAAATCTAAAAGGCCAGGATGCAGGACAGGTTATAAAAATGATGGATAGAGCCATGGATCACTATGCAACAGTTTAAAGGACTGAGCTAAATCTGTGTGCAAGGCTTAGAAAGATGTCCAAAATGAAGTGCCAAGCGAAACAGCATGTTTTAGATTACATTTATACAACATAGTTCAGGAGAACTCTCTGGAATGATGGAAATGCCTGTTCTACACTGTCTGGTGTAGCAGCCACCATGGCAGTGTTCTAAGCAACACTGTCTGATTCAGTAGCCACCAGCCACCAGCAGCAATTGAGCCCAGGAGATGGGATAGGTGAGGCTGAGAAATGGAATCTCTTACTTTAATTCTCATTAAATTAAATAGCCAGAGGTAGCTAGTGGCCTCTTGGGGTATTAGTGCAGACTTACGATACTAAACTGCTAAACTCCACATAAATTTCTCTTAAATAAATTAACAGGTAAATAATCACACATGCTGTAGTCCCCCCTTATCTTTGGTTTCAGTTACCTGAGGTCAACACTTGTCCAAATATATTAAGTAGAAAATTCCAAAACTAAACAAATCATAAGTTTTTAATTACATGCTATTCTGAAGAGTTTGATGGAGGCCAGGTACGGTGGCTCCAGCCTGTAATCCTAGCACTCTGGGAGGCTGAGGCGGGTGGATCACCTGAGTTCAGGGGTTCAAGACCAGCCTGAGCAAAAGGGAGACACTGTCACTACTAAAGGCAGAAAAACTAGCTGGGGATTGTGGTGGGCGCCTGTAGTCCCAGCTACTTGGGAGGCTAAGAGAACCACTTGAGCCCAAGAGTTTGAAGTTGCTACGAGCTGTGATACCACAGCGCTGTACCCAGGGTGACAGAGTGAGACTCTATCTCAAAAAAAAAAAAAAAAAAA
>NW_003852464.1:6584694-6587718 GCF_000181295.1 Otolemur garnettii
GAAAGGATTTATATATCTGGAAAAGATTATGAAAAATGTTCTTAAAACTTCTACAAAGTGGTAGGTCTAGAAAGATCTTTAATAGAAACCTTATACAAAATATTGCTAAAAATGATCACTTCCTAGTCCAAGTATTTATCTAAGTTTCTACATTTTTCTCCATGCTTTTCTATGTTTTCTAAATTTTCTAGGATAAACCCACAAAGTTTCTACAAGAAAAAAAAATTCCCCAAGAATGTTATTAAAAGTAATTTAATTGAACCATAAATCATTACAATAGCTTGCACCTGCCCACGAAACCCAGCAGCCATTTTTTTTTTTCCACTTGCAAAGGTGTTCACCAACTTGGCCCTAGGTAGAACTTCTGTGGTTGCAATGCAGGGACACAGGACCCAGAGGCTAATTTGAGGAGCTAAGTATGTTAGCCCCCCTTTGAATTCTCCCCGACCAGTTGGGTTCAACTCCTGCATCAGAGTCCTGAGATTTCTTTGTCCCTCCTTCTCCACCCTGCCCAGTTCCACCAACCACCTCCCCTAAAGCTCACCCGCCACCTTGGACAGTGAGGGCCCAGAGAGGGCTCTTGACTTTTTAAGGGATATATCGCACTGTCTGATGTTATTCACATATGTGAAATGTGGCACTAAATACCTTTTGAATTTGCCCCGTAAAAGACCAAATTCAGAGCATTCATGAAAACAATTTATAGTTTCATTATACACCCTGACACAAGTACTTTGTCATTACGGACGCTCACACAAAGCCGAGCGGGAGTCGGCTCCCGTACCACTGCAGTCAATGCTTTTTTATGGACAAAAAGCATTACTCATATATAGTGCTTGCTCGGGACTGACTTTGTTAAGTTCAATTTCAAATAAATGAAAGGGGAAAGAAAGAGAGTTTTGTGCATTAGCACGATTTTTTTTTTCTAAAAAAAAAAAAAGTAATTGCTTAGCTTCAAAAACAAAGGGGAGAGAAAAGCCATTCTGCGACGGATTTGAGTTCTAAAAGAGGACACTTCCACCTTGGATGAATTTTATTCCTGGCAGTAATGAGGTTGGAAGCCTGCCTTAAAACGTCCTGGATTTTGAGACTTTGACATCGTCTTCATGGAGGCAGCGCGGTTCTGTTGCCACAGTGATTTCTCCCGAGGAAAATCCCCAATGAGTAAATATCAGAGGAGAGTAGCTTGAAAACCTAAACTGCTGGGTCCTGAGGGAGGTATTGAGATTTCACAGGAAAAAATACCATTTACACACAATTGAACGGTTCTGCCCTTGTTCCTTTCGTTCTTTCCTGCCATCAGCAGTCTTGGTTGTCAGCGCTCTGAGTGTCCAGAACCCAGAGACAGTCACCTTTATCCCTTCAATTTATCAGATTCAAACTTCAGGCCCCAAAGACTCCTTGTGCCTTCTGACTTTGGCGAAAAAAAGAGAAAAATCCCCATGCCTGGAGACACTGGAATTCAGAGAAGCTAAGCTTAGATATAATGTCCGGTCTGCGGAAGGGGACAGGTAAGGGCCTTACTGGCAAAACAGGAATTCAAGTTCCCTGACCTTGAACAGCAGTCTGTTAGGGTTCAAGAGAAAGGCCGTTCATGTCACAAGTCCTGGTCCAAATAAGTTGTGAAAGGCAGGCCTTCTTTGCTTCTGGGCTTGAAGTACTTAGAAGAAAACAGGCACAGAGGCCTCTGCTAAGACCCACTGGCCCACTGGAGAGCAGATGATCTCCAGTTCTCAACAATTTTATTTGATGTTATTTATTCTCATCAACAGAACAAATCTCAGGCTGAAGCCACATGAACAGCGCAGAGTGGAGCTACTCCAGCTGAAGGTGGGACACCACCCGTAGTCCCACCCGCCCTGCTGTGACAGTCTTTGGCATCTACGGGGAACCCTAGAAAAGACTGCTCTCCATCCCTCTGTATGTTTGTTAAAATGGAAATTTGGGGGCACCAACCCAGATGAACTGAATCAGAATCTCCAGGGCCCAGCTCAGGAGTCTGCATTCTTATGTAGCACGCTGGCATTTTATTCAATCCATGCTTTAAAAATAGAGACTCTGGAGGCCTCAAGCTTCCTGGTGTCTCAAAAGTTAGAACGGCTAAAATAGTCTAGCAGGGGTGCCCCACCTTTTTTTTTCCTGCCCCATGTTGGAAGAATAAGAGTTGTCTCGGGCCATGTGTTAAATACACAAACCCTAATGAAAGCTGATGAGCAAAAGAAAAGTTCCATGCATGCTTTTCATGATAGCCAACACCACAGAGAAGCAAAACAGTCCTCAAGTAATCTGCATGTGGCCCGTGGGCCACAGGTTGGACACACCTGTGGGGGCTAAGACGCTATGATAGCCCACATGTCCAGGGTCAAGGCATGGTCTCAGAGCCATTCAGGTGGGTACCCATGCCACCTTTTGTAGCACAGAGGGATTCTAAATAACAAACATGAACTATATTTTACTGCATCTGGCCCCAAACCCTATATAGTCATGACATATTAACACATTTCACTCAACAACAGATGGATTATATGACAGTGGTCCTGTAAGATCATACTATGGCATTTTTATTGTACCTTTTCCATGTTTAGATACACACATACTTGCCTTTGTGTTACAAATGTCTACGGTATTCAGTAAGGTAACATGCTGTATGGATTCGTAGCCTAGGAGCAAAAGGCTACCTAGCATGTAGCCTGGGCGTGTAGTAGGCTGCATCATTTAGGATTGTGCAAATACGTCCTATGATGTTTGCACAACGACGGAATCACCTAATGACACATTTCTCAGAAAATGTCCCCTTGTTAAGTAAGTCATGATTGTATGCAGAGTCTTGTTAAAACAACAATAGAAAACTCTAGGAAGCAGGCCAGGGAGGGCGTTGGAGAATGGGAAAGAATTTCTTGGTCTCGTTCTGAAACAGCAAGTTCCTTGTAATGGCAGCTGTTAACACGTCCCATTTCCCGTCCCTCGGAATGGAAACAAACAAAACATCTGGAAGGAGAGGAAAAGGTCATGAAGATGGGCCTC
>NW_003852464.1:6587788-6603515 GCF_000181295.1 Otolemur garnettii
GGTGCTTGGAATGCTTAGGCTTCTAGAGGAGGATAAATAATTGCAGAAGGTGGGTCCAGCAATGGGCCCATCATGAACCATCTGAACCTTGGGAAGGCCATAAAACACCAGGGAGGAAATGAACAAAATAAACATACACTCCCTGGGCTTAGTTTCCACACTCGGGGATGAGGTTGGTCTCTAACTTGAAGAACCCAGAATTTTAATACCACAGTCCAATATCATAGGGGGTAAAGGGAAACCATGAGGTGGGGGCTCCAGTCCAGCACATGCAACTCACTCCAACTTGCTTTGTCCACGTGGGCTACGAGAGCTGGCTCAAGGATTTCCAAAGATTTTCTGTGACGGGGCAGTTCAAGACTCTCTAGGGAGCAGGGGCTTGAGGATAGACACTTGGTGGGACAGCGTGCTGGGGCTGAAGCTGTGTCTGTGACAGTCATTTATACTAGAATGAAGAAAGATGGACTGTCCTTCCCCAGTGCTTTGGAGTAAGGCAAGTTACAAGTTACGGTGTAATTCGCTTTATCCAGTAACAAGGGATTGACAGGGACATGAGTCGCTTCCCGAATGAAGGCATTTGAGAGTCAAGGTATGAAAGGAAGCAGGCTTTCTCCTCCCCTGCTGTGACTATGCTGGAAGTATGCATCACTCTGGGGCTGCCACGAGAGGAACAGAGCATGGAGTGCAGACCACAGCTGACCACTGCCCCGGAGAGCCGTTTGGGTCCATAGAGAACTTTGTGTGATCCAGAAATAAATTATCATAACTTCATAATTCTCTTTGTAGAGGCCCTTCGCCTCTTTTGTTAGGTATATTCCTAGGTATTTCATTTTCTTTGAAGCTACTGTGAAGGGAATTATGTCTTTGATTAGCTTCTCAACTTGGCTTCTCAACTTGGTGTATACAAAGGCTACTGATTTGTGGACATTGATTTAATATACTGAGACATTACTACATTTCTTGATCACTTCCAGGAGTTTTATGATTGAGTCTCCAGGGTTCTCTAAATATAAGTTCATAGCATTGACAAAGAGTGAGAGTTTGACCTCTTCTGGCCCATTTGGATGCCCTTTGTATCCTTCTTTGGCCTGACTGCATTGCATAGAACTTCCAGAGCTATGTTGAAAAGTCGTGGCAATAGTGGTCATCCTTGTCTGGTCCTGGTTCTCAGTGGAGAAGTTTTCAGTTTTACTCCTCAAATAATGTTTTAGGCATGCCACATTTTGTTTTAGGCATGCCACATTTGATTTGTTACTGAAGCACAACTCAGCCCATCCTGACTCATAGTCTATCAAGGAATTTGAGGTGTGGGTGGGTAGACATTACGTCTGCCTGCTGCCTGTGGTTAGTACTTCTGCCAAGACACCACAATGACGAAGAGGGGTCATATGATCACTCTTAGCATCACTATTAACAACAACAGAAAACAAGGTTTTGTGACAAATCCCTTCCACGGATCATCTCCTCTAATCCCCACAACACCACAGTGAGGTGACTGTGTTTGTCATTTACGTTTTACAAATGAGAAAGTGAAGCTTTAGTGACGGACGTCTGGTGAACACATCAAAGAATTGGCAGAGGCAAAATCTGAACCCAGGTCTTTATAGAGCCACGCCCGTGGAACCCCAATTCCTGACAAATGTGTCGTTCTTGGCTAAAAAAGTAAAATCAAAATTCAGAACATTCATGGAGTTGGCTACTATGTCCAGTTGGTGATCCTCACAGTAGAAAGCTAAGACAGATGAATTTTGAATTTGGCCAATTTCTGGACATGGAACAAATGAGTACTAATGGTTTTATGGATTCAACCAACTCTCTTTAAAAAAACTAGTGGACCCACCTCTTCTTTCCTCAGATACAAAGGCTGAAGGAAGATGGAAAAACATTTTGTAAAACTCTGTAAGCGTCCCTCCTTGGCAGTCCTTGTGAGGGAGTCAAGTGGCAGCAATAAGGTTTCCATCCACTTATCAGAACTAGGTCACCACTAAAGGACGCAGAAAGGGACTGCAGGGCGATTTTCACGTGGATCAGAACAAGAGTTTTCCATAAGCTGTGGTTGGTCTCAATCATTCGCCCAGCAAATATTTTCCAGGTGCCATCTATGTTTTGGGCACGGAGCTAAATATTGGTCCCCTGAAGGGATAAATGTTCGTGTGGGATTTTGACAAAGAAAAACACCATGTCGGGAAAACTACATTTTGTTTCCTGCCATCTGAAATCCTAAAAGTTCTGAACACTGAAAATGTTTTCCTATCTCGTTAGTGCCCAAGCTGACATGAGGGTATTAATGCTGCTGACCTGAGGGTATTAATGCTATCTTTATGCTGTGGACTGTGACTATTCACATGTCTGATGAAGATGAACCAACATGCCTGATCTCTGGCTGCAGCCTGAGGACCTGCTGGTGTAATACATAGGACACAGAATGCTTGTCACAGCTCTTTTCAGATTCCAAAATCTCCGGCCTCTGAAACATCTTTGGGGCCCAAGGATTTTAGAGATGGAACCTGTCTTTGGTTTGAAAGGGACCCTGGCGAATCTCCACGTAGTCTTGATGGCCTATGTGCAACAAAAAAATCAAACCTTTCCCAAATAGTAATTGCCCAGGACACTAAGCACCCACTGGATTTCCCCTTCCTCACACAGGCCAAGAAAAACCAAAAGTACATTAAACGCAGTAAATCCTCAAGCTGTCAAGGTGTACACACCTCTTCCCATGTCCTAATTTATTTATCCTTTAGGGCAGTGATTTTCTTTTTCTTTCAGTTTTTGGCCAGGGCTGGGTTTGAATCCGCCACCTCCGGCATATGGGGCCAGTACCCTACTCCTTTGAGCCATAGGCGCCGCCCAGGGCAGTGATTTTCAACCAGTGTGCCATGAAAAGATCTTAGGTATGCCACAGAAACTTTTAAAGATCATTAATTAAATTATTTTCAAAAGAAGTTCAAAGCATAGTATTTTTTTTTTTCTGATCAACATAATTTAAGTGTGGGGCAGAAGTTTAATTACAGGCTCATCAAGTATGCCGTAAGATAAAAAAAGTTGAAAAATACTGCTTTCGGAACAGGATCAAATGCTGGACTGCGATAAACCTCCCAGATAACCCGAGAGATTTGCTCAGCTGCTGTTAGAACCAAGTTCCTAACTTCCAAAATGTTCCTTAATGGTATTTTCCAAATTGTGAGTCCTAATACATCACTTACAACTTTCATTTTCTTTTTTTTTAAAGATACAAAATAAAGCAAAAAACACCAGAACATGTCCCAGACAGTAAGGAATGAAGATTTCATGAAGCTTAGCTTAGCTTTCCTTTACTTTTCCTTTCTTTTTTAGAGATGGGGGTCTCACTATGTTGTCCAGGCTGGACTTGAACTCCTAGGTTCAAGTGATCCTCCTGTCTCGGCCCCCCAAGTGGCTGGGACTAAGAGTGGGTCCCACCATGCCTGGCTTGAGGAAACTTTTCTTTTTGAATATCTGCATAAAATAAACACACATATATGCCCATTTTCGTATATTTCTTAGGGATTGACATGTTAAAAGTTTAACAACTACTTTAATAAGTCACCATGGATGTCATTCATTCATTCAGCAAATATTTAGTGAAAGGAACCAGAAGAGACACAGGCAGGCCTGGGGGGCTGTGAGGGCAGAGAGGAAAAGCTTCAGAGGAGATGATGCTTGATATGGGTACAGAGGCACACAAATAAAATCCATTAGGTAAAGGAAATAATTAGCTAGTTCTTCGTGACGGAGGCATAACTCTGATTAATTAATACATAATACCTGCCCTGGCTACCCCACTGCGGTTACTAGGAGCTTGAAATGAAGCATGTTAAAAGACTTTGTAAATTAAAAACCACACACACACACATTATGTTTACAGCATTTAAGGCTAAGAAGACACTTTCACAGACATTCCCAATCATTTAATAGTTAACCATTTGTGACAAGAGGGACGAGAAATGCTTTTCTCACTTTAAAGGCAAAATATCTGAGATTCAGAGAGGTTAAGTGCCTATCCCAGGATCACAAGACTAACACCGCTCAGCTCAAACCAGAACTTCCCACCACTCATTCCAGGCCCCTTTGACTCTTCCATATCATCACCCAGTGAATTATTAGGTACCTCTCTTGGGTAAAACCACATTTCAATAAGATACTCCTAAAGATACTCTCACTCAGAGGAATGCATTTGAACTCATGGTGTTTCAAGGTCCTGTTTGGAAGACAGGCAGCCCTCTGGGGCCTTTGAAGTCACACTCTCTGGCAACAGCTAAGGTGCAAGAGGCCACCTATGGATCTGCTGAGAATCATCCAGCTGCATGTTCCCAGGAGTTCTGGCTGGTCACACGGGAGATGGTAGGTGTTTAACACACTCATGTCTTCACCAGCTGAACTGTGGGCATGTGGGACTGTATTTTTCAAGGGGTGCTTGCACAGAGAGTTGTGGGAGTTGAGACAGGGCTCTTGGCTCGCTTTGATAACTCCCATCCCCAGGAATCTGCTCACTGTCACCTCTGTGCCATCTTCACTTGGAGTGACGTCACCGGCTCAGACCTCTCCCCAGACCTTGCTGTAACATCAACTGGGGACGCAACGCCTCCACCTGGATGTCTGACAGGCCTCTCAAACTGAACCCTTGCCATCCCGTGGAGTTTGCTCATCCCTTAAGATTCCCCCTCTTAGTAGATGGCACAAACTATGTGCCAGCCAAAACCTGGGGCCCCCCTTGCCTCAGCTCTTTCTCTGCCTGCCCTCATTCAAATCCTTGGGGCTCCACTCTGCCCTCACAGGATGTACTGACTCCCTGCCTCCCCCCCACACACCGTCACTAGCAACCTCATTCAAACCACCATCACCCCTTAGCCTCCTGCCTCTACCCTTGATGTTTATAATCTATTTCCCTCATAATAATGGGAAAGACGCTTTTTTTGTTGTTGTTGCGAGTTGGCCAGGGCCAGGTTAGAACGCCCCACCTTTGGTATATGGGGCCAGCGCCCTACTCACTGAGCCACAGGCACTGCCTAGAAAGATGCTTTTTAAATGAAAGCAGATAATGACCTATGGTGGCTCAGAATACCTCTTGGCCTCCCAGCATATTTAGAACATAATCCGAAGTCCTTCTACTGACCCGTGCTCATGGCCTCCACCTGTACTGCCCTCCTTGCTAGTTCTTGGTCACATCAAGCCTATCCCACCGCAGGGCCTTTGCATCACCATTCCCTCTGTTTGCACTGCTCACCTTATCCCCTGGCTTCCTCCTCACATCTCCCCCTCACCCCTGTCATCCCTGTCGGCCACCACCCCCATTCTTGATCCCCTTATCTGATTGAATTTCCTTTCCTTTGTAGTACTTATTAATACTTGACCTTGAGTTATATATTTAATTATTGGTTTATTTTCTGCATCTCCCTCTCCAGGACAGCAGGGACTTTGCTTTATTCTTCCCAGGTCCCCAGGGCTGAGAACAATGCATGGGATACAGCTGGTGCTCAGTACAGACACACACACACAGGTATGAGGAAGCTGCGATGAGACGGTGTAGGAAGTTTTCACATTCATTCTCTTTCCATATACATATAGAGGGTGCCAAAAGAGTATACATATTTTAAGAAAGGAAAAAACTGTATTAATATTGTTATAGTCTACATATACTGTTAACGTTTGTTACCTTGTATCCTATACCTCTTGTAATTATAGAAGTCAAACATAATTGGAGTATTACAATTTTAATATAATTCTTTTCTTTCATAAAATGTGTATACATTTTTTGGCACCCTCTGTATGCGTGTGCACACACACACACACGTATGTACAGTTCCTTTTTATCTGCAGGATAAAAAGGATATACTCCAAGATTCCCAGTGATGCCTGAAACCACAGATGGTATTGAATCCTATACATAAGTGTGGTAAAGGTTAATTTACAAATTAGGCATGGTACAAGATTAGCAACAATAAAATAGAACAATTATAATAATATAATTGTAATAAAAGTTATGTGAGGCTGGGTGTGGTGACTCTGTCCTGTAATCCTAGCACTCTGGGAGGCCAGAGTAGGAGGATCACTTGAATTCAGAAGTTTGAGATCGGCCTGAGCAAGAGTGAGACCCCATCTCTACCAAAAATAAAAAATCAGCCAGGAGTCATGGTGGCACCTATAGTTCTGGCTACTCAGGAGGCTGAGGCAGGAGGACTGCTTGAGCCCACGAGTTTGAAGTTGCTGTGAACTAGGCTGACACCACGGCACTCTAGCCTGGGCAAAAAAGTAAGATTGTGTCTCAAAAAAAGAAAAGTTATGAGAATGTGTTCTCCCGCTCTCCCCAAGTCTCTTATGGTACAGTACTCACCTTCTTATTTGGGTGACATGAAATGATAAAATGCCTGTGTGATGGGATGAGGTGGGATGAGTGAGGTGGGTATTGTGACATAGCATTACGCACCAGTTGACTTCACAGTGCGTCAGAAGGAGGATGGCACGTTTGGGATGGCCCTGGATAACTGAGCCATGTGGTGGTTGGTCATCAGGTGTGGCTACACTGACCAGAGTTGATGATTCACGGGACAGACCAAGACGGTGCAAGATTTCATCAGGACCCACAGAATGGTGCACAATTTAAAACTTAGGAATTGTTTATTCCTGGAATTTTCCAGTGAATTCCACTGAAACCTTGGAAAGCAAAACTGCAAATTTAGAGGGAATACTATATGTATGTATGTGTGTGTGTCTACACACACACACACACACACACACACACGTATGTACATATAGAGAATGAGAACATGACAGAGTAAGCACAGACATGTATGTTGCATGAGAAAGCTTCATAATCACCTCACTACAGCATCATTCTTTTTGATATATGTGGTACGGTCCCCATTTTATAGATTCCCAAACTCACAGGCAGAAGACTTCACCTAGGTCAGGCCCTTATTCTACAAATGAGGAAACTGGGCTGAGATTGGTGAAGCGATTTATCCAAGGTGCTGATGGAATCCAAAGCCAGGACCTAAACAGAGGGTTCTTCTCACTCCAAGTTACCATAAACTCATCACTAGTGAGAAAAGAATGTCCAAAAACTTAGAATAGCACCTAGTACTTTCGTTATAATAATAAATACAGTTGTGCATGTCATAATGATTTTTCTGTCTATAAGGGATTACAGGGCAAGATTATAATACCATATTGTTACTGTACCTTTCCATAGATATGTTTAGATATATATTTACCATTGCATACAGTATTCAGTACAGTAACTTGGTGGACAGGTGTGTAGCCTGAGAGCAACAGGCCACACCACACAGCCTAGGGGTATAATGGGCTAGACCCTCTGGGTTTGGGAAGTACACTCTGTGATGTCCACACAACGTAATGGACTAATGACACATTTCTAAGAATGTATCCACTCCATTCAGTGATGCATGGCTGTAGATCAGCGGTTCTCAACCTATGGGTCGTGACCCACAGGAACTATATTAAAGGGCTGTGACATTAGGAAGGTTGAGAACCACTGTTGTAGGGGATAATAAAACATGGTCATTCACTGATTATCATTCACTAATAGTATTCTAAATGCTAGAAGAAAAATTAAAAAAAAAAAAACTCCTAGAACAGAGAAAAAAGCAGTTTGGACTAGTGGTTGAAGGCATGGCAAACAAAATGCATAAGTTTGTATCTTTGTTTTTCCACTTGTTAGCTCTGGGATAAATTACTTAGCCTCTGGGGCCTCAGTTTCCCCATTTTTAAATGGGGATAATTACAGCACCTTCATAGGGTTGGTATGAGAAGTAAGAGTTAGATGAAAGTGTCGTATCTGTGTCCAGTGTCATTATTACTACTGTCCTCAGGAAGAGACGGTGATCACAGCTTAGCAAAGAAGATGTTCAAAGAATTAGAGGAAAAGGTGACAACTGAACGCATCCTGGGGAACAGGTAGAGGAACTCATCTTGCTTGGGGACAGAAGTAGTAGGAGGGGTAGCAGAGACAGGGAAGATGATACTCTTGGAAGGGAAACCGCCTTAGCAAAGCATGAAGGTGAGAGGCCAGAGGATGGGCAGGCGGAGTGGTGAGCCTGGCCCTGGGCTGACTGCAGTGGAGGGTGGGAATTCACGCTGTGCAAGATGAAGCCAGAAAGACAGCCAGTGGCCAGGTCACAGAGGGCCTCCCGGTGGGGCTGAGAAGTTCCCATTGTATTCTTCCAGCAATCAGGAGCCCTGAGGGGCTCTGAATAGGGGAGCGTCCTTAACAATTCTCTTAGGAAGAAACTTTCATCCTGACGCCCTGCAGTGTGAATTACACCAGTCTGAGTGGTGTGAGTAGAATTTGTCACCACCCTGGAGAAGGGAGGAGAAAGTCGCTGCAGTTCAGGACCACCTTTGGATCCTCAAGTTTGATCTGAGCTGTCAGCCCTACAAAGATGGCCGGCTTTCCTGCTGTGTAACACGGCCCGTGACCACCTTGTCTCACACAGGCTGCCAGACAGATGCTGCCAGGCAGCCAGACACACGCGTGGTTTCAGCCTCAGATGTACCAGCTGGCGGCAGAATCACGCATGGCTGTGCAAAGTACTCCATGGGCTGAGCTGAGCATGTGACTGATGACATGTTTCTAAATAGCCCCTTTTCTGGTCACTCATTATTTTGCTAATCACTCCACTTATCCTTTTTAGTCAAGGTGTAACCCTGAGGTTGAGTTCTTGTGTAGCATAGTAACCACAGACAGCTGCCTTCCCACCTTAGGAAGGGTTCACTTTGAGGGAGAGGGAAAGGAGAAAAGAAACTAGCACTTTTCTAAAACATTTGCTGCAAGTCAGATCCTGTTGGGAGTCATCATCATAACTTCATTTGATCCTAAGAGTAAAAGCAGCCGCTGCTATTCAGTGAACGTCACTGTTTTCCAAACTGCCCAATGTTCTACTTGAAATATCATATTCTAATCCCTATGAAATAAATGGTAACCTTAGTCCCATTGTAGAGATGAAGATAGTGAACCTCTGAGGTCAATTAGTCCTTCCTCACCAAGGTAAGTGGCAGAGCTACACTGTTACTGGCATCTATCAGTCAGGATTCTTTGGTTGTAAGCAACAGTAATTGACATGCTAACAAAAGAATGTACTGGAAGGAGATTGGCACTCAGAGACTTAGCGGAGAATAAGGAGCCAGATTTAGACACAGGTGGGCGGCAAGGCAACTCTGGTGAATGGAGGGAGGAATATGGAACCACCAACCGCCAGATATTACTGCAGGAAAGGTTGGTTAGAGGCTGCTGAATGGGGTAGACTGAACTGTTACGTTGCCGTCTCTTTGTCTCTCTGTTCAAGGGTGTCTCCAACTGGCCTGAGGCAGAGTATGTGGCATCCTTTGCCTGGGGGTTGGACACACAGTCCATATCCAATGGCAATGTCCTCCATGCTGAGGGCTGTGGAGAAAGAGAAATGGATGCTGGCAGGTGAGAAAGCAAGTCTTCACTGCCCCCAGCCAGGGAGGAGCTGTTCCACTGAGGGTACTAACATTCTCCTCTTCATGCTCAATAAAGGTTAGAAAATAGGGTGGCTCCTGTGGCTCAAAGGAGTAGGGCGCCAGCCCGCATATGCCAGAGGTGGAAGGTTCAAGCCCAACCCTGGCCAAAAACTGCAAAATAACCCCCCCCAAACAGAAAATAAATGGTGGTCATTTAATAATAATCCCTTTTATTCTAATTAACCACTGAGTCTGTTAATCCTACACAGAAACACATATTCAATCAGAGCTACAGGAACACTCAGGGTGAGTCTCACATTACACCATTACAGTTGGGTCTACACCTACCAATGGGAGAAAGGAAGAACCCACACACCAGTAGACCAGCCAGGGTAATCAGTGACATGTGAGTGGAGTAACTCAGTAAAACCTGCCCAGTGTTTTTTTGTTTTGGGGGGGTTTTTTGCAGGTTTTTTGGCCGGGGCTGGGTTTGAACCCGCCACCTCCGGCATATGGGGTTGGTGCCCTACTCCTTTGAGTCACAGGCACTGCCCCAACCTGCCCAGTTTTTGGTATGAATCCTCGATATCATAAAATACTTTAATTATTCTCTCAAAACTAGATGTCTCTTGAATTGCATTTCAATTACATTTGGAAAGCAGCGCCCACGACTCACTTGTCAGTGTTAACTCACACACACGCAAACACCATGAAGGCAGCCTGTGGTTAGCATCTTAAGAGCCCAAGCCCAGTGTTCACCGCGGAGTGACTTTTATCTCCCCGTTGACTGTTATCTGCACTAAAGCAAATTATAATTGCTACAAGAAAGATCATAGTAATTAACTGGCTATCTGACATACTATGTTACTATTTGGATGGCTTCACAGGCAGATAACTGCTGCCAGGAGATGAAGGTACCTCGCCACCCAGCAGTGACTCCAGGTCCTTGGCGATTTTGACCGATGGGATCAGGCTCGCTCATTAGCTGTTGCAAGGACATGGCCCACTAATCCAGACAGGCTTCTCAGATGATAGACACACACAGCTGAGGGTTCACGTTCAGGAATAATTTAGAAACTTCTCAACTTAGGCTCATTCTTTTCCTAGAGGTCCTTCCTGCCTGGCCGCCCTCCGCTTCTATCTGTTACTTCCTCCCTCTTCATTCCCAGTCATTAATTCCTCCCTTCCTGGCCAGCCAGCAGGTCTGGGTGAACAGCATTCAACAATAAACACACCTCCAACCTCAAATAAGCTGCCCCTCTGAGCCTGGAAACCCCCACTTAGCTCTGCTCTGTAATCTCTGGGAAGGACCATCCCGACCGCCTTTCTGACTTCCCTACCTGTCCAGTCCCAGGTATCAGCCCTTTTGAAAAAGCATAATAAGAAGCCCTGCCACTCTTATTTAAAACAAAACAAATCCGAAGTTAAGGAGATCGGCAAACAAGAGCCCTCCAATACCGCCTGGTGCTCCTTCCTCTTCTGGCCTCCACGGTCCTGTTCAACCCACCTGCTGCTACACCTGCACTCACTCCTTCTCGCCTCTCTCTTTTCCCATACCGCCCTGCACCCAGCTCCCAGTCCCTGTCTGGTAATCCTCTACCAAGCCCCCAGGCAGAGTGAGAACTGGCTCTTAGTGGCCGTGTGGCACTCTGCTACCCCCTCAGGAGGGCACTCCCACATGCTTCATCACAGCACCTGCCCACCTGAGGCCTGAGGCACCTGCCCACCTGCCTACCTATTTCCCTGAGGCCTCTCGCAGCCAGGGCCCAACTCATTCCCCTCTGCACAATCAGAGCTGAACACGGCTCCTGGTCCACAACTGAGTCCTGGGTGTACATTCGAGAACTAAGTTCCCACTAAGCTGAGCACAGACCTCCATACATGTATTTGCACAAGTTAGTCAGACAGCCATCAATTCATGATTAGGCCTAAATCTCTCAATCCCATTTTAGCATCAGGCTTAGGGAAGAAAAAACTAAGTCCAGTTATACAAGCTCAGTGTGTATGCAGAGGATGGCAGCACAGTTTCTGGAGAATCATCAAAATAATCATAATGATAAGAGGAGCACTTCTCTCCCACCACACAGGCATACAAGCCACTCATCACCTTCATTCGGAAAAGTCCTGTGACCACAAGATGGATACTCAACATCTTTGTATTTAGCTGGATGGAGCTGAGACACATTCTTCTTAGTAAAGTATCACAAGCATGGAAAAGCAAATATCCAATGTGTTCAATATTAATATGAAACCAAGAGATAAACTTTATATACCCACAGCAGGGAAAACACAGTTAAATTCAAATGGGGGAGAGGGAAGGACGGAGCAGAGTGTGTCATCTCATTAGCTCTCACCTATGCGCACAATGTAGAGGTATATAGCACACCCCCTGAGTGAAGGGCTCAACTACAACTTGAACTTGACCTAAGAAAGGCCAGTAATCATTTATACCCTCATATTAATCTGAAATTAAAAAAAAAATAAGAAAGTCTACAGATTCTCCAACCCTAGACAGGTGTTCAGAACTGTCACCTAGAAATGCAGGTACACTTAACCTGTCCAGATGGAGTTTGGGTATCTACAGAGTAACTCAAATGTGGGCCTGGCCGTAGGCTGCTGGGCAGTTGGTCAAAGCCTGTGGCAACGCCCACCACACCACCCTAGCTCCCTGGTGCCCGGGGTGTGGGCCTTTCCTGCCCGCATGCACACCCTGTCCTCCCAGCCCTTTTCTGAATCTGTATTCACCTCCGTCATTTTTAGATAACATTTCAACAATTTCAGGTTGGTAGCTTAATGATTCTAATGCCATTCTCTAAGACGACGATTTTTTTTTTTTTTTTTATGATCTATCTTTCTCAGGCTCACCATCTCGTTTTCCCCTCTCCGGCATTACATTCGACAGGCAAACTTTGATTATTTGAATGCCCCAGGGGATGTGCTGAAATTTAAGTTAAGTGAGATTTCAGGTAATTGGAAGAGTTTATAATGTGAACTATAGTAGCTGGGGGGTATGTGAAATTCACTGACAGGCTTGGTTACTGAAGTTTTGAATAAGGAAGGCTTGCCTGGATATCTATTTCAATCCTTTCACTCGTCTTTTTTCTCCTTTCCTCCCTCTCCCCATCTTCTCAGTCTCTACACTTTCCACCAGATAGGCCCCTGTCCTTTGCAAGCCTATGAAGACGAAGAGGAAACACAGGAAAAAAGGACTGGCTTTCCCTCCCATTGGCCATGACTGGGTTAGGAACCCCCCTCTCATCACTTGCTGAAGATCACATACATTTCCCAAAATCATTGCTTTCCTAGAGTAAATGTGCTCCGTCCCCAGTGCTTGGCTGATCTGACCTTGCCTGGGGCCCAGATGCTGACAGTGAGACTTGCAGTTTTGGTTTGTTTCTGACATCCTGTGCTCAGGAGACAGCAGGAGAATCACCCATCACCCGAGGCTCTCCCTTTGCCACCCAGCTTGCCAGGGGGCCTGGGATATGCCGGACACAGACCACAGCCCGTACCACCAACCTTCACATCCTGCAATCACACACTATAACTAGAACGGCCACATAGGGGATGGACGGATAGAGTCACGAGTTACTTTATTACCGGGTAATAATTCAATTCAGTTGCAGGGGGCTTTTCCTGTGGGCTGAGTAGTAGTAAAAAGTCAGCAAAGCATGTACAACATTTTGGTAGACTGACTTTAAAAGCTGTAAAAGAGCTGTATTCATCTTGCCTTTGTCTCAAAAAGAAATCATAGAAAGACCCTAGAACTCCTAGAATGGGGGGGGGGGCTGCAGCATCCCCTTGCATATCTGTCTGCTCTTAACTTGGCAGACCTGGTCCCCCAAATACCACGAGGAAAAGAAGGCGACCCATGACAGCACTTCCACGGGGTAGGGGGATTGAAGCTGTTAAGGGGTGGCATTTGCACAGTGAGAATTGATCCTCAACTGTCCTATAATGAAAGGGGATCCAGGAGATAGAGACAGGAAGGCATCGTTCATAGAAGCAAGGTGGCACCCAGGATTTAGAGTAAAGTCACGTGCATTTCACAGTCGTCACCTACCCTGGGGACCCAAGAAGCCACCCACTTACTCTGTGCTTCTGTTTCCTACTTTATAAACAATGATATGAATAACCGTCAGCACTGTGGCACCTATTTAGTGCCTACAGGTGATTCGGAATTTCACATAAATTCTTAATCCTTATTATACCCCCCAAAGCAGATATTATCACCCCCTTTTATTGATTAAAAAACTGAGGCTCTAAGAGGAAAAACCAAGACTGGGCAGCTTGTAAGAGGCAGGATTTGAACTGGACCACACCCTTTCCACCGTGGCACCCTGCTCACTCACAGGAGAATCAGAAGAATTCTATAAAACAATGTATGTAAGGGAAAAAAAGCACTCCATAAACTCTAAAGGCACCAATCTTATGATCACAATATGCAAAGAACTGTGTCTATCCCATTTTAAAGGCAGAAAACAATCTCCATTTCTAAGTTTGTCAGCAAACCTTGCCTTCTGAAAAATATTATCCCCCTGCTGGGATGAACAGTCCCGTAAGAGGGCCAGAGTGTTCAAGATGGAGATTCAACTCGAGATGGAGCATGTGTGAGAACAGTCCCTGGCTCCCATCTCTCTGATACTCGAGTCAGGTACAGAGACTCTGAACCGAGGAAGCGTTCCACCCCAGTCTGCCCCAAAAGGCAGTCATCTGCAGACTCGAGATCTTCAAATCAGCCATGCAAATCCATCACCACTTTAATTATCCAAGTAAACAGAGCTCTTACCACCATCTGCCAAGATTTCAACCTATCATGATCATCACGGTCGTTCTCTCTGGATGAGAACCTCAGAATCATCGCTAAAGGGCCACTTGGGCCCTGAATTTCCACCTATGGGATGAAGGTCTCTCCAGCAGAAGCCTGCAGCTAGGAGCTGTTTTCTCCCTCTCTCGAGGACTTGCTCATCTTCTTCTGAGCACTGTTAATTTGCCTCTGCATTTCATCTCATCGTTCTTATTTTCTCTCCACCAACTCCAGGCACTACTGATTAGTGAGAAATTTTCCTCAACGAGAACTGCCAGTTCAGAACTCAGCTCCACAGCAAAAAGTCAGGTGGAGATTTATTCTGGGACCCGGATGGGTGTGCGACCCTGGTGTTTCAAATCACTGGAGTTTTCAAAGGCCAGACTACATTGTAAACACAACTTAAGGTGGGGACTCCATCAGGTCTGTTTCTCTGGCCTTTAACTGTGCAAATGGGTTGATTATGTTAGCAAAAGGCTCCCCTAGGTGACATGAGTTAATTATGGCTTTCAAGAAAGATAGCAAAATCCTTGCAGACTAAAAACACCAGTTTATTGCAAGCCAATATTGGGCATAATCTGACTTGCTTTCCGTCACCGTCCATTTGTCCACTCCCATCACCAGCTCCATCGTCACTATTAATGAGAGCATTTAAATGACAATAAAATGTGTTGTTTGGTTTACTTTTTGCATGCATGGTCATAGGATGTGACATTGAATTAAAAATTTCCTTTGGAGATGTGCACAGAGACACCACCAACATCAATATTTGGGCATTTCTCTTTTAGTAAAGAACTTCAGTAGTAACAAGGACCACCATAAACAACAGCATCAAAATGTACTGCTAAATATATGACCAGGCTGACCATTCCAAAGAGAGATAAAATTCAAAGGCAGAAAGGCATCAAAAGATAGATGCCAATTAGAACTGATAAACAAATTTAGTAAAATTGGAGAACACAAAATCAACATGCAAAAATCAGCGGCCTTTCTATATATCAATGGCCAACAATCTCAAAAAGAAACTAAGAGAGTAATCCCATTTACAATAGCTACAAATAAAATAAAATACTTAGGAATAAACTTGAACAAACAAGTGAAAGATCTCTACAAAGAAAACTATAAAATATTGATGAAATAAATTGAAAAGGATACAAAGAATGTGAAGATAGTCCATGCTCATGGATTGGAAGAATCAATATTGTTAAAATATTCATACTACCCAAAGCAATCTATAGATTCAAAGCAATTCCCATTAAAATACCAATGGCATTCTTCACAAAAATAGAAAGAATAATCCTATGATGTATGTGGAATCACGAAAGACCCAGAATAGTTAAAGCCATCCTGATCAAAAAGTATAAAAACTGGAGATTACCTGACTTTAAATTATACTACAGAGCTGGAGTAACCAAAACAGCATGGCACTGGCATAAAACAGACACATAGACCAGTGGAACA
>NW_003852464.1:6604338-6610205 GCF_000181295.1 Otolemur garnettii
CCCTCCTTCCCCTCCCCTCCCCTCCCTTTCCCCTTTCCCCGTATTCTTGGGCTAAAATTGGGTTATAGTTTTCCTACGATAGCTATAGATTAGTTTCATAATAGGGTTGAGTACATTGGATACTTTTTCTTCCACTCTTGAGATACTTTGCTAAGAAGAATATTCTCCAGCTCCATCCATGTAAACATGAAGGAGGTAAAGTCTCCATCTTTCTTTATGGCTGCACAGTATTCCATGGTAAGAACATGTCTCTAAACCTAAGGATTTAAATTGTCCTATGAATTGCTCTCCTCTTTTAAAACTGAAAATTTTAAAAGCAGTTGAGGAACAAGGCAAAGTAGCGCCCTGCAGTTTGCTCCCCTGTCAGCACCCTCACAGTGCAGGCCAGGTCTGAGACACACAGAGGGAAACACAAGCAGGCCTTGTGGAAAAACAAATAAAACAAAACAAGCAGCAGAAAGATCTCAAAGTCACTGCAGCCTATTCTAGTGCTAAATAGAACTCCTGATGTTGGTCATCTGGGATTTCTGATAGTAGGAAATAATACAATAAATATTTGTAAGACAGAGGCTTAAAGTCCAACACACATATGTTTGTTAATACTGCAGAATCCTACGCTGTACTCTCACCAATGATGATGATGATGGTGATGAGTTAGTGACATGGAAACTATTCACCACTGATGGCTGTGTAGACACAAGTTACCAAATAGCATACGGCAATGGAAGTTAGAATAATGGTCACCTCTAGGGCTGAGGCAGGAGGGGCATCTGGACTGAGAAGGGTGCAGGGAGCCTCTGAGTGGTGGTTACACAAGTGTGCACACAGGTAAAAACACAATGATCTGTGCATGTATTCACTGTATGTGTCTTAGCCTTATTCCAAGAAAAAACTAACATGCACTATAAACTCTTTCAGAAATAAGGGCGGGAAAAATGGAAGATTATACACTGATTATACTAACAGCTGTCAGCTCTCAGTAGTGAAACTCCAGGCGGCTTTTTTAATGTTCAAGGTATCTGTATTTTCTAAACTTGGATGGCACAGTGAATTTACATTACTTAATATTTAAAGTTAAAAATCCACCATTCGCCAAAGTATTTATCATCTCTAGATAATACGTTCAGCCATTCACTTTTTTTCCCCAACCTTCCTCAATCACAGGCTGAAACAGCATAGGGGGAGGGAAAGTAGATCCTCAGAGTTACTAGATGGTCTCACTTCCGAGGGTTGGGTCACCTGTGCACCTGACCATTCACCTTACCACAGCAGAGGGGGTGCTCTGTCCAGCCCTTCAGGACAGTCACATCTGTGGTCTCCCGACTCACTGGCACTCAACTTCCAGCCTATACTTACATCTGAGCAGGAATCTGGGAGCAGCCCCCAAAAGTCCCCTTTCAGTTCATGTTCTTGGGTTTAGACCTAGGCTGGCCAGAAGCAGAAGTGAGCAAATATGTCTTCCAGCCCACGAAGGGGTAGAGATAAGCACCCCATGCTCAGACATGGCAGTTCGCTTCAATGTGCTCCCCCAGGAGAATGATTCTGAGAAAGATTTCTTCAAAGATGGAGCTTCTGCACCTGCCTATAGATATGCAGAAATATGCAGAAAGACCCTCGGAAAAAGAGATCCGGAGAATCAGGCCAGGGTCCCAGCTGGAAGCTCCAACACATGTCCTCGAGCTTTGGGTTCTGTTCTCTGTCTTCGTCTTTCATTAACATTATAATCTCTAGTTTTGGTTTGGGCCAGCAAGAACAGTCAGTCAGTCTCCTTTATGTTTTTACTCTAAACAAAATCAATTGTATATGTGTTCCTCAGCCTTCACACTGAATTGTAATCTTAATGGTAGCTTCCTAATTTTACTTCACTTCTTTGTACCTGTGTTAAATTCTTACTGAATGTTTGAAAGTACATAAGATAATCAGTAAAGTTAAGCCTGGTCGCCGACCCGAGCAAGTCTCGACCTCCCCTCAAATCAATCATCTCGTCTGCAGTTCCTTTTCCCTGCGTCTCTGATCAGAGGCTCCGAGAACCTTAGGAAGTGAATCCTTGGAGGGCCCGAGTCCAAGGCTCCTGGCACAAACCCGCACTTTGGTGGGAAAAACAGGACTGGAAGTTAAAACCTACCTCTCTACATTCACTTCTTGCTGAGCGACCATAAACCAGGACACTGAATTTCTGAGCATTTCATGAACACGCTGAATTTCCATTTCTTCATCTATAAAATGAGAACATTACCAGCTGCTCAGTCTACCCGATGAAGCAGTTATGAGGCTTCCGTAAGGAAACGTAAGAAAGTGCCAACGTCCTGTTGGATTGAGCACCCCAACTTTTGGCAGAACGCCTGGGACACAGTAAGTCCTCTCAAACACCAATTGAAGAAAGACAAATGTAGGGAATTATTTTTATTATTATTCCTCATGATGAGAAGACCATCAGGACCAAAGGAATTGCATAACTTCTTTTCACGAGAGTCAACCGTGGGTGGCAAATAACCTTTGCAGCAAGCTTAAATTCTAGTCAAGAGCAGAGTTAAAGCCAGGTGCTCGTTCAGACACACTATAATACAGGTCACATCCCATTATTGAAAGTAGCTCTTTATAACCAAATGATTTCCCACCCGCAGCTTCTGCCTGGCTTTTTTTCAAGCAATATATCTGATACAATAAAATTCTAGTTCAGAAGGAAGGCAGGCAAAGGAGGGAGGGAGGACGGAATTGACTTACAGTAAGTTCATAAATCCCCCGGAGCTTATTAAAAGGTGATCTGACTTACTACGTCTAAAAGATCACAACCTGTATTTTGGAAGTCAGAAGATCTGTGGGATAAAAATGGACACGAGAGGACTGAGAGCAGAAACAGATGAGACTGTTGCTTGGACCAAGCAAAAAGAAAAAGATGTCCTTGTATTAATTCAGTAGTTTTTCAGTTCAAGTATTAATGGGGGAATCGTTAGGTGGGTCCTCAATTTGGGGCTGTTCACTGGGTACAGGACACCGTGCTGGGCACTGCAGGAGAGTCAAAGATGAACTGGCCGGTCCCTGCTTTGGAGTAACTCCGGGCTGGAGGCGAGGCACAAACACACACAAGGAATTCCAACTGAAGGTGGCCAGGGAGGCACACGATCAGGGGCACAGCTAGTGCCAGGGGCTCGGGGACAGGGCAGGGGGCTTTCAGTTGGGGGTCAAGGCAGTCGTGGACCGAGCCTTGAAACAGAAGCAAGACAGAGAAAGAGCACATGAGTTCCAGGGAGAGAGCACAGCCTGCTTCAGCAGAGAACCGGGAGGGGCTCGGTTTCCAGGGGCAGGGGGTGTGTGAAAGGAGCAAGGCAAAGGCAGGCCGGAAAG
The DNA here is from genome assembly GCF_000181295.1 of Otolemur garnettii. Taxonomy (NCBI): domain Eukaryota; kingdom Metazoa; phylum Chordata; class Mammalia; order Primates; family Galagidae; genus Otolemur; species Otolemur garnettii. The sequence goes on from NW_003852464.1 coordinate 6,607,684, forward strand.
CCTGGTTTGCATGAAGGTAAGAAAAGCCTCCAAGGACAGAGCTGGGGCCACAGGGAGAGCCCAGGGGAGCTGGTGGAAGAAGGATCAGAGCTTTGCTGCCAGGCGCTGGTTGTCACAGGTTATGATGGATGGCGTGGAAAGGGACTGGGGAGGTAGGGAGGTCTCGGGTCCTTTGTGAGCAAGCGCTGTCTTTTCACAAGCGCTTCATGAGAGGCATATTCCAAATCCCACCCACGAGGAAGCTGAGTGGGCTCTGGATGTCCTACAGAACGGAGAGGGGTACAGACAGGGAGAAGCGGGATCCCTGGGCCTGAGGTGGGGTTTGGGGACAGCGAGAGGGCTGTAAAGTTGGAAGGTGAACAGGAGGTTCTCGTGACAAGCAGCAGAAACAGAAGTTGCCCAGCACTGGCTCAGCAGCCCACAGACATGCTGGAGAGTCGGGCAAAGCTGGAGACTGCTGGGAAGGAAGGAAAGGTTACAGACTGACCCCAGCAGCACTCGCCAGCCTGGAGCAAATTAAAAAGCAAATTGGAATTGGCTAGGAGAAGAGAGACCCGTCCCTGCCACCTCCAATATCGCCTTGGTCGTGGGGTCTGCAGATGGCAAAGCAAGCGGGCACAGCAATCTGCACCTCATCAGTATGATTCTTCAACAGCATCACGTTGACAGCCGGCAGCTGACGCATCACCTCCCTCCCTGGAAGCTTCTCTGAAGCCTGGGGGAAGGGTTTTCCTAGTGCCCAGGCAAGGGAAGAAGCACCATGCTTCAGCCGGAGAGGGTTGGGGCTTTAAAACCCACTTCCCCACCCATCGTCTCACTTTGTTGTCATCTTAACGGACAGCCACAGACAGGAATTGTTCTCCTCACTGTACAAAGTCCAGAGAAAATGAGGTTTTGGAGAAGTCAGGAGATTTGTCCAGGTAGCTACCTACTGGTGAATGATGACTCAGCCAGCCACTGCAACTGAGCTGGGACTCCGGTCAGTCCGGGGGAGCAGGTGGAAGCGGGCATCCCAGCAGGTCAGTGGAGTTGGCATCATTCCCTCCCTCATTCCTTTCCATGAGTTACCAGGTGTCCGTCCATCCTATGCCCAACTCTGCTCTAGACACTATCGCCCACCACCACTCTGAGAGTCCCCACCCTCAGGGACCCAGTCGCCCCGTCAATGTTCCCTCTACCACCGTCCCAACTGCAACACACCACCCACTTCCCAACCTCCTGAGACCCAAGGGAAGTGGGCATCACAAGGAGGGGCTGTAACATTAGAGCTGGGCTTTAGAGTATGAGCAGGAGGTCCCTTTTGGACCAGGAATCCTATGGAAAGTAGGGGAGGTACTGGCAATAAGGGGTACAGAGCTACTGAAGGTCTGGGTGGGCAGGGCTCCAGGAGGCCAACGCAGAGGTCTGGCTTCCACTCTGCAGGCCTCAGAACGCAGCAGACAGAGAGCAAACCAGGGGAGTGGGAAGATCATTTCAGTGTTCAGAATGGCACTCTGGTAACTGCATAGAGGAAAAAGGATCTTCGAGGGTAGTACATATATTTTCAGGAGAGTGGCTGTAAGCCTGGGCCACGGTGGGCTAGTGGGAAAGATGCCATGGAGAACTTATTTAGGGACTTGTTCAAAAGCAGAAAATATGGGCCCAGGAACAATTGGGAGGAAGTTGGGAAGAAGAATCAGGGAAGATGTACAGTGATGCCACTAACTGAGATGGGTTGGAAGAAGGGAAGGCAGGAAAGACGGAGCCCAGAAGGATCACGAGTTCAACTTAGGGCATGGAGTGAGGTGGAGATGCCTGGGGGACACGTCCAGGGGCCCCGTGGAGGGATGCAGAAGCCAGTGTAGGGAGAGAAGAGGGAATGTCAAGGCTGCACTGCCAAGTGTCAAGTAGGCTGAAGAAAAACCACCGAGAGTAGCACTTAGGAGGCTGGTCTTAGGTGGCCTTGGTGAGAGCATTTTTAGGAGCAATGAGCAATGGAAGGGAGACTCAAGTGGGGTGAAAGCGGAAAAGAGCAAGGGGACAGAGGGACAGGCTCAGACAGGCACTGGTGCTCTATCCAAGCCTCAGCCCTGCCCAGCTCCTCACATACGCTCCTGGTGGATCAGTTACCTTCCCAACCCATCCAGGCAACTTCCACTCAAAGGATATAATCATGCTATCAGTTGCCTTCAGAATGAAGGTCACACAGGGGACCCTGGACCCTAATAGGGCATTCAAGGTCTGCCATACCTAAAGCTCTATGATGTGTCCCTACCAGGAGCGAGATGATCTGGGAGTTCTCCAACAAGGCCTATATGTTACTACAGCTCACACATGCTCTCTCCATCCCTTCTGTCCAGAACTCTCTTCCTTTACATCTGCACTTATTAAAATCCTGCCCAACCTTCCTGGCCCAGGGGCACTCCATCTAGAACCTTCCTCAATCCCACAATCTAAATTAACCTTCCCTTAACCTGCAGAGCCCTCATCACAATATAGGTCATGGAGCCATGGCCTCACCCCCATTCTTTATCCCCCCTGGA
>NW_003852464.1:6610292-6616319 GCF_000181295.1 Otolemur garnettii
AACCACCCTGCCCCGCTGACACAAGGGCTATCCTTCACTCCTCCTTCAGATGGTCTATAGCCAATCTGGCCTATAGCCAATGGTGGACCTATCCTGATGTCACTGACCCCTACCGTCACATCTGCCATCCGTGAAGCTATATGTACATCAACAGGCCCAGCCGTGAGTCCCTTTCCAGAAATGAGGGCATGGAATTAAAGTAGAGGCTCTGCTCATGGGCCAGAACCAGGTTGGTTCCGGATGGAGCATCAGCACCACCCCCCCTCGCCCTCTGGCCCTGCAGCTCTTGAGCCACAGCATGATTTCTCATCATTCCAGAAGTCCTGACTCCTGCCGGCCAGAGTTCCTTTTCTAAGCAGCCCGGGAACTTGGTCAGGAGTAAACATCCGCACACGGAGATGGCTCCTTCCATTCTCAGCCCACAAGTGCTGAAGCAGCAGGGGGATAAGCCAAGCTACATAAGGAAACAGCACAAGGAGCTCTCTTCAGACTTGACAGAGAATGTGGGTTTCCATCCTGCCTTGAAGGGCTGGTAAAGATGTCTGTGGTCAGGGAAGAAGTGGAAGGCCCACCCGGGTGAGGTCAGGTGTGATGAAAAGGTGGCAGGCAGCCAGTTTATGCCGGGAGCAATGAGACAGGAGGCAGAGAGACAGGTCACGGCCAGCCTGAGGAGGGTCCAAGGCCTAAGAGAACCTTGTGAAAAATATCTGTTGGTTTTTTTAAAGTGGATGAATTGGCTAGATGTCCAGAGGACAGGCTGCTTTGAAGAAGATCTGACATCCTGAACAAAATTAGGTAATTGTTGCAATGAAGTGACTCCAGATAAAGAAAACAGAGTGGACCAGAAGAGGTAGGATGAAAATGGGAAGCCCTCAAAATAAAAATGAGCTGGAGGTTTGTGTTCGTTGGAAATCAGGGTTCTCCTACCACTGGCCCCCTTGTGCCTGATGGGCCAGAAAGCGGCACAGACTCTCAACTTAACCAAGTTCTTGGCCATGAGGGACCCAAAGCCCCAAAACAGCCTGATTGGTGGAAAACCAGGCAATGAGTAAGAAATGTCATTCGCTCGGGTCATTTTCATTCAGGGACTAGCCAAAGTCCTCTTCTAATCTTCAGCCAATGTATTTTATTCAATGTGAAACTCACTAAATTAATTTTTTTGAACATAATAAGAGTAGAAATTGTCAATTTTAGAAGCGCATATGCGAATTTCCCTGCACAGGAGAGAACATGAATCCCATTAGTTAAAAATAGCAGTGGAGCTTACTTTCCCCCACACACTAATTTTAATAAACTTACTCTGAAATTAGCCTGCCACTATGAAGATAGCTGCTCATCAAAAATGTTCCCAGTAAGCAATAAGCTTGCTTCGCAAGAGTTCAAGTACTCCCAGGAAACTCGGAACAATGCAGAGCTCTGAACGGAACTCATCCTCCTCTCACCACACCTGGTTACCCCCAAACTCCCGCCATTTGCAGCAGCACCACCCAGCGGCCACGCATCAGGGGCCATCCCTTCCATCTTCCCCATCCGGCTGCAGCAATTCCTGTATGTGTCTTCCTCCAGAATGTTTCTCGTAGCTTCTGCTGTTTCTCTATTCCCAATAATCACTTATCTCCTTATCACGCCAGTTACTCAAACGTCCAAGCATTCACATAGTCTTCTTATTAAGCACCTACAATGGGCAAGGAATGGCGCCAAGTACTAAGGTTACAGATTAATATCTAGTAATCCATGATCTCTACTCTCAAGGAATTCAAGATCTTGGGACTAGCAGAGAGAGAGAGAAGTCAAGGTTAGGTAGAAAGCCGTCTGGCCAGCGGTATGCCTGAGCTGCAATGGGAGTAATTGGGAATGTTGATGGCAGAAAAAGCCAGATTACCTGGGAGCTCTTGTCTTTCCCTGGTTCCTGGCAGAGTCACCAAATCTGTTTCTATATTGCCACTGGCTGGTGTAGTACCTTGCAGATAATAGAGGCTCAGTGATTGCTGAGTTAGTAGAAACAAATATAGCCAGAGTATCTTTATTAATTTGTACTCCCGCTAAAAGAAGCACTCACTGCCTCTCCGTTATCAGATGCATCAGGGCACACCCTGAGGCCTGGTGTTTGAAGTTATTCACCATCTGGTCCACCCTAGTTATCCAACCTCAATTTCTGCTAGTCCTCACCCCAGTGGCTACTGCCTTTATCCCCTCAAGGCCAGCCACCAGCCCGGTGCTCAGGCCTGCTTTGGTCATCATCCCCCTGGCCCTCTATTTGTCAGAGTTCAAGTTCTACTTCTTCTAAGAAGCTTTTCCCACGTCATCAAGCCTCCCTACTGTCTGTATTAGTGCCTAAGGCCAGTTGTTTACTACCATGCACTGTTTTTCATTTAATAATATCAGCTCATATGAATGACTACGCTGAAACATTAACTGAAGCCTAGCTGCCCACCTTGCCTCCATTTCCTAGCCATTTCTCCACACGTACCCCTCTCCCTTAGTAAGAGGCCATTCAGCCTTCATGTGCCAAGGAAGGGAGAGTCTGACAGAGCACAGGTGACAAAGTGATTGGCTTCTCAGTTTCAGAAGCCTGGTCCTTAACATAATAGGGCATCTCCCTTTACACAAGCATCTCTTCCGTGGCTCCTTCATCCATGAATGATCAAAAAACTAGAAAGGACCTCCCAAGTGGAGGGAAGAGCAGAATCAGAATGTAAAGGAGAGCTGGGTTATAAGTCTCAACAGAGGAACTCTGAGCTTGGCCTAATCACCCAGGGTGGGAAGAGCAAAGTAAAAACTGGGAGACAGGTTGGGGGTCAGGGACACACCTAGTTTTGATGGGGGTTTGGAGAGGTAAGGAGTAAAGCTCCTCTGCTTTTAAAATAATTAAGTTGATTGAGATATAATTTTTTTTTTTAGAGATAGCTTCTCTCTCTGTCATCCAGGCTGGAGAGCACTGGTGTGATCATACTTCACTGCAGCCTCCAACTCATGGGCTCAAGTGATCCTCCTGCCTCAGCCTCCCAAGAAGCTGGGACTACAGCTGAGCTGCACCACCATGCTCAGTTAACTTTTTTATTTTTTGCAGAGATAGGGGTCTCACTATATTGCCCAGACTGGTCCCAAATTCCTGGATTCAAGTGGGCCTCCTATTTCAGCCTCCCAAAGTGCTGAGATTATAGGAATGAACCACTGCCTCCAGTGGAGGTACTATTTAAATAGAAAAAAAGAATTCATCCTCTTTAGGTGTATGGTTCTATGATTTTTTAACAAATTTACAGTCATGTAACCATCACCATGATCAAAACACAGACTATGTCCAGTGTTCAAAAAATTCCCTGGTGCTCCTTGCAGCCAATTCCCTCACTATACCCCAGGCTCTGGCAACCATTGATCTGTTTTCTATCCTTTTAGGGTTGACTTTTAAAGAATTTCATATATTTCTTGATTGCAGTGATGTGTATGCATATATCTAAACTCATCAAATTGTATACAATAAATACAATAGAACCTCTGTAAGTTGACCACCCCAGAGACTGTTACAAACTGGTCAACATACAGAGGTGGTCAACATAAGGAACTAGGCCTACTGTGCTGATATGTACATGTGATGCATATCTGGCCTATGGAAATTAGGTCAACTTAAGGAGTGGTCAACTATGGAGGTTCTATCGTGTGAGCAGTTTTTTGCATATCAATTATAAAGATTTTATTTCTTTAAATAGAGTCTCACTTTGTCACCCTCGGTAGAGTGCTATGGCATCATCGTACCTCACAGCAACCTCAAACTCTTGGGCTCAAGAGGTCTTCCTGGCTCAGCCTCCCCAGTAGCTAGGATTACAGGCACCTGCCACATTGCCTGACTAGTTTTTTCCATTTTTAGCAGAGATGGGGGTCTTGCTCTTGCTCAGGCTGGTCTCAAACTCCTGAGCTCAAGCAATCTACCCGCCTCACCCTCCCATAGTGCTAGGATTATAGGGGTGAGCCACCGAATTCAGCCGATAAAGATATTTTTAAAAAGATACATGACAAAGAGCATTAATTCCTTATTACAAAACAGTCACTCATCACAAGTATTCCAACACTCAGTTTTTACACTGTACCATGTTCCTTATATCCCAGATCCCACAAAATGGCTATAATGCTGTCTGAAGTGCATACACAGATAGGCGGACAGGCATGGACAGGGGTCCTCATTTCCCTTCAATCCTACCTACAAGTAGCTTTATCAGGCTGTTTGAGTAAAGTGTATGTTTGAATTTAAGAAAAAAAAAATAAGAAGAAAATCCTTTCAAAACTGCCCATTTTGTAGTTCTTCCAGCAATGCATGAGGCTTCTAGCTCCTCTGCACCCTCATCAGCACTTGAGTTTTCCTTTGACCGGTGTGCCATGTTCTCTCATTGTGGTTCCCATTCACTTTCCCTAATCACCGATGGCGCCCAACATCTGCTCATGTGCTTATCTGCCATCTGAATCTCTTCTTCTGGGCAGTGTTTACTTAACCCTTTTGCTAATTTTAAAAATTAGACTGTTCATTTTCTTCTTATTGAATTGTTGAGAGTTCTTTGTACATTCTGGACACAACGTATGTGTTCCATGCAGGCTTTTTCTCCCAGTCTGTGACTTTTCATTTTCTTAACAGTGTCCTTCAAAGAAGTTTTTGATTTTGATAAAATCAACATATCCATTTTTTTCTTGGTGGTTTGTGTTTTCCATATCCTGTGTACCCTTCTAATTTTTTAATAGAATCTACTCAAATTAGAGCTGGACACATCCAGCTAAAGATAACATTTCCAGCCTCCCTTGCAGCTAGGCGTGGCCATATGACTAAGCTCAGACCAGTGGGATATGAGCAGAAGTGACGGGGTCAGCTCTCCACTTATCCCTAATTAAAGAAAAGCCCCTTGCCCTGAAAGTCCCTCCTGCCTTCTTTCCCCTGCCCACAGGCTGGGACACAAACGTGGCAGTAACTCAGTTTCAACCACACAGTTGAGAACCATACCAATGGTGGTGCACCAGGTGGGGGAAACCTGAGCTCATACATAACTCATGAAGCAGGCCTGCCCACCCAGCCTGCACCACTTTGCCATCACATGGAAGAGACATACATGTCTATCTTATTTAAACTCCTATATTTGCGGAGTAGGTGTATTTATTCCAGTGGCTTAGACTTTGCCCCAACAAACATACTCCTCTTTCTTAGGAAGTTAAAAAAAAAAATCCCTAATTTTCTGGACCCAGCCTGCTGTCTGTGCAAAAAATTACACAATAGTTTCCTAAAGTTCTCCACAGCCCTGGTGTGATTCAAAGGCAGTAGAATATCATCCCTGGAGTAATTCAGGGGCAGAAGAACCAATAAAAAAATACATATGCCTTGCTCCCACCTTGGACAAGACAGTGAAGTCCCCATGCCCAGAACACAGAGAGGAGGAATGCATCGATTTGTTCTCTGTTCCCCCCCAAGTAGCACAGAGGCAGTACAGGCAGCCAAAGGGCCAGAGGTGGCCTGACAGGGAAATGAGGGATGACACAGCAGTGACTTAGAGAGACCGAGGACCAGATTCCAGCCTGAACAAGGAAAGTGGGGCCACTCCTGCCATTAGTACTGTAGAAGCCCCTGGAGTTTCAATATAAATTCAAGGCAAGGGAAAGGTGTGATTTCAATCTAGATTACATTTCCGCACTCCAACAACAAAAACTTAAAATCAAAATTAAGGCATTACAGCAAAATAAAGTTTGCATTTTCGTGCACACCAGAGTTTGTGCTGAGGTCATGCTCACTGTCCTAGGGTGCCCTTGCCAGGCAGAAGGCTAAGCACCAACGAACATTATTTCATTTGATCCTTACAATTACAGCACCAATGAGACAGGTAATTTTGTTATCCTATTTAAGGATGAAAAAGGCTCAGAGAAGTTGGGCATGCAGTGATTCCCTCAACCACCTCGCCCCCTCTTCTGAGACCCCCTTGATTTTCCTTAATGGTCCACCCCATGCCTACTCTGTCTGTGTGGCCTGGGGAGGGCTCCCAGTACACCTCCAGGCTT
>NW_003852464.1:6616959-6617553 GCF_000181295.1 Otolemur garnettii
TTATAAAGCCAATAAAAGCCCCCTGCTTAATTTGGACTCAGCATGCTAGCCCTTCTCCACTCCACTCACTTTGGGGATAACACCACCACATTAGCCAATAAATTCCCTCTGAATTGACTATGTGATCATTTGCACCAAGAAAGAGGCAAAGTCAGGATTCAACCTCAATCCCCTAAGTTTCTTCCCATCTTTAGAGTCTAAATCAACCACTGAGACCTAAAACTGGGTCTTTACCAGTTAACCCCAGGGCTGGGTTAGACACCTATTCAAACTCTCCTGGAAATAAAACGTTATTGATTGCCCACACGGCTGCGTTCCGAGATTTCTCCAATTTTTGAAAGCTCACCTCAGGTGGTGATGAGAACATGTGCCCCCTCCCCTGACATTTAATTTCCAAAACAGAACCTGGGCCGTGCTTCTTTCACACACTTGGTCACGTTTACTTCAGGGCCTGGGAGATGGCTGTAATTTCAGCTTGTTATACTAAAAATATGAAAATAAAACTGATCTCCGTGGGATCATTTTCAATAAAAACTGCTTCCTAGAGGCAAGCTGAGGAAGTAAACTGATTGAAAGAGAGTAGCGGGCTCTGGG
>NW_003852464.1:6618091-6620813 GCF_000181295.1 Otolemur garnettii
TTCCCCATACCCTTCACCTGTGTCTGTGGCTCTCAGATCTCTCATTTCTCTTATACGGACAACAGTCATTAGATTCAGCACCCACTCTAAATCCAGGAGGATTCTGATTATATCTGCAAAGACCCTATTTCCAAATAAGGTCACATTCATAGCTACTGGATATTAGGTCTTGGACATTTCTATGCAGGGAGGGGGACACATTTCAGCACACTACAGTTAAATGTGGAGAGGGACCCAGAAACTTGTATTTTTCACCCCCCCCCCAAAATGACTCTGATGCAGGTAGTATGTAGGCCATACTTTAAGAAACACTGATCCAGTTGCTAGGGACTCAGGGACATGGTCCCTCTCCTTGGTGAAACTGCTCTCTAGTAGAATATACAGGCAGACGGGCCAATGATTAAAACATGGTATGGGGCTGGGTATGTTGGCACATGCCTGTGATCCTGGCATTCTGGAAGGCCAAGGGCAGCAGATCCCCTGAGCTCAGGAGTTCGAGACCAGCCTGAGCAAAGTGAGACCCCTGTCTCTATGAAAAATAGAGAGACTAGCCAGGAGTATTGGCCGTGCCTATAGTCCCAGCTACTCAGGAGGCTGAGACAAGAGGATCACTTGAGCCCAAGAATTTGAGGCTGTTGAGATGTTGAGAGCTATGTAGCTATGGCACTCAATCCCAGGGTGACTGAGTGAGACTCTGTCTCAAAAACAAAACAAAAGAAAACACAGTACGGTGTAGTGATCTCCAACAACGCTTAGACAAGCAAGACTGAAGAAAGGACTCAGACCAGAGTTCGAATCCTGCCCCTTCACTCACCAGCTGTGGGGCTTAAAGCAAGTTCCTTAGTCCATCTTAACCACAATTTCCTTATCTATAAAATAAGAATGATTCCAACCTTACGTCAATGTGAGAACGAAGCCATGCAAAATGCTTAACATGGAGGATGCACTCAAGAAGTAGCCATTAGTGATGACTAAGGTGGGAAACAAGTTGAATTCATTTTTACATCCCCCATCTCCCAGATTGTGTGCCCTACACATTCTAGGTGTTACTGAATGCTCGTGGGAGGACAAGGAGGCGTCATTACTCTGGAGAAACTCCACTGAGATGGGAGGAAAACTCTAAAACACCCATTTCAGGATCAACTGACTTAACAAGCATTAGTGAGCACCTGCTGTGTACAGAGCTCAGTGTGTGGTGAAATAAACAGCTGAACAAAACACAGACTAGATAGGAAACCCACTGTTAAAATACAGTGCCGTCAGTGCCAGGTGGAGGAAAACCCATCAGGGACATCCCATGCCATTGAGCACTTGATCACTTGATCACATTCCATCCTTTAATATGCTCTTATTGTTTACGGAGTGACTTTCCTCCCAGACAGCATCATTAAAGCCCCACCAGTTCCTTGAGGGCAGGGAAGTTCTCTGTCTTGTTCACCACTGACCCCCAAGCACACAGCGATGCACCTGACTCCTAAGAGGCATTTGATATGCATTTGTTGGAGGACTGAATTTTCTGTTGCCATTTTGGGGCCCACTATTGGACTTCTAAGGAGAACCTTCTCCAGCCTCCTTGACTAAGTATCATTCCTGGCGGCCCCAGAGACAAGATTCCCCCCACCCCCAGAGGCTCTATCCCCTGACATAAAGCCTGACCGTTTGAGGAGGAGGAGGACGCCAGCTGCATTATAACTTATCATGATACTGTAGATAGGACCAAACCAATACTAAATAAATTGAACCAGTTGGGGGGGGGTGAAGCTACAGTAAACAGTCCCCTTCAAAGATGGGACGCTCTGTGCACACTGGACATTGTATGGGTATTACTAGTATTGGCCTGGTACTACCTACAGTATCACTATGTTATCAGACTGACCTGGAGACCCAGGAAACAAAGGCGAAAGGCGAGGGCTTGGGTTCTCCACCCCGAGGGAAAGGAAAGGAAAGGGCAAACAATACCCGCTCTTCACTGTGTGCTCTGGAGGGAGGAAGTTCCTGATTGGCTTTGGGGTGGAGGGAGCAGAATGGCGTGGTGGCGTGGTGGCATGGCTAAGAAACACCGGGAACTGCTGGCACAAACGGTGGCAAGTCAGGGCAGCTCCCAGCTTACCTGTGAGGGGGAGACACCAGCACCCCTCTGCCTACAGAAGCCGGCAGCTCCTCTCAGGCCAACAAACTCTTAGCGTGGACTCATGGGGGAACGGTGTGGGAGTCTGAAAGCGGACTGAGGGTTTATTTAGGACAAAATAGTTGGGGGAAGAAGATGGGGGAGACGGCGTTCTCTGCTTCCACAAGTCACGCACCTGTGTTCCAGGCCTTTGACAAATGGCCCCTACACCTTATACATAGTCAACACGTGTTGAGTGAAAACGTGTGGGTGAGTGAACCCGGAACTCCCCTACCGGAACCACCCCAGCAGGTAATTCCACCTGGTCCAGGTGTGGCCCCAGGGCTGGCTTGTCCCCCAGGGCGCCGCCTTTCCGCTCTGTCCCCGGCGTCGGTCCAATCGCGGAGCGGGCAGGCGGGTGGGGCTTGGCTCCTTCTGCTCCCGGATCCCGGGGCTTCTCTCGCCAATCCGGGGCCAAACCCTGCGGGGTGGGGGGAGGCCCTCCCCGAAGTTGGCACCAGATGGCGCGGGAGAAAGTGGCGCCGCGTCCGCCGGGAAGCGCGGGCGAAACGGCGCACCTGGCGGGTGGCGCGGGGGGCAGCGCGCCGCGGCCAC
>NW_003852464.1:6621542-6622136 GCF_000181295.1 Otolemur garnettii
TCAGGAAGAGTCAAGGGAAGTGTGAAAGGCATACTGGCATCCGACTGAGACCCTGGCCCAAGAGAAAGGACTGAAACACTTACAGAGGGCCGGTAAATCTCCAATGAGTCGACTATTCAAGGCAGTGCTCTTAGGCCACACAAAATCCTCTCTTGGACCCTACATAATGAGCTTTCCTGACTTGCAGAAACCCTGCGTATGTAGAAGAGCAGGTAGGCTCAGACAGTTGGGGGCTGGTTTGCTATATATCAACAGATAACTGATGCAGATAATGATCCTATTGATGGACGTCCTGGATAGCCTGAACTCTCTCTGGAAGCCTTTAAAAAGGCAACAGTCCCTGGCATCACAGTCTGTTGGGTCTTCTTCTGAAGAAGATTCTACAGTAGAGTTTGTCAGGCCAGGGCCGAAGAAGCCAGTGTACCACTCAGCACGTTGATTTCTGTGCCCATTGTATGCAGTTGTAGTCATCCTAGGAAAGTTCAAGAACATGGCAGACCAGGGTCCTTAGTTCAAGAACATGGCAGACCAGGGGCCTTAGTTCAAGAACATGGCAGACCAGGGGCCTTAGTTCAAGAACATGGCAGACCAGGG
>NW_003852464.1:6622156-6648302 GCF_000181295.1 Otolemur garnettii
CCTTAGTTCAAGAACATGGCAGACCAGGGGCCTTAGTTCAAGAACATGGCAGACCAGGGGCCTTAGTTCAAGAACATGGCAGACCAGGGTCCTTAGTTCAAGAACATGGCAGACCGTGGGCCTTAGTTCAAGAACATGGCAGACCACGTCCCTTATCTTGGAGAATTTGCCAACGAGAAAAAGAAGGAGCTAGAATGCAGCCCAAGCTTCTGACCATTCCAGACCACCTGATTCATTCTCTTTTTAATCCAAGGAGGTAGAAAGAAGGTCATCCCTGAGCTGAATGTCTAGAGTTAATTAACTCAGTGCTGAGAACTTGCTCCTAACAGCCTGATGTCTCGTGCCTAAAAAGCAAGGTACTGTCTGCCAATATATTGCCCTCTGGCAAACCATCTGGTTTCATTCTGACCTGTCGATGAGATAGGCTCTGGGAAGATTGGGCAGAACTTGGTCCATCTGTCTTCTGAGCCTCCCTGTCTGCGCCTTGCTCTCTGCTGACATTCAGGTGGGAAAGCCCGTTCCAGTGACCACATTTATCTGAGCCTTTCACCATGGACAACTACTACTTTGGAGCCTTCACTGATATTTCAGGCAGCAGGACAGACAATCAATGAACTATTGGGAGCCAAGAAAGCATCACGGTAGAGACTGGGCACCGTTAAGACAATTCCCTCTGTGACTCCATTTCCCCTATTTGCTTTCTTTCCCTGAAGTAAGTCAGACAGTTATTAAAGTATTTAAAAATAAAGACGGGGAGGGAAATCAAAGAATGGCATGCCTTTACCCTTCCCAGCATGTGAAGAAACTTTCAACTCAGTTGAAACAGCATCTCTGGCTGCCTGGATTTTCCTTAGAGGTTTCATGCCCCAAGTGCCCGCTCCAACCTGCTTCGCTTATGAGACGTGATGAAATCACAAACCAAGGCAATGTAGCTGCGAGCAATTCTTTTTGATCTCTTTTCATTTATGTAGCCTGACATTGAGTAATAATAATAATTAAATGCAGTTTAAGCTTTTAGGCACCTATACCAGGAGGCCTCTTGATATCTCATCCAAAGCAGCCCGGGCAGACAAAAAACAAAGCTAATTATATTGTGGTTAACTTTTTTTTAAGGACAAAAATAAAAACACTCACCAACTGTCCTTATCTCTGATAAAAGCAGTACATTAAATGTCCCATCTGAGAGTCTTGTATGTATAAGACCATTTTAAGACCAGGTGCCCTTATGTGAAATTTGCTGCCTGGGCACAAAGTTGGCTGTAGCTTCTATTTCACATCCCCTTAGCTTTCTGAAATATCATCTCCAGAGACCCAATTTTTCCATATATTTCATAGCCCCAGGGCCAGTTTTATTGATTTATTTATACGCACCTATCGCGTTCGAAAAAAGTGCTTAGATGCTTTTGAGTGATGCTTTACACTTTTAAAAGTTGGAGAGAGTTTTAGACATGGAAACTCCAAAATAGCTTAATCTAAGAAATGGAACCAGCACATACTGATGAAAACAAGAAAAAAACATCTCTGGAGACATAGGAAAAGAAAGGATGATTTCCACTTATTGTTAGAAACCCAGGCCTCTCGTTATGGGTTCTCTGCAGATTGCAAGATGATTCTGGCCAGGTCCCAACAGCCCCAGACAAACAGGAAAGCCCTCAAGCTTGCGATTCAACTTCTCTGGCCGGTATTTTCAGTTCAAATTCTGGCTGCCCAAGCAAAATTCTGACTGTTGGAGTTCTTATTAAAGGAAACTAAGCAAATCTCCAGAAGAGATCCGGGCTCAGCGTTTCCCTGAGCTGTGTAGCTGGGGCAATATTCGGGGCAACTGTGTTTGCCCGGTCACTTTTCTCCTGCCTGAATTGAGAAACCCAATCTAGGGACAAAATGATTTTTAATGACTGGTCTGTACTTGTCACGGCATCCATATGTTATGTATATACTAACATATATATGTATATATTAACATATACATATACGTTATGTATATATTAACACATATGAATATATACATAACATATGGATACCAACTAGTCATTATATTTCAATTAGCTCTATATAGGCCAAAGTCCCCAATTCTTGCTCTTGTCAAGGGAGGATCATTTTCACAGGTCTTGCCAGGAGTATCCATCAATGACCCCTTTGCTGTTAGTTTTAACCAGGGCCAGGGGACTGTAGGTCCTGTGTGCATTGTAGCCAGGCCTCCTAGGAACCCTAAGCCCTGAGGTCACCTGGGCCACTGACCTAAGTTCTGGAGAAGGTAAGACTCCTTACAGACCTAAAGACACAGCCGTGGCCAGCAGCCAGAGCCAGAGAGGCAGGTGGGGGATTCTGGCTGGGGTCCTGACTCAGGCACCCTTTGTCTCTCTTAGCCCCCTGAGGTCCTCTGACCTTGCCACCAAGCCCCTCCTGCCTAGCATCCCCCTCCAGCCCCACTGGCTGCCAATCAGCCCGGCCATGGGAGTGGAAGGAAGTTGCACTCCCGCTGAACTGCTGCTGCGGAGCCGCTCGGTTGACTTGAATAGGGCTGATGATAGCCAGGCAGACTGGGGACCCGGAGTTGTCACCCTGAGGGGCTCAGGCTTGGGTGTGATTGGCTTGGGCGATCTGGGAGGCAGTGGGAAGGAGCGGGCAGATGGAAAGATTCCAGGAAGGGGGATTCAATGGTCAGGGGGAAAAGAGGGTGACCAGGAGGAAGCCAGGAGACAGAGGGAGAGGAGGGCCTGAAAATGAAGAACCTCGGGAGGAGAGCTGAGAACCTTGGGTGCCCCAGTGGGTGGCGAGACACCCAACCCCAGGCTGGTGGGGTGAGCCGCACCCGGGAGGAGTTAAATGGAAAAGAGACCAGAAAGTCATCCATCCGCTCTCAGATTATTCAAATTTGTTGTACTTATCGATAATGTATTTCATTTCTTCTGCGTGGGGGGATATGATTCAGCACAAATTTGATGTAAATTTATGGAAATGGAAATGCAGAGAGCCAGCGGGCTCCGTGCTGCGGGCGGGTTGGCAGCGTGGCCCTCTGCGAGGTGGAGGTTACTGCTCTCTGGACTTGGGGAGCTGAAAATAGCAACGTCTGACTTGGGGGCCACTGGCCTCTCCTGCAGGCCAGGCGAGGGACTGACCCTGTCGCTCTGCAAGACTAATAAAAAAAAAAAAAAAAAAAAGCCTGGTAAATGTCTAAAATAGGATTACCTACACTGTCGTCATATCTAATGTTTATCTTCGGGTGGGGCGACATGAGCATAGGTGGGTGGGTTTATTTAAATAGAAAGGGAAAAGAAAAAAAAAAGGAGAGAATTACCATGATTGAAGACCTACTATGGGCTCCGAATTCACTAGCGAAGTGACAGAAATGTTTTTCCTTCTGCGCTGTGGGAGAATAAAGGGGCTTGGAGAAGGGAAAACAATTTGATGGAGAGGGTGAAGAGGTGGCCTTCGGTATAAATGGCCAGAGCTAGTGACATATTTATCGTCCATTAGGCTGTCCTTCACAACACTGGACGCAATCTTTATCTCACCCCCCCCATACCAGGTCATGGTGTTTATATAATAATAGGCCTCTCCCGGGTGATAGCAGCCTTTCTAACTTGGCCGTGACCGAGACAGCACGTGGAACCTTTCACAGTCTGAGAGTTGCCTCTCTGTGACAGGCGTTCCTCGGCATCTTGCAACTGCTTTGAAACTGGAGATTCAAGCCTCTAAGATACAAAGCCTGGGCCAAAGGATTTTACTGTCCCTTCATTTCCTGTTAGAGAAAAAGATTACTGACACCGGTTCCTGCCTTCTGCCAAAGTGACGATTCCTTTCCCCGTCTAAGCCGTCCTGGGGCCCTGAGCTTCAGCTCACAAGCCATGGTTGTGGGTACAACTGGGCAGCTGTTTGAAAGGGCCAGAGCGATCGGCTCACTCTTTTATCACATCTGTGGGGCAGAAATTGTCAGCCTTTGGTTACATCGATTACACTGCGTTGACCCCATTCAGTCAGATTTCTCTTTGTTCTGTAATAGAAACTCAAAATGGCAAATAAAAGTGATTTCTAAATAAATAGACAATGTCAACCAGGGTGTTTGCTAGCTACTGCAGCAGGCGACTTACCTTGGAGAAAGAGGCACATGTGTGCCCCTTCATGTCCACATGACACATCAGTTGCCATTTACTGGCACCATTTGTTCCCAGGAGACAGGAAAAGCAATCTTAAAGTGAAATGAGAGCGCTCTAGCATACGGGCTATTTATTCCCCCGACAAGTGTGTGTCTATGTCCCAAACTTCTCTCATGTGCTGAGTCAGGCTGTGGCATGACGATGAGCCTGAGTCCTCTGCCCTCAAGGCTCTTGGGGTGTAATGGCCATGTGCCCACACAGCTAAACACTGCAGAAACACAGATCACCCAAATTGTACTCTTCAGCTGTGATGTGACATAGTCAGTGTCTTTAGGCTCTGTACCTGTGGCTCAAGCGGCTAAGGCGCCACCCACAACACCTGAGCTGGCGGGTTCGAATCCAGCACAGGCCCACCAAACAACAATGACAGCTACAACCAAAAAATAGCTGGGCGTTGTGGTGGGCACCTATAGTCCCAGCTACTTGGGAGGTGGAAGCAGGAGACTCACTTGAGCCCAGGAGTTAGAGGTTACTGTGAGCTATGATGCCACAGCACTCTACCCAGGGCAAAAGCTTGAGGCCCTGTCTCAAAAAAAAAAAAAAATCATTAAAATACTAGATTTTATTTTATATATGTTTTACTGTTAAAAAAAAAAAAAAAAACTCCCTAGCCGGGCAGGGTGGCTCATGCCCGTAATCCTAGCACTTTGGGAGACTTAGGCAGGTGAATTGCTTGAGCTCAAGAGTTCCACACCAGCCTGAGCAAGAGTGAGACCCTGTTTTTCTACTGGAAATAGAAAAACTAATAGGGCATTATGGCAGGTGTCCATAGCTACTTGGGAGACTGAGGCAAGAGAATCCCTTGAGCCCATGAGTTTAAGGTTGCCGTGAGCTATGATGATGCCATGGCATGCTACCCAGGAGCCACAGAATAAGACTCTGTCTCAAAAATAAATAAATAAATAAATAAATAAAAATAATAATAAAAACCCATGAGGGGAAAAATGAAGAAAATCAGGTGTATTTGGAAAGCCGTGACAGGTCTGGACTGAAGACTACAAAGACGCAGAAAGCGTGAGTTGGGTGAGTTTGCTCATCAGATCTCAGAACATTTGAAAATGTGGAGCAATAAACTATCTCCAAGGTGAAGGAAATAGTGAATCAGACAAAACTTTTAAAAAGGAAACAGTGGGTTGGAGCTACAACTGAGGCGGCTGAGGCACTGAAACCTTTCTGTGACTTAGTGACCTTATCTCTATAAGGGGCAGATTGGGACAGATGATTTGAAAGGCCTGTGACTCCATGAGATTAATCTTACATACGGGTGGGACTCTGGATAAAAGGTAGGAGAGATGCTGTTATTATCATCTGAGAAAGATTACAGTGCTCTAAAACCCAGAAATAATAGGAATCTTAGATAACCGGACCCTTTATTGTGACCGAGAAGAAAACAGAGCCCCAGAATGATAAAGAAACATGGCCAAGGTCACACAGAATGCTAGGGACAGAGCTGGGGCTACAGCCCAGAACATCTGATTCCCGTGACCTGGCTCCTTCATAACGCTTAGAAGTGAGGCTATTTGACCCTTATGAAGACCATAATTCTGGTTATCCATTGTGGTGTAACAAGCCACCTCGAGAAACCTAGTGTTTTAAACATCAATTTCGTATCATCTCTTGTGGTTTTGGGGGGTGAGTGGCTCAGCCGGGTGGTTTTCATGTACAGTCTCCTGGGTGAATGTCAGATGGATGCCAGGTGGTGGTTAATCTGAACTTGACTGGACTGGACGTCCAAGACAGCTTACTTGCCTGGCTGAGTAAAACCTCATGTTTTTCTACATTGAGCTCCCCGCAACATGGCAGCTGGGCTCTATGTCCCAAGAGCTAGTGTCCCGAGGGAGAGGAAGTGGAAGCCAGCAGTCCTCTTAAAGACTAGTCCTGGAATTGGCTGAGATTCGCTTCTACCATATCCTATTGATCCAAGTGATCACAGACAGAGTAGCCCAGATCCAAAGGGGTGGAAGGGTAGGCGCTCTCTCTAGATGGGCATAGAATGGAGCCACGGTGTTCAGAGAGAGAAGGGTTTGATGGTGCTATCTTTGGAGACAAGCTCCTTTTAATGGCAGTCTTTTTTTGGTGAGGGGGAAAATCTTGATTTTTACCATAAATTATCCTTTAGCGCCTTGTTTGGAAAAAAGAATACTGGACAAGTATTAAGCAAACCTGACATTTTTGATCTTAATAGAAAATGAATCAACTGAATACAAGCCTCAATACCCTTTTTTTAAAGGACCTACCAGTTCAGGGGGCATTTAAGTCAAACCATGGTGGAGGGTACCTAAGAAAATAGTCACTGAGGAATGTGTAGGGACATCTAGTATGGCAAGGAGGGTGGAATCGTCAATGGCTAATACAGAAACGCTGGAAGGTTCTCAATTTCCCTTCATTAGGAGAAGTAGGGAAGTAGAAAGGGGCATCTCAGCTCAGCAAGTTAAACTCCTTGAAGGCAGAGATTGTGCCTTATTCATCTCTGTATTCCTAGGGCCCAGGACACTGCACATAGTAGGTGTTTAATTAATGTTCATTGAGCTCAATTTAAATACTGTTCTTCTCATTAATAATATAAACTAGAATTTAATGAGCCCTTGCCATATGGCAGGTACTGTGCTAAGCATGTGACATGTGTCATCTCATCTGATCTCCACAAAACTATACAATTATCTGTAATTATCCCAGATCTGATATTTAGTAGGGAAATGCCAGGAAGATCCAGTTGGTTGCTGAAATATTACAATACTTTTATATAGATTTTATATCTGTATAAAATACAATTTTACACAGATTAGGTAAGAGCTTCTGTTCCGGGCCCATTGAAAGAAGCCCCTATCCTCACACCTCTCCCCCACAGAGCACCCCAGCCTGGGAGAGACCCAGTGGGCACTGCCCAGGAACTGCCCCCAACTGACCGCCCTCTATTGCTTCCCCCACAATGGCTCCTGTACCACTTGTCTCCTTGGCCTGAGTTGACAAAACCTTTTAGGTATACAAAGGTCTGGAGCTGGTGGGGCTGATACTTCCGCAGGTAAATGCTTGGTAACCATCTAGCCCTCCAAGATAAGCTGGACCTTCAAGAACTGATGTACCTGCCATCGCCCTCCGCTGGTCACTTGTGGGAATGGCAGCCTCTGCCCAGCACTTTATGGGCTGTTGAATATTTGGCACCCTGATTATCACACTTGGGGAAAAAAGGAAGCTGAGGATTTTAAAAGGTTTTTAAATGACTTGGCCAAAGTCACACAGCTAGCAAGGTGGGGGGGAATCTAGGACTAAACTGCTCCCCAAATCTACACCCCCTTTGTTGTGCTGTGCTACTGTGTCAGTTTGCAAGAGCGGCTGTGACCAAGGACCATGGGCGGGGTGGCTTAGGAATGTGTAGTCTCACAGTTCTGGAGGCCAGAAGCCCAAAATCGAGGTGTCAGGAGGGTTCGTCCTCTCTGAGGGCCGTGAGGGAAGCTGTCCCAGGTGCCTTCTCCCTGTGTCTCTTCACAGCATTTTCCCTCTGTAGGTGTCTGTTCTTGAGTCAGAATTTTCTCTTTGAGACACCAGTAGTATTAGATAAAAAGCCCACCCAACCTCAGTACGACCCTGTCTTAACTAACTACATCTACAATGACCCTATTTCCAAATAAGGTCACATTCTGAGATACCGGGGGGGGGGTGAGGATTTCAGAGTAAGACTTTGGAAGGGGGACATGATTCAAACCATTGCAACCGCTTTCTTTTAAGTGACATGTGCATCTGTCTCCTTATGACACAATTAATCAACCATCTACGCAAATTTTCTAGACAAAGTTCACGTTGTCTGTTCATGTCTGCCAGGTGCCTGTGAATGCCCAGCCACCCCAAGCCTTCCCCTGATGTCCGTCAGAGGAGTTTGAATCAGTGCTGACTCAGTAATATCTGTCCTTCCTCCCCCAATCCATATCCTTCTATTGTGCCAACCCGTTTTGATATTTAGTTGAAGGGGGTGAGAAGAGAAGGCATTTTGACTCATTTTTGTTCTTTTTCATTTTTCCCCAACGTCCTGAAGCTTGCTGCTGTTCCTACAGTTGGTGGCTGGTACATGAGTCAGCTCCTGTCCCTTTACAGTTTTGTGAACTCCACAGCATGCAAGATCTTGGAGTTGCTATTCACAAACGATGAATCCCTTCGTAGTCCAAAGAGGCACTACAAAGGCTTTCCCCAGCAAGTGCAACAGAAAGGTATTGCCTTGGGGACTTTTCTCTCACCAAGGCCATCCACTCTTTTCTGAGTATGTGAGATGCTTGTCTGGTTCTCTTGTACCCTCCTTTGAAACACACAGTAACCTTGGTCTCAGATGCAGTGTCCTCGGACTTGGAAACTCATTGGACCAAAAATGTCTACAACTTATTTTTTCCCCTTAGATTTTCTTTTCTTATTGATTTTTCATTTTTAGCACAAGATTGATCACCAGAAAAATACCAATTTACATACAGATTCTGCTAAACTCAGCATTCTATATACTTGAGACTTTTTCATCCATAAACCAATTTTTTAAAGAGAGAGATTCCATTATCAGGCGCGTCCCTGATGACACTCAAGATGGTCTACAAGGAACAAACTTAGGAGGACCCCAGCCTCCTCCTAAGGGGTGTGAGCTCAGCTGATTTGTGAACATAGTTACTATGAAATAAGATCAGAGGTTGATACTCACAAGGGCAGGTGAATATTTCACTTACTCCTATGGTCACAAGCATAAACTACAATCCTTGGTCAGCTATCTTACAAGTTCATTTAAAAATATTCGACAAATACTTTTTGAGAACCTAGTATGTACCAGGCACTGGTTTAGTGCCAGGACTAGAGCAGTAACAAGAAGGATGGAGTCCTGGTTCTCATGATGGTTACAGCACAGTGAGAAAGCAGATAGCAAACAGTTATGCAAAAACTTCATTACCGGTGTAATAAGTGCTATGAAATGAAGAAATGGGGTTGCCGCAAGAGATATAATTGAGGATCTAAGTGAAGGATCATTGAAAGAAAAACCTGAAGGATGTATAAAAGTTAGGCCAGAAGATGGATTGAGAAGGAGCACCAGTCAGGCAAAGAGGACAGCATGAGTGCTGGGTCTGTCTGGATGTTCCCTGGTCCACGGGTTCCCAGTGTCAAGTATGAGTATTGGGACTGGTCAAGCCAATGACGGAGCGATCAACAGATACCAGGCAACACACACACATTTATTGCAAAGGCAAAAGTACATCTCAGAGGGAAAGACAGATCATTCTCCATGAGAGGAGAAAGACCCAGAAGTCTGAGCCCACACTGTTTTTTATATGCTCAATAGTTTGTCCTGCCTTTCTCCTGGTAAGATTGGTTGGCATGTCCCACCTTTGGGGTGATTGACAGGTTGGAGTTACATAGAAGTTTACATAACCGGCTACATAACCGCTTATATAACAGGTTAGATAATATAACAGTTTCCTTACTCACATTTCCTCCACGGAAAGCCTCCTAGAAGCCTCCATGGGAAGTCTACCATGGTAGTCTAATTAGATGGTAATGAGCCACATGTCAATTAAGGTCACTAGGAGCTCCTTACTCACTATGTTCCCACTAGGGAACAGTTCCTAACCACAATTTGGTTCCTAGCTATAATTTGGTTCCTAGCAACAATTCAGTTCCTGCTCTCTGCCCTTAGCCACTTCCTTCCCACCTGTTTACTCTCCTCCAGATCAAACACTTGGAATAAAGAACTCGACAAAGGTTCACACGAACAGAGAATTCAGAAGAGAGAGACAGGAGATCAGGCTGGAGGGAGAACCAGAGCCTTAGCCATATTGAGGGAGTTGGAATTTATCACACAAGCACTGAGAGCCTTTGAAGTGTATATTAGGATTACACCTAAGCTTTAGTAACAAAGAGACCCAAATATACAATGGCTTGACTAAAGAGAACTTAATTTCTTCCTCAAGCAACAGGCTGGCAGGGACCCTAGGTCCCTCACAGGTGGTCATCTCCCTTCACCCCAGATGCCACAGATTTAAAGCTGCTTATGGGTGCAACTGTATTCCAGCTTGTGAGAAAGGAGACAAGTCCAGGTAGTTCCCTTCTAAGCAAGTGACAGGGAAGTGGCATATGTGACCGCCACTCACATTCCATTAGTGAGGACTGAGTCACAGGGCCACACGCTACCATGAAGGAGGCAGCGAAATGTGCTCTCTAGCTGGGCAGCCAGCCCCCAAGAATGAAAAAACAGATTTGGATTGAGGGGAACCGTACCAGTCTTACCCTAAAGGGGTTCAAGCAATGAACTGATGAGATCAGACTTTCAAGTCTTTGTAGCTGAAAAGAAATCTTGGAGGTCACTTAAATCAAGCTCTTCATCTTACAAATGTGGAAACCAAGTGAGGTCCCAGCCTCAGTTACCACTGCCACCTCACAAACTGTGGCAGACTTAGTGGTAAAGCATCTCGTGATGGACATAGATCCTATGTTCAGGAATTCAGGCAGGGAACAGTGGGGTGAGTTTGCTCTGCTCAGCATTGCCTGGGGCCTCAGCTGAGAAGGTTGGAAGGAAGAGGGTGACCCCAAGGCTGGGGCTGGCACCACCTGAAGGCTCATTCTTTTGCATGCCTGGCATCTGCTCTGGGAGGACTCAAATCTATGACTATTGGCCAGTGTGCCTATGTGTGGTCCTCCGTGTGGCCATTCTTCCTCATAGCATGACAGCCTCAGGGTAGTGAGTTTCTCACACAGATCCCCGGAGTTGCAAGAATGACTGACGTGCCCTTCAGAACCTATCATTCAACATCATTTCTGCTGCATTTTTTTTTCGTTGTCCAGACTCTACCTCTTGATGGGAAGAGTAGCAAGGTTACATTTCAGTGGAGGTTGGAGGATGGGAGAAATGGTTGCAGTTATTTTTGGAAAACTCAAGATACCACAGTGGCTACACCTGCTTCTATAATACGCACAGCGTATGTGAAATGAATCGCCTCTCCCCCAAGACACCCAAAGTTTCATCTCAGTCCCACACCAGCTGTAAGGCCACAATCTCATCGTCTGAACCTGGCCCGAGTGTGGACAAGGCTCCTCAGAAATAGTGTTTTCTGGTCCATTTCCTGAAGTACCGTTCCTCTTGATCTGCAGATCCATGAACTAGAGAGATGAGTGATCATCCCCCACAGCAGCAGCAAACAACAGTAGACAGGGAGAAAGTCGGGAAAACGGAAGGCAACAGTGGCCACTAGTCCACGGCAGTGCTGAAATGTGGGTTTAGCGCAGGACCCAGTCCTGCTCCCTGGGAGATTTCTCTGTGGTTCTGGGTTATGTTCTCTGAGTTATCCTTTTCCATAAGAAATGACTAGGCAGCGGCTTATGCCTATAATTTTTAGCACTTGAAGAGGCCAAGATGGGAGGATGGTTGAGGCCAGGAGTTCAAGTCCACAAGAAATGACTTGTGTGTGCAACTGAATAGTCTCTTGAGCCAGTTTCTTGCCTTTTAAAGATTGGGGGTTATAACCTCTTTTTATATCATATGGCCTCTGTTCCTCTCAGTTAAAACTGATGTAATTTCTTTTAAAAGATGTTTGTGCTTCTTACTATGTAACAATATACGATCCACTTTATTAGACGAAATCACAATTACAAATCTCTACGAGTCAGGCCCTTCTCTGTTTGGGGTCTTTCTGTGACTGTTATGGGACAGTGCCCTCAAGTTTCTTGGAAGGCTTGTTGTTTCAATGAAGAAGGAGAAGAAGAATGTAAATGAAGAAGATTTACAAGGCACAAGCTAAAGATCCTTGGAAGAACTTTTCTCTTCCTGGAAGATTCTCTGAGGTTGCATCTAAAATCTTTCTGAGATTTCAGCAAAGGAACTTACAGCCCCATCCCAAATTTATATTCTCCTAGAACCTACTTCTTAATTTGGGACCCTTTCCTCGATGAAATGATATTATTCTTAGCCGTTTACATAGCCCCACATTACACCTGAACACCTGAGAGTTCATTCTTTAGTTTGCTCACCCCTCTCGCATTTTGGTGTAGGCCACTGGAGGAAGCTAGCTGGCACCCTCAAGCCTCTGCCTGAAAATCAGGTTGAATAGATAGGTTTCTGTTGTATGCATGACCACACGAAACAGTCTTGTGGGACTTTCTTCCATCACATAACAAGGCTCTCCCTTTCCTCAGCCTCCATGAACATTTTCCTCAGTTTTCTTTAACCCCAACAACATGCTCCTTGAGGCCCTCCCGGCTTTGCCCTACATCCCCTCCCTAGGTACATCCAGAATGCACCTGCCCATGGGTCCCAGTGCTCATGCTATGTCGTTTAGTTTTTTATTACAGCCTTCTCCAGCTTCTAAACTTCTATTCCAATTTTTCTGCTCCCATTACTGCTGATTCTATTCCTACTTCTTCCAAACATAGCAGCACAGAAAACTCTGAGAGCCTGTGGGCCAGGGATTCAGAAAGGGCGTAGCAGAGAAAGCTGGTCTCTGCTCTGCCTGGGGTCCCAGCTGGAAATGTCGGAAGGTTAAGAGTGAGGCTGTTCTTGGGACTTTGGTTCATCTGAAGGCTTCTTCATTCCTGTGCCTGGGCCTCAGGCTGAGAGGACTCAGAGACCAGGGCCGAAGACTGGAGCACCTGAATGTGGCTACTCCATGCTGCCCTGGGCTCCCTCACAGCATGGCGGCCTCAGGATAGTCAAACTCCCTATGTGCCTGCATGGCCCCTGAGCTTTATCTTTAAGGCCGAACCTCAGAAGTCAAGTGTGGCCACTTCTGTCCCATTCCATCGGTTACAGGAAGTCACAAGCCCCTTTGGATTTTAGGGAAGGGGGCACAGACTTCTCCTGTTCGTGGAGAGCTGTCAAGGTGACATTGGAAGGAGCATGTGGGATGTGAGATTTTTCAGGCCATCTTTGGAAAACACAATCTGCCTCATCCAGGAAGGTCATTAACTGACGAAGCAGAACTGAAACTCAGTTGTGTTTGTGCCCGGACCCCTGTTCTTTCGCTGTACCATGCTGATGAGTCAATAGCGTCATCTGCACGAATGAAGGGCCTTATGTTGTTAGAAAGAAAAGTTGAAACAGAAGGCAAGAAGCCAAATGCAGGCTCGATTGAACATTCTCTGTATTACAAATGCAGCATAAATATATGTTTTCCATAGCGCTCGCAGAGCAAACAGCTGCATTTATTTGCGTCCAAAAACATGGAAACATTCCAAACTATAAGCAAAAGGAAGGGACTCAAGAAAACTACTCGAACTTCTGGAAGTGTAAATCTTCATGAAAATAGTTGTCAGGTTGATTAAAGCAGGTGCTGAAACCGTCTCCCAGCCTGAAGTGTTGCTTTCCCCGGCAAACAGCTCCCTTCCCATGGAATGATGTAATTCTCCAGGATCGACTTGTATAGTTAGCTAAGCAGTCAAATGCCCATTAGACGTCCTTAAGTTGACTGGATCCAGCACTCTCTCCCCTGTTTCCAACATACGTAGGTCATTCCGAAAGTTCTGAGATACACAAAACTCAAGAAATATAAAGTCCGCAGGGATGGAAACAAACAAAGCCCTCCTAGCAGCCCCGATGAGCCCAGCAAGTTGAAACGTGCATGGATTAATCAAAAAGATGCTGTGGACAGGGATTCTTGGAAGTGAAATAATGGACCATAACACAGTCTGTCTCAAAACTTTCGTAGTTACCTACACACACACACTTTCCTGTATCTTGCTGTAGTCCGGCTTCCTTAGATCCTTTACAGGGCAGGTGTATTTGTTTTGATCTCTAAGGTTTGGCTTTTTTAAAAAGTCACGGCCCCCACACCTGAATAAGCACATTCATGAAATCCGCTCTCAGCCAATTCCTGCCTTTTGCCCCATGAATAAAGATAGCGTCTGGAAGAAGGATAGGACCGAGAAACCTTTATAAACCACTCGCCCCTTTCTTCCCTCTGTCATCTTCTATCTCTGGTCTGGGAATCTGGAAATGTCAGGCACGGCATTGTTCCCGACGATTTAGCATTAGCAAGAGAGCTCTTTGAAAGGATTCTATTACATCTTTATGTCTTTGCACATAAACTAGGCCTTCTCTAAAAACTCCGTTCAAATTTGATTTGCAGTGAAAATTCCTGAAGTTGTGGTAAGGATTTTAAGGGATAAAGAAGGGGAACGCCCTTTGGGGCTTACTGGGTGCAAAGCAACATGCTAGGTGCTTTTCCAGAGCTATGGACATTGGAAGGGGGTGCTGGAAAAGAGGGGGTGATCGGTACTGTGTGGAAATGGGGTCTCCGAGAAGGAGATGGTGGTGGAGCGGAGGAGGGGCAGCGTCAGGGAAAGTGGGCCCAAGCTGGTTCCAGAGGCTGCCTGGGAATTCCAACAGAGTATATGTAGGCACAAAGGACAAAGGCTTGGGATTGACTGCTTCTATTCTCTTATTATTTTTATCTTTTCTTTTTTGAGACAAAATCTCACTCTTTTGCCCAGGCTAGAGTGCCATTCATCAGCCTAGCTGATGGCAACCTCAAATTCCTGGGTTCAAGTGATCCTCCTGCCTCAGCCTCCTGAGTAGCTGAGGCTACAGGTGCCTGCCACAACACCCAGCTATTTTTTTCTGTTTTTAGTAGAGACAAGGTCCTCTTACTCAGCCTGGTCTTGAACTCCTGAACTCAAGCGATCCTCCTGCCTCAGCCTCCCCAAGTGCTAGCAGGGTTTGGGGCAGGTGTGAGCCCCTGTGCCTGGTCTGATTCTCTCATTTTCTTCATGAACTCTGACTCCTTATCACTGCCGGGATGTGAATCTGACCATGACTGGGTGGCCCAGGACTCTCATCTCGCCTCCTATGACCCTTGTTCTTGCTGTCTCTGCTCTCAGCACACTAGCCAGGCCTGTGCCCTCCCACCTTGGGGCCCCTCTGCTTAGACTGCTCCCCCAGAACTGCCAGAGGGTAAATTTCTGTTGTTTTCAGCCCCCAAGTTTATGGTGATTTGCTGCAGCCAGGAAACTGATACAGTTGCGTCCTGGTCTTCACAGGCAGAGGTGTGTGCCTGTCACTTGCCAATGTGTCCAGAAGGTTAGAAAGACAAAGAGCAAGAGAAGTGGGGTGAACTCCAGGGAGGGAATGGGCTGGGCAGCACATACCCCCTTTTTAGGTGACATTCATGGTCAACTGAAATGATCTCCTACTATTGCTAAACTTCACCTGGTAGGTTGCTACAGCATCATGCATTTAGCTGTCTTCTGCCTAGTGGAAATGAAGAATCTCTATCTTTATCTTCATAGTGCTCTAACTCCTATCCACTGGTGTTTTTTCTTTTTTCTTTTTATTTGTATATATATATATATATATTTTAATTAAATCGTAGCTGTGTACATTAATACAGTCATGGGGTACAGTGTGCTGTTTTTATATACAATTTGAAATATTTTCATCAACTGGTTAACATAGCCTTCATGTCATTTTCTTAGTTATTGTGTTAAGACATTTATATTCTATAATTAGAAAGATTCACATGTACCCTTATAGGATGAACCGCTGGCGTGATCCCACCAATCACCTTCCCTCCACCCATCCTCTGCCTTCCCCTCCTCTCCCTCTCCCCTTATTCTTGGGCAATAACTGGGTTATAGCTTTCCTATGAAAGCTATAAATTAGTTTCATAGTAGGGCAGAGTCCATTGGATAATTTTTCTTCCATTCTTGAAATACTCTGCTAAGAAGAATATTTTCCAGCTCCATCCATGTAAACATGAAGGAGGTAAAGTCTCCATCCTTCTTAAGAGCTGCATAGTATTCCATAATGTACATATACCACAATTTATTGATCCATCTGTGGGTCGATGGGCACTTGGGCTTCTTCCATGACCTTGCAATTATGAATTGGGCTGCAATAAACATTCTGGTACAAATATCTTTGTTGTAGTGTGATTTTTGGTCTTCTGGATATATACCTAGTAGAGGAATTATAGGATCAAATGGCAGGTCTATTTTTAGTTCTCTCAGTGTTCTCCAGACCTCTGATATTTTTTCAGAAGGCAGAGGGTAGGGAAATACATGTTCCGTGCCAGGGTTTCTGAGCCCCATGGTCTGGGGAAGATTCTTGGTCCCCTTCTGAGCTGCTCTGCGACTTCTCTCCACTCCGAGTGGCCCTGCTCTGCTAATTCTCAAAACTAGCCCATAATTTGCAGTACTTTTTCTCTCGTGGGCTCCCAGGGAGCGGAAATCGGCCCTCAGCCAGTCACGAATAATGGCCTCAAGGATTCTCCTTGGAGTGAGGCAGAAAGATTTCTGAGCAGATTAGGAAATTTTACAAAATCTTTTCTCCTTCCTAATCATTAATGCCACTGTCATTTCCATAATCATCTTTATAATTATTTGAAGTAGAAAAGGAGCAGGGCACCTGCTTAATGAAAAAATAGAGGTGGAAAAACAGAAACTGAGGAGATAGGTGACGGAATAGCCCCTCCCAGAAAGCCACATCAGAAGTGATTAGGGAGAGTTTGAGGGATTGCACCCCAACACCTCTCCATCTTCCCTTCTGACGCCCTTCCCTGTGGTCAAGCGTATCCCTGACTTCCTGCTACAAAGGCTCCTGACTTCCTGTCTGTGCCTCTGCTGGTGTTTTGCCTAAAACACCCCACTTCCGTCATGGAGTCCTCCATCTGTTCCCTCTTCTGGACTTCCAGAAAGTCTTATCTGAGCCTCTCTGGAGCTCTGGTCATTTTCTGCTTTGTATTGTAATCTCGAATAATTATATACATATGATATATACACATTTTTTCTCCTATTATATTTTGAACCAAAGACTGTCTCTTTGACTCCTTGCAACTCCCATCCCAGCCCCAAACCATGTACGTTGAACAGGGCAGGTGCTCGATCAATGTGGGCGGAAAGAATGAGAAACCAGAAGTTTACTGTCATCCATTCCCTAGACGTGCTGAAAAGAAAGGAATTTGGGGAACAATACCAGGTGTGGCCGAGCCTGCTGCTATTCCCCTAAACACTCTCCTCTCCTTCCTGGACACACAGACAAATGACGTTCGCCTGCCTCTCTTTCAGCTGGAGAAGATGCTGTAACTGGGCTCTGGCCCGTGGCAGGTGCAGAGAAGTGATGTACACCTTTAAATCTCCCCGTGTGATCCTCCATTCCCTTCCCCCAGCTGGATGTAGATAAGCATGGTGACCTTGGAAACTGCATTTGGAAATCGGCAAAGCCACAAGATGGAAAGAGCTTGGGTCCCTAAATCACCACGGGGAGGGAAGCTACTTACTAATCAGGAGCATCACGTTGGGATTCTGTGTAAGAAATAAATGTCTATGTCACGCTTCAGCCAGGACACAGTTTGGGGTTTATATGTCACAGCCACTAGGATGCCTTCATTTTAATACTGCTGAAGAAAGTACAAAAACTGTGATTCTTAGCTTCCTTAGGCAACTGATTCTTTTCCACTTTGGGCACACATACTTTCACCTTTAAGTTTTAATTTTGGTTGTGGAAGTATGTAAAGAAAATCCCCGTTTTCAAAAATGCTCTCACTGAGCCTCGCTCCCCCCAGTATGAAAGGTTATTGGGTATTCTTCTTGGAAGCTGTTCTGCTGAGGCATTACTCCAGTTTCAACAACAAATAAAGGATTTCTGCTGCTCTAAACATGGAAGTTTGTAGACATGGGTTAGAAATCAGGATAAGAAATTTCTGTCTTATAGATCATAAAATTCAACTCTGTGGGGTACTGAGTTACAAAATAAACTTCTAGTGTTCTAAGCTGTGCTGGAGAATGGAGGGACCCTTTGGCTCATGGAGCACCAGAAATGATCAAAGGCCCTTACCCTTCAAAGGACTTTAACTGCTACTACTTCTTTGGTATAATTATTCCAGAAAACACATGCTTAATGCTTCCTATTGCTTTACAGAATACAGTCTAAACTCTTCAGTCTGGAATTTAAGGTCGTCCAAGATCTGATCCCAGACTTTCTTTCCAAGCAAATAAATATTTGTTCAATATACTGTATTTTGTCCTTCTGTTCTTTTTTTTTGGGGGGGTGTTGTTCTTCCACCACCCACCATCATATACAAGTATATATAATATTTATATATATACATATATATGTGTGTATTCATACATATATAATATATATACATACACATACACAGAGGGTGCCAAAAAATGTATATACCTTTTAAGAAAGGCATTAAAATTGTAATATTCATTATACATCAATAACAAAAGATGAATGCAAGTCACGTTTGAGCCCCTCTTATCATTGCAGAAGTCAAATGTGACTTGAGTCTTATAATTTTAAGAAAGATTTTTCCTTTCCTAAAATGTACATATATATGGGGTGTTTTGCACCCTCTGTTTATGAATATATACAAAACTTACCACAGGATAGGCAAGTTTATACTACGGTGACAAATCAAGCCTAAACTCCCAGTTACTTAGCACATGATGGCTTTACATTTGGCTACATACCCATTGTAGGGCTCTATGTGAATGTTTGAGTGGAGGGGAGCGTGTCTCTGCTCCACACTGACACTCAGGTACCCAGGCTGATGGCCTTCTACTTTCTGTAGCTGCAACATCTGAGATAAATGGCCTTCTCATTCACTGCAGCAGGATAGAGACCAAATGAGCCCAGCACTTTTATACAAATACCCCTGGCCAAACGTCACATGACCACGTCTGATTGCAAAGGAGATGGGAAGTAGGTGAAACCAAGGTCACACACATTTAGTGAGCACTATTGTCTTTGCTGCTCACACATCTTTCAGGAAGCCTTGTTCCCTGGCTCCCTCCAGCTGCAAACAATGTCTCCTGCCCCTGAGTTCTATATGTATGTCTCCCATTAGACATTAGAACTCCCTGAATTCTATATTGTATATCTCCCATACAATTCTATATGTATGTCTCCCTAATATATAATAATAGCTATATTATATAGCTATATATACCTATCCTAATGATTTTATTAGCTATATAATAATATTATATAGCTATATATTATATAGATAATTATAATAGGTATATAGCTATATAATGTAGCTATTATTTTATGTAGTTATGAATGATGGAAGTGTGAACATTACACAGCTATATAATAGCTATGTAGAAAATTGTAGATAGCTATATAATAGCTATGTAGAAAATTGTATTGTTGTAAAATTGTATTATTATATAGCCTATTATATAGCTATACATATGTTTACACCTCCATCGTTCATAACTATATAAAACAGAAAACACACACTACATGCCAGACACCCTCCTGTTTACATTTATTAATTCATTTAAATCTCCTCAATAATGCTGTGAGGTTGCTGCTGTTATTGTGCCCAGATTACAGGTGAGGAAAGTGAGAAGCAGAGGGGCTAAGGGTCCTAACAGGATTCTGGTACAGCCAGGTTAGCTATGTAGTGCGTGCTCTGAACTACTCTACTATATGGTGGCTTCTCTCCTTATTAGCAAAGAGTAAAT
This sequence comes from Otolemur garnettii, assembly GCF_000181295.1. Lineage (NCBI taxonomy): Eukaryota > Metazoa > Chordata > Mammalia > Primates > Galagidae > Otolemur > Otolemur garnettii. Next base: position 6,641,743 of record NW_003852464.1, read on the forward strand.
TATAAAATTGTTTCTTTGTTTCTCATAATGCCAACTGCAGCTTCAGGCACCTAGAAGGGTTTCTGAAAGGCGCTGCATACAACTAGCACCTTTTCTAATGGGGAGCTGCACAGATCTGATCTTTTATCAATTTTACTTTCAGCATTGCCAGATTGCTCCTGCTGTAGCAGGAACCATTTTAGTAGACGTAGTTGTTTCTCCTTTAAAAGCTACAGGTCTTCACCAAAGATTGAATGGGGTCTTTGGGGACATCTAGGGGACAGCCAGACAGAAAACAGCAGAAGTTCAGGTAAAACACCCAGGAAAGACTCGAGCCACTTTATTTATACTGTGTTTGATTTTGTGCTTAGGAGACTATTAAATCGAAGTAGGGAAGTGGGGCTACTAAGTCTATTTGGTCTTCTTTTGAGTCCTCAAACTTTATAAATAAATCTAGATTCCCCCAGGGAGGACTTTCCTCTGCTTAAATGTAGATTCCTGGTAAGCTGCAATCCCTCCTATTGGCCGTGAGCCTTCTACAAGACTAAATTTAGAAAAATTAAATTGCAACCCAGCACTGTGGTTTCCAAAATGAAATGTATAGGGCAGAACACCTGAAAACACCAGCAAAACCATCAGTCAAAAGGAAGTGTCAGGGACCTGGTGATCAATCTCATGTGTCTACAATCAGAAAGGCAAAGGTCCTGGTCATTTGGAAAGAAATGGGACCATGTGAACCGATTTAGAACCATCAGAGCAAGGATCTGGGAGAGGAGACTTGCTCTAATTATGACTCTGTGTTCCAACCAGGCATGAAGGAAATCACAGTAAACCTATTTCAGAGAAAGGCATTCCCAATGTGGCAGTGTCCAATGTCTCATGCATGGTGAGGGCCAGTGAGTCAGGGAGGAAAAATACTAGAAAATGATCTTTTTCTATGACTAACAAAGAGGAGGCTGTTTTTGTGTTGCCCTGATGGAAAAATTGGTGGGATCTCAGGAATTAATAAGGAACTTTCAGTCCCTGCTTGGATGTTCTATCCTAAAAGTGGGGACTTGTATGTACTTAAATGGGAGGGGCTGGGCGGTGCCAGAAATCTATCCTGGGAAGATAGGGGACTAAGTTCTGCTTTGTAATTAACCTACCCACAGGATTGCTCTGCGCTATTCAGTGAATGGTAATAATGCCCAAGTCATCTTAAAATGTACTGCAGATCTTGAACCAAGGTATTTTCTGGATTAAAAAAAAATGCCTTTATGTTTTCCTAGCAACCTGAAAGAGAATTCTGATATAGAAGGCAAATGTAATTGAATATTGGAATTTAAAGAAAAACATTTCCATGAGTATAGATAGAGCTTTTTTGTAGGGAATTAAAGCTCATATTAGTATTCTTGATATGTTGATTTATTCAACAAGTATTTATTCCTGAAATAGGCCAGGCGTTGTTCCAAGCACCAAGAATATTGTGATACTTTCCTCATAGAATTTATATTCTGGAGGGAAAAACAGATAATAAGCAGTAGACAAATAAACTAATAATTGTGTCATTTCTTTTGGATAATTACCATGACAAAATAAACAAAATGAGGAATTAGAGAGTATGTCAGTTATCTATTGCCATGTAACAAACTATTGTAAAATTCAGTGGCTTTAAACAATGACATTATTTTTCATGATTCTGTGGGTCAGAAATGTGAGGAGGGCTCAGCTGGATGGTTCTTCTGCTCTGCATGTCAGCTGGGGTCAATCACTTCTTGGCAGTGAATTGGCACTGGATGAGGTTGGAAACGCCAATACGTTTTCCTATGTTTGATGCCTGAGTGGTTTTCTGTGTGTCCCCTCTCATAATCCATGAGGTCTATCTCATCGTTAAGTAGTCTAACTTGATCTTCTTCATAGTATGACAACTGACCTCTCCAGAGAAAACCAAAATGGAAGCTGCACAGTCTTTTAAACCCTAGTCCTGGAGCTGGTTTAACTGCTCCTCTTCTGTATTCTATCAGCCAAAGCAGGCTATAACACCAGCCCATACTTAAGGGATATATACTCTCCGCTTTCTGGTGGCAGAATTGATTATCTATTACAGAGAGTGACTGGAGTAGTGGACTATGTTAGTTATTGTAATTATAGGAAATACATTTGAACGGGACCTGAATGAAGTAAGCAAAGAATATCTAGAATCTAAATGCATTCTAGACAAAGGGAAATTTGAAGAAAAGGCCATTGAGATGGGATTGTGTTTGAGGATTAATAAGAAGGTTAAAGATACTGGGACTATGGTTAAGAAAGAAAAAGACTAGGGCAAGTTAACAGTTGATGGAAACAGAGAGGTAGTCAGATTATCAGGGTTCTTGAAGGCCACAATTAGATTTTTATATTTTATCCAACATGATAAGCTCTCACAGAAGAGTAGCAGGAAGAAGTTTGTGTATCAGAAGGATTTCACTGACTGCTGCATAGAGAATGGATTCAAAAAAAGAAGTATAGTTGGAATGATGGAGACCAGGTAGGACGCCCCTTTAGTCATCCTGTGGACTAGGGTGGTAGCAATGGAGATACAAGAATCTGTCAAACCCTGGATATATTTTGAAGTTAGAGCCAGCAGAGTTTGGTGATAGATTGGATGTAGAAGTGAAAGAAAGGGAATAATTAGAACTGATTTTGAGATTTGGAGGCTGTACAACTGTATTAATCATGGTACCATTTTCTGTAATGGAAAAGACATAAGAGGAGCAGATTTTAGGTAAGAGGGAATAAAAATAAAGAGTTAAATTTTAAAACTATTTCAAATTCAAGAGGACTATTAGAAACCAAAAACAGATTTTAGTTAAGTAATGTACTGTGGTCTGAATCTTTGTGTCTCCCCCAAATTCATATGTTAAAACATAATTCATAATATAAAAGTATTAAGAGGTGGGGCCTTTGGGAAGATTACGTCATGAAGGTGAAGCCCTCATTAGTGGAATTGTACCCTGATAAAAGAGGCCCAAGGGAGCTTGTTTGCCCATTCCATAATGTAAGGACCCAGAGTTAAGGTACCTTCACAAGCCTGTACCAGGCACTGACCTTCTGGGCCTTGATCTTGGACCTCCCAGCCTTCAGAGCTGTGAGAAGTAAATTTCTGTTGTTTATAAGTTACCCAGTTTATGGTATTTTGTTACAGAAGCAGACTAGACGGAATGAACATATGAGTCTAAAGTTTAGGGGAGAGGGAGAATTGAAGTTATAAGTTTGACTATACCATGTATAGCTGATATTTAAAACCATGAAACTGCAACCTAAAACTCTCAACTTGCAGAGGTCAGAAAGAGGACAGACTAGCAAAAGAGACAGAAAAAAGGTGGCCAGTGGAGGAGGAGGGGGAGAAGAGGAGAAGGAGGAGGAGGAGAAGAAAAGAGAAAAAGGAGAAGAAACAAGTAGGAGAGTGATAGAGGCCGTGGAAAAGAGAATGTTGCAAGAAAGAGGCCAAACTCACCCAAATAAGTTGCTGATAATTGGTCAACCCAGATGAGATGTGTTCATCGGCTTGGGCCAGTGCAAAAGCCTTGGGCAACCGTGACAAGAGCCAGTTCAATGGAGCATCAGGGAAAGAAGGACTGATGAGCCAGTAGAGGCCACTACTATAGACAACTCTTCCGAAGGCTTTTGCTCAACAGGGCAGGAGAGAAATGTGTCAGTGAGGAGGACGAGGGAGTTTTTCCATTTTGGTTTTTGGCTGCTTTTTCGAGGATGGGCAATATTAGAGCAAATTTTTTTATGTTCATGGGAATACACACCACATAGTATTGAGGAAAAAAAATTACATTGCAGGAGAGGGAGGAGATAATTGCAGGTACCAAGTCTTTGGCAGGGTAGGGGGTATTTATTGATTAGGATTCTGGCCCACCTGAGATCTGCCTACATAAATTCACAAATGTAAAGCAAAATATGTGTATTGTTTACTCCATGTGTGGAGTAAGTGGAGAAGTAGGCTTATCCAAGGATATGGTTTTTGCCAGGTGAGTAAAAGAGAAAAGAAAAATGATCAAGGAGTTTCAAACATTAAAACACACCTATATAGAAGCTTCTATGGCCAGGCCCTATTCTAAGTACTTTGTAAATATCGACCAGCCTTATGAGATAGATATTACTGTTTTACCCCATGTTATAGGTAATAAAACTAATGAAACCACGGAAAGGTTAAAGATCGGGTCTAAGGGCTCATAGCTAGTAAGTGAGAGAGTCAAGGCTCAGAGGCCAGTGTGCCAGAGCCTGTACTTCTAGAGGATTTGTACGAGAGAGGCTGCAGGGACAGACCCAGAGACAAGACGGGTAAGGAGGGAAGCAGAGACACAAGGTCAATGATGGACAAGACTTTGTAGGGTTTGTAGAATGGAAGGTTTGGACTAGAGTTAGGATAACAGAGGGAATGAGCTGGGAAGACAGGACGAAGTGACCAGACAATGAGCTGCTTCCTAAGATAGAGACTTTGAAGGGAGTGGAGCTGCTCATAATGTCCAGTTGTGACCATGACTGGGGATGGGCAGCTGAGGTGGGAGGAGGGGAAGGACCACTGGAGATAGGAAACGGGAGCTGAGAGCACTGGGTCAGCTCTCCGCATGGGTCCTGGGGGGTTGCAGGAGCGGGTGGCGAGAGGTAGGGCAGAAAGAAGAGGTTTGGAAGGCAAATGTTCCTGTTCCCTCTCCAGGAGAAAAGCAGTGCAGTGGTAACTAGAGGGGTCTTTAGGGAAACTATTCTCAGGGAAACCAGGCTTTCATTTCTTGATTATTTTTTAATTTGTAATTGACACCAAATAACTGCACGTATTCGTGAGGTACATTGTGATGTTTCAATGCATGTATGTAATGATCAAATCAGGGTAACCACTGTATCTATCGCTTTAAATATTTACCATTTCTTTGTGGTGACATTCAAAATCTTCTAGCTATCTCCAAATATACATTACATTGTTATTTTTTGCTGTATTCACCCCACTGTGTATGAGAACACCAAAACTTATTCCTCCTAACTGTGACTTTGCACCCATTGACCAACCTCTCCTGGTTCCCCCTCAGGATAGGGGACGCTGCTGGAGCAGGCGTTTTAGAGGTGCAGTGGAAGAACCCCCGGGGATCAGGACAGGTTGGCAGCTTGACTCATATTAGGAGACACTCAGATCAGCAAAGAGTGGCCCGGGAGGCTGGCCCTCTTTTGTGGTATCTGAGGAAATGGGGTAATCCAGATAGTGTCTTTGGAGAGGGGGATAATCAGTTCTAATTCTAGACTCCTTCTTGGGCCTGGTTTCAGAGGTCATTTTTGGTGGTGCCCCCTAGCGGAGGAGTGGTAAATTTCTTCAAGGGCACAGGTAGGCCTCTTTTAAATCCCATTATTAGAGGTGCCAAGGCCAAGGGGAGGAGAGTCTTACCAAGGCCAACAGAAACAGACCTTGGCCTAAATTAAGCAAAGGTGAATGTATTGGAAGGATATCAAGAGAACCATGGAATTGACAAAAATCTGGAGAACCTGGCTAGGAAACAGGCAGGAATAAATGGAAGTCAGGAGGGCTGGACAGGGGTATTGTAGTATCAGTTATGTAGCAGAAACAGTCTTGTGACCAAACTGTGCTTGCAATGAATGTCCTCCAAGAATGTATTCCTTGTTCTGAGGCATTTGCTCACAACTCAATGTCCTAGGACAATGTCCTATTGATCAAATTCGGACCAACAGCTCTGTCAGTCAAGATAGACCAGGATATGCTACAATGGCATATTAAAAACCTGTATTGCAGTGGCTAAACCAATAAGTTATGCTGCAGCAGTATATTAAAAACCCATGTTTCAGTGGCTTAACCCACAAAGACTTGTTTCTTGCCCAGTGTTTTTAAGTAAGCATGAGGCTCTGCTCCACTTGGTCACTCAGAGATCTAGGTTGGTGGAGATTGTGCCAATTGTACTGTCTCAATAGATGGCTTCACAGATTGCAGAGAAAGAGAACAACTGGAAAGCAGGCATTGGCTCCTAACTTCTCTGGCCTGTATTACTTCTGCTCACACCTGTCGGCCAGAGCTAGCCACGTGAGTCTCCCTGATTGTAAGGAGGCAGGGACATCAGGGCAAACACCGGGAATTCAGTGAGGCATCATTGTCTCCACCAGGGGCTGTTCTAGAGCCAGAAGAGGGAGTTTGGCAATTCACCAAAGGACTTCAGACACCAAATTCATTCTCTGTCCTAAACACCTATTGTCTCCTTAAGAGACATGTCTCCATACATGTGAATGGGAATGGGTGTGCTGGGGAGTATTTAGCATTTGCATATGGGCCTTCTTATCCCTCTCCAAAAATATTGAACACAGTATGGGGGCACAGAGCATATGCTGGAAATTTCTTCTTGGCTGATGGGTTGATTGACATGTGGCATAAAGTTTAATCACAGTGAAGTAGCCACTGGTTCATCAGGACCAAGATCTCTAAATGATGTGAACTCAATTTAGCCAAGCCCTGAGATGGAATCTACTGCACATCAATTACTGGCATGAAGAGAAGTGACAGCAAGCCCTAATCAGGAGGACACTGAGTTTAGAAATCTTTCTTTCTTTCTTTCTTT
>NW_003852464.1:6648426-6653955 GCF_000181295.1 Otolemur garnettii
CTCACAAGTAGCTGGAACTATAGGCGCCTGCCACAACACCCAGCTATTTTTTGGTTCTACTTCTCATTGTTGTGGGGCAGGCCTGGGATGGATTCGAACCTGCCAGCTCTAGGGTATTTATTTGGCTGGCACCCTAACCACTGAGCTACAGGACTATGCCTGCGTTTAGAGATTCTAAAAGAGAATATTATTTGTTTTTCCTTTTGGCTATTAAGAGAAGTCTCAATTTCTCTGGGAGAAAAAAATAGCATTGGCTCCGCACCTGTAGCTCAGCGGATAGGGTGCCAGCCACATACACTGGAGCTGGCTGGTTTGAATCCAGCCCAGGCCTGCCAAATAACAATGACAACTAGAACCAAAAAACAGCCAGGCATTGTGGTGGGCACCTATAGTCCCAGCTACTTGGGAGGCTGAGGCAAGAGAATCGCTTAAGCCCAAGAGTATGAGGTTGCTGTGAGCTGTGATGCCACGGCAGGTGACATAGTGAGACTCTGTCTCAAAAAAATAAATAAATAAAATTAAGGACTGAAAGAAGTAACTTAAAGAAATTAAATCTATTGCTAAAGAAGAATTATCATCCTTTGACTCTACTAAATAGATTCTGAGAGCTTTTATGCTATGACTTGATTTTTCTGTATAATATTTGAGTGAATGATGACAATGGTGGTGATGGGACTTTTGGCAAGTGTTCCTGTAGGGTAGCTCACTGTCATTGGCAAAGACATCAGACCAGAAGTGCAGCTTCACCCCTGATGCAGGGTCCAGCCCCTCCTGCCGCATTCCCTCTCCCATCAAACCCTCCTGTCTCTTTAAAATGTCTGTTCATCCATCTTCTGTGAGAACTGAATTCTGAAGCCGGGAGATGTGTGTGTACCTCTTTCTAGGACACAGGTCCTCACATGTTACAGGGGTTCAAATCTCCAGCAGATCTCATCAAAACAGTTTTCTGGGCTCAACTCCCAGACTTGATGAATCAGCAGGTCAAAGCTGGGGGCTGAGAATTTGCATTTCTCGGGTGCATTGAGTTGAATAGCAGCCCACCAAAATTCACGTATACTAGGGACCTCATCTTCTCTAACTACATCTGCAAAGACACGATTTCCAAGTGATTACTGATGATGAGGACACACCGGTCCTAAATTCAATAAGACTGACGTATAAGAAGGTCCCTTAAGACCTTCGTATAAGAAGACGACCAGAGACACACAGACCCAGAGACACACAGACCCAGAGACACACAGGGAGAACACCGCATGGTGACAGTTGCAGAGATAGGAGTGATGCGTCTTTAAACCAAGGAAAACCAATGATGGATGGCAACCCTGGAAGCTAGGGAGAGGAAAAGAAGGATTCCTCCTCAGAGCCTTCAAAGAGGGCATTACTTCTGGCTTCCAGAACTAAGAGCATAAATGTCTGTTATTGGCCAGGTGCAGCGACTCACACCTGTAAACCTAGCACTCTGGAAAGCGAGCTGGGTAGAATCTTTGAGCTCAGGAGTTCAAGACCAGACTGAGCAAGACCCTGTCTCTTAAAAAAAAAAAGTAGCCAGGCATTGTAGCAGGCACCTATAGTCCTGGCTACATGGAAGGCTGGGGTAAGAGGACTGCTTGAGACCAAGAGTTTGAGGTTGCTGCGAGCTATGATGCCATAGAACTCTACAGAGGTTGACAAAGTAAGACTCTGTCTCATCCATCTAAAAAAAAAAAAAAAAACAGGAAACTTCTAACTTGGCTCTTTTTTTTCTTTAGGGACCCACAGTGGACACATATTGTTTTGGGGTTGCCCCCAAAGCATCCCTGATAGATTCTGGGAAATTGTCACAGTCAGGGTGACCCCAGGAGACTTTTTAACCCGAAACCGGGGCCCCCCCCCTTCCAACCTAATATAGTCAGAGATGGGCACATCACCCATGCTTGGCCGGTCTCTCTGCTGGGGCTTTGGATGGTAAGCAGGAGATGCAGACTCTAACATACGATGTTTACTCTTCCCAGTGCTGTGAACTGACACTACGGTGAGGTGGGTGTTACGGTTTGGTTGTGTAGCCTGACCCTGTCAATTCTCAGGCCAGTTTTCCAGCCTCCTTGGGATTCTATGAGTCCCCACTATCCCTTCAGTAAAATCCTTTTTGTTAAATTCATGAGTCAGTTTCTGTTGCTTACCACCGAAGAACCTAAACTAACACAGAGTATCTCTTCCCATATGTCCTTGAAGTGGTCTATACTTAGGTGGATTAAAGGGACATGAGAACAAATTTTCTATCATTCACACATACCACCTTTTGAATTAAAACAACTCGGGCTTTTCCCCTAAGTTTTAAAAAAACTTACGTTTTCTTCATTTTCCATGAAAATGTTGCAACAAAGGAAAGGAGCTTGCTAAAGATGTTTTTAAAAAATCTTTTTGCTTGCTTTGGTTAAAATGCCATGGGATAGGTAGTAAGAAGATAAAATGGTGATTAAAGGATGTTTCTTTGAGGAGGGAACTGCAGTACTGGTGAATATGTGGTCACTTTGCCTCAGCCAAGGGGTAGAAACTTCATCTCCACCATCCTATGGACAAGTTAATGTTAATGCCAGCTTTGTGATCAGTCTAAAGATTGGCCTCAAAAATCTTATTTATGTTGAGTCCAGATGCACTCTTAGAGACTTAGGTTTTTAATACTCTATTGATTGTACTGTGCAAGTATTCCTGTGTATGCATAGATTGGCCCCCCTGGATTGTGAATGATCTCCTCTTTGTGATGCGATCCTCCACCTAAGCCACTCTGCACTCTTCCTAAAGTCAACTTCAAAAGCTTCCTCTCTGCCCTGGAAATCAGGTTCCTGTACAGGACAATACTAAATATTTTGCAGCCATTGGATAAATTATGTCAACTTTGCCTCCTTTATCAATTTAATAATGCATTGAAATAATCACAGCTGGGTTTTCACGCTTGCTTTTGACTTAACCAACTGCTCCCTCCTGCCCTGCACTGAGTCAGACACTGGGTGCCCTCCCCAAGCCCATCCCCCCCTTTCATGAAATCCAAGCCAGGGTTGCCCAAATCTCCTCAGCAACCTCTCTCAACATGGAAAATATTCAAACCTTGCCACCACCCATCCTGTGGGCTTCATATAAAAATATGAAATGCTACCTTTTAAAAATTAAAAAGCCAGTAAAGTACCTTCCAAAGTTCAATCTGAGTTTAGAAAATTCATTACAATGAAAAGAGAAAGAGGAATCTTTTTTTTTTTTTTTTTTACTGCTGATAGTTAGTGGCATTGATGGATCATGGCAGAGCCATCCGCAATATGGCCAAATAATTTCACTGGAGAGGATTTTATATAGCTACAGCTAAAATTCAATGAACTGATTCAGAAGACTCAGTATAAAATATAACAGTGACTCCAAGTGCCAAATCAATTTGGGGGCTTGAAGGGGTAGGGAGAGCCTTGGTTCCCTCCCCCTTCATAGACGTGCCTTTAACTGGGACTGTAAATTCAGAGGCATAGAGTTGCGGGCAGTGGGTACAGCTGGTGATTTAAGGGACCTATCACGAGAAATCAGCAAGTGGTTGCAAACACCAGTCCTTAGAGGAGCATGTGACTCTGAAGTATGTCTGAGAGAAAAAGTCGGAAGGATGGACTTGAGAGATCAGGGATTGGTAATCGAGCGAGGACAGTTCTAGTTTTGCTATTTGGATCAGTTCAAGTAGGGATCTTAATTTCTACCTCAGTTTATGAGGAAGGGGTTGAACCAGAATAATGGTTTTCAGGGTTTTGTGTTGTTTTGACTTCTTAACAGTAGGAGGTCTTCCGTCCATGAATTCATCTTACTGTGCTAGAGAGTTGGTTTTTCAGACCCCTCCCCACCAACTCCAGCATTCGGCTCCTGCCCTGTGCTCTGGGACACAGACTGGGTACCCATGCTCCCGCATTCCAGCTTCCACTCAGGTTCAGCAAGGGCCAGAGGAGGGGAGAAGAGAGAAGTCAGGGTGTTGACGTCCCCAGCTCCCTCTCTGCCAGGCCACTGTGTTCCTGCCTGGTGTTCCTCTCCTTCAGCTGTCCCGCCCCTCTTGACCCCACTTCCAGAACCATCCACACCATGCGCCTCCAGACAAGGGAGCTACTTTGTGCTGTTAGCCTTGAACACTTCATCATTTCTTTGGGGTTTTCTTGAATCCTTTCCACCCTGGTATAAATGACCTCTCCATCAATCCCTCCTCTGTTGCCCCATGAAAATGTGGCACCACTTTCCTGTTGGAACAGAGGCACCCAGAAACATCTTAAATAAAACAGATCAGGGAGGAGCCGTCCTGAGCATAGCTGGGGCCAGTGCTACAGCCCTGCACATGGTGGGCCCCACCCTCACGTGCCTGAAGGGACTTGGGTTTGTGCAGAAAGAAATTTCCGGTATCCACGATTCTTTCTAAGGAGATGGCGGCCTTCTTCATCCTCTGTTATCTACATGTACTGGGTTGCTATGTTCACTTACTCACTGGTTCAACTAACACCAGAAGACCACCTACAATGAGCTGGACTCTGCTAGGCTCTGAGATTAAGAGATAAACTATATGTGATTCCTGCTCTCAAGGGGCTCACATGTATTCTGTGAACACACGAGCCAAATACTCAGAGCCTGGGAGAAAGGGCTCTGAGACGGTTCTCATTCCTGGCTGCACTTAGGCCAGGAAAGCAGGGCTAGGGCTCCGTCAGTTCAGCTCTCAGCAAGAGTAGTGAGTCGGGGGTTCGAACCCAATTCACGCTGAGGGAAGGAAACAGCAGGCAGAAGAATAAGATGGACGGAGCCTTTCCCCAAGATGTGGGAACTGTGGCCCCCCCATTTAACATGGACTCCCTAGGGCCTATGGCTAAGGTGAGTGGTTCATCAGAAACTTGCAGGTGCACAGGGGGGACAGCAGGTGGCTGTGGAGAGAAGGATGGTGACAGAGTCGGCAGGTTGTACCAAAGGTCAGAGAGCGGGGCTTGTGCCAGAAGCTCGTGGCTAAAGGCACCATCCGCAGGTCGGGACCATCCTCCGCAGGTTCTCCTGCCCACCTGCGGACAGGCAAGAGAGAGTGTACATCCTGGTGGGAGCAGGCGGGGATAACCTGTCATGACTTAGCTCTGAGGGGCAGAGGGACTGCCAGAGCACTGTCCTTTCTCACACCTGACAGCACAGAGGTTATGACCATGAACTCCGGAGCCAAAGTGCCTGGGTCCGATCCAGTCTTTGCCACTGGGTGCTTGTTTTCAGTCTTCTCATCTGTAAAGGATGACTCTAACCCCACCTCATAGGAGAATTGTGAATATGCGATTAGTGCTGGGTGCAGACACAGTGCTGTGGAAATGGCAGTTATTGTTACTCCACGTCACTTACTATTTCCCCTTACTGTAGCCACGTTGTAAAAATACTTCAAAGTGGCCCCGGAACCGAGTGGACTTGGCAGTGGGAATTTAGCCAATGGATGTGAACATGACATGGAAGAGGACATGAAGAATCCCAGACTGGGGTAAGACAAAGATTAGAATCTAAGCTCTGCCACGAGCC
>NW_003852464.1:6654312-6655260 GCF_000181295.1 Otolemur garnettii
CCTGCCACAGCATCTGGCTAGTTTTTCTTTTTTCTTTTCTTTTTTTTTTTTTTTTGGCTCTTGCTCAGGCTGGCCTCAAACTCCTAAGCTCAGGCAATCCACCTGCCTAGCCTCCCAGAGTGCTAGGATTACAGGCATGGGCCACCACACTCAGCTTCAAACTATGATTATTAAGATAACAAAGTTGTTTCAGAACCATGATAAGCAGGACCAAGCCAAAGTGGTTACAGAAGGTTGACTTCCTTCTCACTTCTTCACTGGAGGCCCCCTGCATTCTGTACACCCAGCATTTAGAACTCAGTTTCCCTCAGCATCCCAGCTGAAAATCTATGTGCTCCCCAACCCCACACCACCTTGGGGGAACAACAGCTATTGTCATGCTGTGGGGTGGGGAGAAGTGGCAGAAGGACAGGGCCACGAGCAAGGGTGTGCAGGAAACTGCTGCCCATGGTGGGGGATTAGTACATGGGGGTACTGCTGGTGCCCGAGCTGTCGCCAGGACTGCAGGCAGCCAGTGGCAGGTCACACACACTCCCCCTTATTTAAATGTGCCCCACAGCCCAGGGCTGCCTGTGCCCAAGAAGTTTCAGGGCAAGCTGCCCCAGATGCTCCTACTCAGAGTGATGCATCCCCACTCGTTTTCAGAAGATTTTAAACTAGAGGGTGGACATCGTGGCCCTTGGGAATGTGCTTTTATGCATTAGGAGTTGATTTTAAATAGCAGATAGAACAGTCAGAGAAAGAAAAAATAATACAACTTCAAAAGACCAGTGCCCGCAAGAAAGGGTATTATTAATGAGGAGAAATCTTAAAGTCATATTAAACAGCCTTGAGTCTGGTGGAAAAGCCAGAAAATGGGAACAAAATTAGCATTATTATAGCTTTTTATGGTAACTTACTCTGGGTTTTTCTGGTGGCTCTAAGCAGGCAGAAGGGAAGGGGAAGCCT
>NW_003852464.1:6655570-6656254 GCF_000181295.1 Otolemur garnettii
AGGAAGGGTCTATGTGGGGCGTGGCCTTTCTTCCCTTTGAGCAGAGAATTCCCATTTCCCCTGCTTTGGTCAAATTAGTAAGCTCCCCTCTCAGATCCCCTTCTTTCTCATCATTTCACACACAAGAGCACGGATCCCCAGTGTCCCCCACAATTTTCCCAATTTGGCCTTAGGATACTCACACCTCCACTCTCCTAAACCCTTGATGGAGCAGATGTGTGCACCTCTGTACGCAGCGCATACAAATGCACACTTCCCAAACTTTCGGCTTTATTTATACATCCAGTATATTATTAACTGTGGAGAGCCACCTTGGTTTGGAAGCAGGTGAAGTTTAAATGACTTTTTAAAAATATTTTTTTACTGTGGTAAAAGCACGTAACATTTACCATCCTAGCCATTTTACGCATGCAGTTCAGCGGTATTAAGTACATTTGCAATGTTGTACAACCATCCCCTCCAGCCATCCCAGAACTCTTTTTATCTTGCAAAACTGAAACTCTGTACCCCTTGAATAACTCACTTCTCTCCCCTTTCTCTAGCCCCTGGCACCCATTATTCTAGTTTCCGTTTCTATGAATTTGACTATTCTGGATACTTCATATCAGTGGAGTCATAGAGTAGTTGCCTTTTTAAAAATGATTTTATTTATTTATTTATTTAGAGACAGAGTCTCACTTTGTC
>NW_003852464.1:6656377-6657658 GCF_000181295.1 Otolemur garnettii
CCCTCTGATAGAGTGCTGTGGCATCACAGCTCACAGCAACCTCAAAGTCTTGGGCTCGATCAATTCTCTTGCCTCAGCCTCCCAAGTAGCTGGGACTACAGGTGCCCCCAACAGTGCCCAACTATTTTTAGAGATGAGGTCTTGCTCTGGCTCAGGCTGGTCTCCAACCTATAAGCTTAGGTAAACCACCCACCTCAGCCTCCCAGAGTGCTAGGATTACAGGCATGAGCCACCGCACCTGGCCTTTGTAAATGATTTTTAATAAGAAGGTTGGATTTGAGAACTTCTGTTAGGAGGAGGTCATGATGTCACTGGAATGTGATGGAATGTGCGATCCACCTGACCCTCCATTAAAATGCTCATTTCCCAGTGATGGAATGGGCCCCTTCCAGCTGTCTATTTGGTACAAAGAGGACTAGCAAGTGGGGGACATCTGGGGATGGAAGGGAAAGCATTTCTCTAGCCTCCAGCTGGGGGCGCCAAGGAAGCAGCAATCAGTGATTGGAACACAGATTCCTCTATGTGTACTTGGATGATGGGGCCCCTCTGCCCCTCTGGCCCTTCAGGCTTGTGCAGGTTGCCCCAGCAACGTGTGTGTTATTACAAGTCCCTCCCAAGCTGACATCACTTCCAAGGGATTAAAAGGGCCAGTGTCCTTCCCTTCCATTTTGGAACCCAGACGTCAAAGACTATGGTATTGAAAAAAAAAAAACTGCACATACTGGGAAAATTAGGAGGTGACCACACATATCTAAGGAAAGTTATAGGCTCAGGAAAGACCCAAGAAGACCTCATGTTTACCCTTTAGGTGGGTCCTTGGCAAACTGCAAGCTCTGGGAAAAAAGAAGAATCTGACTTCCAGAATTACCATATGATTAGATTCAAAGGTAGGCATAAAAGAAAAAGTAAAGTATGGCCTATTCAAAGGAAAAACATAAATCAGCAGAAATCATCCCTGAAAAAGACCTGATGGCAGCTCTACTTGACAAAGACTTTAAAACAACTGCCTTAAAGATGCCCAAAGAACTCAAGGAAAATGTAGAGACAGTAAAGAAAACAATATATAAGCAAAATGAAATACCAATTAAAAAAGAGAAAATCTAAAAAGGAAATCTGGGACCGAAATAGTAACTAAAATGAAAGAATCACCAAAGGGACTAAAGGCAGGTTTGAGCAGGTGGAAGAACTTGAAGGAGAAAGGGGCAAGCTGTCCAAATGCTGTGTGAAGTATCTTTCACAAGGATCTTCATCCCATTAAGGAAGAGTCCTTGTGGCCTAATC
>NW_003852464.1:6657998-6661986 GCF_000181295.1 Otolemur garnettii
AGATGAAAAGAATAATGGAGAAGGATGATGGTGATGGTTGCAGGATATCATAAATGTATTTACTATCACTGAACTGTATACTTAAAGATAGATAAGATGGTAATTTTTGTTATATGTATTTTACGGAATAACAAATAATTTTAAACACAGCACAACAGTTGCTCAAAAAAATGAAAAGTTGAATTACCATAGGATTCAGCAATTTCATTTCTGGGTATAGACCCCCCCCCCCAAATTGAAGGCAGTGTCTTGGAGATGTATTTGTATGGTCAGCAACATTATTCGCAACAGCCAATAGGTGGAAGTAACTCAAAAGTCCATCTACAAGGACACGGATAAGCAAAATGTGATGTATATGTACAGCGGAATATTGCTCAACTTTAACAGGGAAGGAAATTTTGACGTGTGTCACAACACGGACGAACCTTAAGGGTATGTGTTAAGTGAAATAGGCCAGTCACAAACAAGTAACCGTAGGATTCTACTTACATGAAATGCTGAGTCAAAATCACAGCAGAATGGTAGTGACCAGAGGCTGGAGGGAGGGGGAAATAGGGAATTCCTGTCTGATGCATGCAGAGTTTCAGTCTTGTGAGTTATGGAGATGGAAGAAGGCGGTAGTTATACATTGTGAATGTACTTAATGCCACTGAACTGTACACTTAAGGTTAAACAGTAAATTTTGTGTTATATGTATTTCACCACAATAAAAAAGTAGAAAAGAAATGCGTATGGGGATTTTACTTAAACATCACTCCTCCCCAGCCCCAAACTCCCCCCAAATAGAGGAACACAGTCTTTGTTTTTCCCTTTGCCTAAGGAGATGGTGGAGAGATCTCAGCGCTCATGTCAGACTCTAGAGCTGGTTTCTGAGATAACTGGGGCACAACTATTAGAATGTCGAGAAGCAAAAATACACACCACAGGGTTTTTGCGTTTCTTCTCCCAAATTAATCGGATGTATGCTGAGTCATTTCTTCCTTTGCTGCCTTAAAAGACAAAGCTTCAGTGGCTCTTGTGAGATGACAGAAAACTAGTTAACCCAACCTGACCCCACAACAAGGATTTCTCTGAACTTGCCCCAGGCCTGATGGTTCCAGCTCACCCTCTGGGTGACCCTCTATTAACATATGTAAAGACCTTCAAAGTGACTTCTAAAGCCGTCCTGTTTGTTTAAAGGCTGCTAACAGCCTTCTGACTCTGTTCTGCAGCCTGAACTTCTGAATTTACTACATTGCCATTCTGTGAGGGCTAAATCAGACCTAGGTAACTTAAGGCTATTAATAGAAATTGTTTTAGTGATCCATTACCTCAGATCTGCCCGGCACACACCCAGGCTCCTGCCTTAGCTAGGCATTCCATAGCTAAGGTATCAATGACTAAGAAGTAACATGGCTGCCAGAGTAAAGACACTCTAGGAATGTCAAGACATGAGGAATGATGTGATGGTGAGTTCCCTGGATATCCTTTTGCTTTCATATATTCCAAACAGGATGATCTGGAAACTTCCAACCACAACCATCAAGAGACACAGACAAAACCTCCAAGAAAAGCCTGCTCCCCCTAGCAAAAGGACTGATCTAAAAACTGAAAACTTTTTGGCAATACTCAACCTACTCCAGTTAACCATCAGTGGAAAAACCACACACCTGCAGTCAAAGAGAGTTGATCTTCCACACCAGTGAAGCTCTACTGAGTGGTGTCATAAAGGACAAGTGTGGAGATATACTCCCATCTCCTGCCTAGTGGAAGCTGGAACAGCAATTCTTCAGCAGGGCCAGCAAGACTGAGCAAGCAGCAATCTTCCATTTCTCCACCTGGCCGAAGTAGGTAGCATTTTAATCTCTAAAGTCAGAGTAGTGGCAGTGGTTCCAGGGGTGAGCTGAGCCTCCACCCCTGTCTAGTAACAACAAGACATACAAGGCACTTTGAGGTGTATCGAGTCACTTCACATATACTCTTGGTGTCAGCAGATCCCTATGGATGGCAAGGAGGTGAGCCTCCATCCCTACCCAGCATGAACAAGGTAGCACAAGGCAAGGTAACTGATACTCCACTTGCCCTCTACTCTGGAGTCAGTGAGGCCAATGGGGAGCTGAGCTTGCATCCTGACTAAGAGGCAACAAGGTAATACAAGTCAATGACTCACTTTTGCTAGGAGAGTGTTAGTGGGGTCCAGCAGGGAGTGGAACATACACACCTCCTTAGTAATTGCATTACACCTCAGCAGGACTGCCTGCTTAAAAATAAAAAATAATAATAATAATCAAAATGTCCAAGAGATAACAAAAAATCACTAGTTATACAAAGAACTAAGAAACTCACAACACAAATGAGAAGAAGACCGTCAACAAATGCTAACGCTAAAATGAATAAGATGATAGAATCATGTGGTAAGGATTTTAAAGCACCCATCATGAAAATGCTTCCATAAGCAATTACAAATCATCTTGAGACAAATAAAACATAGACCATTTCAACAAAGAAATAAATTATAAAGAAGCGCCAAATGGAAAGTATAGAATTGAAAAATATAGTAGTGAAAATAAAAAGCTCACTGAATGGACTCTGTAATACAGTGAAGATGACAGAGGATAGAATTGGTAAACCTCACGACAATATTTACCCAGTGAAAACGATAGACAAAAATTGACTGGAAAAAAATAAAAAAGAAAGAAAGAAACAGAGCCTTAGGGACCTGCCAGACAGTAACAAAAGAACTTGCATTTGTACTACGAAGAGTCCCAGAAGGAGAGAACAGACAGAAGAGGAGAACTGGAAAAGTGGGCAAAGAAATAATGGCTGAAAACTCCCCAAACTTTGCAAGAGACACAAACTTACAGATTCAAGAAGCTGAGGCCATCCTAAATAGGATAAACCCAAAGAAATCCATGCCAAAATACATCATAACTAAACTTCTGGAAACCAAAGATAAATTGATAAATTTTAAAATCTTGGAAATGGCCAGAGGGAAATGACACAAGACTAATTGAACACCAAATGACCACAGATTTCCCGTCTGGAATTACAGAGGTCAGAAACAGGTGTACGTCCTGTAATTACCAAAAAAAAAAAAAAAGACCTATCCACTGCAAATGTCATGTCTGGCAAAAATACCCTTAAGGAATAAGGAAGAAATTGAGTCATACTTAGATAAAATAATTTACTGCTGCCAAAACTATCCTTAAAGAATGACGAAAGAAGTTCTCTAGGAAGAAAATAACAAGAAGGTTCAGAACTTCAGAAAGAAAAGAACATTGAAATGGGTAAAAATAGGAGTAAATAAAATAGACTATCATATAGTCTATAATATAGAAGCAATAGATTGCCACTCACGGATTTCTCAAATTATATTTGATGGTTGAAGCAAAAACAATAACATCATTTCATGCAGTAATCAGTACACATAGAGAAATGCTGAAGATAATTGTATTCTAAAAATTAAGAGGATAAAGGACCTAAATAGAAGCAAACTTTCTACACTTCACTCAGAATGGTAAAACATCTATACAAGCAGACTGTGAAAAGTTACAGATACATATTCTAATACCTAGAACAACCATTGAAAAATATAAAAAGATTCAAGTGTGTTCTGTAGCCACAGTGGAATTAAATGTGAAATCAATAACAGAAATGTCTCTGGGAAATTCCCAAATATTTGAAACTAAGTAACACCCTTCTAAATAACATGGGTCAAAATTAACAATTAACTTAGAAAGTATATCAAACTGAGCAAAACTAAAAACACAAACGTATCAGAATTTGTGAGATACCCCCAAAGCAGGATTTAGGGAGAAATGTATAGCACTGAATATCTATATTACACAAGAAGAAAGTTCTCAAATCAATTACCCTAGCTTCTACCTAAAGAAATTAGAAAAACAACAGCCAATTAATTCAAAGTAGCCCAGAACTACCTCCCTCAGCAGAATACATACTGTCTGATTACATTTATATCTACTAACTCCAAGATATGCAAACTAATCTA
>NW_003852464.1:6662209-6671394 GCF_000181295.1 Otolemur garnettii
CAGCCCTCTTTTTGTTGAACTTAGAGCTTGTAAGTAAGGAAGCCTAAGGCTACTGGCAGACATCCTGACACTATGAGGAGAAAACCCATTTGTAAGTGAAGCCAACCCAGAGAGAAAAAAAAGAACTAAAAGAGGCCAGAATAAGACCACATCCTGGTGTCCCACTGACACCTTGATCCAGCTGTGCCTGAAACTATCCCTGGAATTTTTGCTCATTAAGACAATGTGTGTGTGTGTGTGTGTGTGTATTTAACCTAGTCTAGTCTGAACTGAGTTTTCTCTGTGTCCACCAAAAAGGCTGAGAGAGACTTCTTAATCAACACATATGTCTTGGAAGGCATTCATTTTGGGTTAAGGAAGTGACCAGAGCTGCTTGTCTTAAGGCTGGAAGGCCCTGTCCTGGACCCCCAAGCAGCTCCTGATCCCAGGATGCCCGAGAGGAGCCCTTCAAGGCTGTGCACTGGGCTGTTTCAGTGAGAGTCACGGTCAGTTGCACCTCTGCTTCAGAGGAGTATTTTTAGTGGCAAATAAACTGGTTTGCAAATAAACAAATGCCTGGAACAAATCCTAAAAAGGAATGCCTGTGCGTGGCCCACTATCTAACTAGGTCAGCCTCAGGCATAACTATGTTTGACAGTTTGCTCCCGAAGGTGGAAGGTGACCTGCAGGTGCCAGCTGCTTTCACCACCTCTCAGCCATCTGTGGTTTGAGACTCCCAGGTCTGGGAGACACCAGCTCCAGGCCTCCCCCGACCCCAACCCAGAGCCCCAGAGGGGTGAAAATCCCTTGAATCCTATAGAGGAAACACTCACATCTTTGCTCCGTCAGCAATTCCAGGAGGTGCAGTCTTTTCAAGTGGCAAATGCGTGACTCCAGAGGACACAGTAACCACCTTGGAACCAAGCAGACCTAATGTCAACTCCCAGCTCTGCTGTAGCACCCAGAAATAACTGGCCTTTTCTGCATCTTCCTGGCTGACTCATCATACGGATTTAATGATACAATTCCCCAGCTCTGAAGAATTTCTCCACCAATGTGACTTTCTTTTTCTCTCCTTGCTAGACTGTGAGCTTCTTCAAAGGAAGCCATGTCCTATTCATCATCCCCTACACCAATGCCTACATACAGTAGGTGCTCAATAATGTCTGCCAAGTGAGCATACAACAGAACAATATCTTCCCATATTCAACTGCGTGGGCTTGGATGGTCCATTCTATGGGGCTCAGGGTTCCCCTGATTCTGAGGGTTCCTGTTCCAGCTGCCACATCTTAGGGTTTTGCCGGAGTGACTGGGAAGGAGGTGGGCAGAAGAGAGCAGAGCCAGGAGATGGGGAGAGAGAGAGGTGGAGGGAAGGGAAAGGAAGCTATGGTTTGTCTGTGTTCCCTCCAAAGTTCAGGTGTTGCCAATGTGATAATATCACCAGCTAGAGCCTCTAACAGCTGTTAGGCTAGGAGGCTCCTTCCTCATTGATGGAATTCAGGCTCATCCTGCAGCATTCAAAGAGCCTTCTCTCTTACCTTTACACCATGTGGGGATGCAGCCTCGCATGCGTCCTTGTTCTTGGACTTCCCAGCCTCTAGAACCATGAGAAATAAATTTCTGTTCTTTATAAATTACCCTGACTCAGGCATTCTGTTTTGGCAGCAATAAAGGACAAAGACAGGAAGGGGAGGGGAGGAGAAAAGAAGGGAGGGGAGAAGGGAGGAGAGTAAAGGAGAGGGGAGGGGAGAAGAGAGAGGTGAAGGGGGAGGGGAGAGGGAAAAGACCTGGTGATAGTCATCAAGGGCACCTAAGTTTAGCTGTGCTAAAGTTTGGTGTTTCAGTTATGGGAGCCAATAATTATCTTTTCCTTAAGCCGGTATCTGAAACTGAAAGGGTCCTTACCAATCTATCCGGGCCCCTTTGAGTGATCCCAGGGCCCATTTGTCAAGGAAAGCAACCTGGGAGCAATGACAAAGAACTCTCAGGGGAGGCCTCTGTAGTAAGCTTCCTCACATGGGCACTGTTTGGAACTGAGTCTGTGTGTGGGCAAACATGCAGCTAATAAGGGACTTAGGAAGGTGGAGATGGGTGGACAGGTGTCACCAGGGCACAGTTACCCAAAGTGCACCATCATCAGGCCCATCTGGTCCACACCGGTATGGTGTCCTGTCTGAAGGATGTGGCAGAAGCAATGCCAAGTGTGCAATTCAAAGTAACTCTGGAGCTGGCACAGTGGAGGCAAGCTATGCTGAATCATGGAGGACATCCGGCCGCCAAGAGAGCAGCCCCGAATCAGCCCAGAGCACAGGCACCATGCTTCCTACTGTTCCTCTCCAGGCTTGAGTTAAATTCCTCTCCTGGCCAAAAAAACGACTGTTCCTAATTATGCAAATCCAAAGGCAGACTCGCAGGATCTGTGGGGAGGACATTTGTGATTTCTGCTTTTCCAGAACTCATTATTCCCTTTTTCTTTGGAAGATCACCCTTGCCCCAGTGAGGTCCTTCCCAGAACTTTGCTGGAACTGCTGGGAAAGAGGTAGTCTTTCTTCACCAAGGATACCAAGCTGGCAGGATGAAGATTCTCTTTGCCATCTTGTGGGAGGAGCCTACCTGAAAATAACACTAAGCACAGACAAAAGCAGAGCCATGAGTTAGAAAACATTAATTACCCCCCCTTGATCCTTGATCCAGCCATTCCTGAAACCATATGCATTCATGTCATAAACCAGTATCCCCATTCTACCTTTTCTTTTTTTTTTCTTTTCTTTCTTTCTTTCTTTTCTTTTCTTTTCTTTTTTTTCTTTCTTTTTTTTGCTTAAGCCAGATCGAATCAAGTCTCTGTCATTTGTGGCTGGACAAATCCTGATTATTATTATCTGTTCATCAACAAGTATGTCTAGCAAATCTAGATATTAAAAAAAGATGATGTGGACTCAGATGAAACATAGATGATGTGGTAGAAGCCACCTCAAGTCCCAAAACCACTATCCCCAAGGGTGATAAAATAGCTTAACCTCCCCTAAGATATTACCAGTACGGGGATGATAATACCATGCGGGTCTGCCTCTCAGGAATAAAGAGCAAACGATACTAAGTGCAAAAGCATTCCAGAACTCAAAAGCCCAATGCAAACATACTAATAAGGTATGTCCAGACAGTGGCCACTAGCCATGTGCTGGTATTGAGTGCCTAAAATATGGCTCTCTGACCTGAGTATAAAATACACACCAGCTTTCAAAGACTTGATTGTTTTTAAATAATAACTATAACATTAATAATTTTCATATTGGTGACACGTTGAAAGAATGTTTGTGTTCCAGTGGGTTGAATAAAATTCACTTCACCTGTGTCTCTTGCTGGATGTAGACACTAGACCATTTTAAGTTGCACACGGGGCTTGCCTTTGAGGCTCACTGTATATTTTGCTGGGGTGTCACTAGTGTAAACAGTGAGGAATGAGTCCTTCTTGGGGTGGGAGGTTGGTGAGTTCTGGAGTAGTCAGGAAAAAATCAGAAAACCCTCAGATCAAGCGACAAGGTGGGGGCAGGACTGCGTTTGGAGCCAGGCTCCTGCGGTTGTTGTCTCTAATTTTCCCTGTGAATAAAACGGACTGTCTTCCCTTTTGCTATCATGCCTCCCACCATTCACCACCCACCGCCCACCACGGAGTGAGACGGATTCAGCAGCCTGGGTGCTGTTCACAATTAAAATTCTGGCAATTTTGCCACAGATTCTGATCTACTTGCACTCACTGGTTTCCTTCCCTGGAATGCCCCATGTCCAGAGGCAAAATCCTCCAGCCTCTCTGAGCCTGGGCATATAGGGATAGGGTGACATCTGTGGCCTGCTGTCCAACATCCATGCCTCCCATTCTGGAAACAGGGTATTTTGTTTTTAGCCTGAGTTCCCCTCAAAAGTAGATCATGAAAAAAAGAATTGGGTGAAAATGGTTTGTTGGGGATGGAACTGTAGGAAGCACTTGAAGGAGGAGGGAAGGGAAGCAGGGAAGGGTGAAGATCCCTGTGGGGAACACTTTGAGAAGCAGTGGGAAGCACATCTCAGCATTGTCCCACTGATGGGTAAGTAACCTGGGATGTTTACTCACTAACTTTTATGCTTTGATGTTCAGGGTGAATCTCAAGGCATTAACTTTCTTATTTATTTTTTGCAGTTTTTGGCTGGGGCCGGGCTTGAACCCACCACCCCTGGTATATGGGACCGGTGCCCTACTCCTTGAACCATAGGTGCCGCCCGAGGCATTAACTTTCTGATACTTCCAGCTTGTCACATACAGTATTAGAAATAGAGAATCCCCTCAGGCAGAAAGATGAAGAGAATCTTTATAGTATAAAGGAAATGACCATCAAGAAAGACCGCAGGACATGGTCAGATTACAGACAGTGTCTGCTATACCTTAGGATACAGACAGAAAGGATGGCAAGAAATGGGGTCCTTGGGGATAGTTCTGATCTACTGGATCAAGCCTTACCTGAAGCCTACCTCTAGATTGATCATGTACCTGTGCCTATTAATTCCATATTCTATATAAGCTGGTTTGAGCTGAGTCTTCTGTTATCAGCAACATAATGATTCCTAACTTATTTCTTTCCTAATCTTGGCCCACAACTGAGTAGACTCTTTGGGCTTTCAAAATAGGGAAACAGGGCTGATCGTTAAGTCATTCTATCCTTTTCTTTCTGAAACAAGAGTGCAATGGAAAGAAAAGGAAAAGCTACATAGGATGGTGGTTAAGTTCTCCTTGTGACCCAGGAGCCATTACAATGAAAGGGACCTGACTGAGGAACTCACTCAGCTCTGTGCTCCAAACTAAATACCATGCCCAGGGCTTTGCTATTAATGCCGGAACACCAAGGATCTTGCTGAGGAAGCAAAATCGGCTTAAAAGTTTTCTTTGATGCAAAAGGAATTCTCAAAAGCAATAAATGAAAAATAACCAAGGAGTTATTTTATATATATTATATATAATACAATTGTTTCCATAAATAACTTAAGGAAGTTAAACAGGAAAAGAAAGGGAAAACATTCTCCTGATATTAACATCATTTCACAAAGTTTTATGGACTCAGGAGGACATTCGGACTCCAGGAAGACTTAAACATAACGTCTGGACTTTTCCTAAGGCTTCCTGCTTTCTCCAGTGTAATCTCAGACCAATCTTGGGTCAGTTAGTCTGCTCAGTTTCGCTTCTGGAGTTGAGCTAGGTGGTAGCAAAGGAGATACAGGTCCATCCCTGATATGGCCACAAGAGGGAGCTCCCAACGGCTGGCTGTATCTGAAAGAAAACTATATTCCTGGCTGCAAAAACTGACAAAGAAAACTTGATTTAAAAGGTGTCACCTGATAAACCTCAGCATCTTCTTGTAACATGTTAACAGCGATCACTGAACACTTTTAGTCTGTATAATGCATCCTCTCGGGATCTCAGAAACATTGTTTCATTAAATCTCAGCCATTTGATTTGGGGCATCATTTTATCTTGGAAGCTGCTCCTACATTTTACAAGGTGAGTTTTGGAGCAACCAGATTAAAGATTCAGAAAGCGGGTAAAGTTAACACAGAGCCCTTAGGCCTGGTAAATGGACAATCAAGTCAGAATAACTATTTGCCATTCTAAAGCTCTGGAGGCCATTTAACAATTGTTCCTGAAGAATGCCACCATCGCCTCCCTTCCCTGTCTGGTCTTTTCAATTCATATTTGCCTTGATCTTCTCTTTCTCTCTGTCTCTCTCTCTCTCTTTTATTATTATTATAATTTTGCCAAGGACTTTGGGTCATTATAAGATTGCGTGTACTGACAGACTATAATTAAGCTTAAGACAGATTTTTCTTTTAGGAGAGAGAAGAATCTACTCTAGCTGAGACTCCAGATTGCCTGGGCTGTAATTTACGGTGCTGTCACAAAGGGGTCCTTTTCCTCATCGTGTGCCGCAAAGATGAGCCAGAAGCTGAAGCCGAGGGGCGTGTGACGCCCCGCGCACACTCTCTGCAGCGAGCAGAACGGACGCTTAAACAGCTAAGTATAGCTTGAAACTGATTGCAGGCCACGTCCTGCTATTGTACATCATCAGTTGTCATTGTTGAGGCTGCAAGTGCGCTGGGATGTCTCTCTTTGTCGCACGCTCCAGGCTCATTTCTAGGATAGGAGTGAAGCTATATGGTGAGCTTCAGGCGGGGGTGGGGGGTGGGGGTGGGGAGAACTGTTCTTCTGGTGTGTCAGCCAAGAAAGGGTTTAGCAGGTCTTTGAAAGGGGAGATGGGCTGGCTTCAGTCATGATGTCTGTCACCTTGGTATTGTTATGGTTGCCAGATTCCCAGATAATCTCTGTTAGAGATTATCTGTCAGTATACCCCAATCTTATAGGGTTCAAGTTGTGGCTCTGTCCTCACTAGCTATGTGAACCTAAGCAAACAACTTAACTTCTCTGGCCTTAGTTTTCTCATCTGTACAATGGGACTAATTATAGTTTCATATTCTCATGGTAGATTTGAAGACCAATAAAGTGAGATATCTAAAGATGCTAGAAATATATGCATTCACACACATGCATACACATATAAACACATTTATATAATATACATAGTAGATATAGAAATTACCCACATGTATCATTATAGGCAGTTGTGTGTGTGTGTGTAATTTCTTGGTAATGGGATTGGAGTCAGGTAATGGAAGTTTTATATGGTAGGAAATGAAGTCTAAACTGAGCTGCCCAATAATCATAATACATAAAAACTTGCATTTAGTGCTTATCAGGAACCAGGCACTACTCTGAGCTCTTCACACATGTTAAAGCAGCGGTATTCAGCGGGGGCACTGCTGCCATTTGGGTGAGACAATCCTTCACCCCCACTGGGACTGGCATAAGCTCTGTGTGATTGTCACAGGTGTAACGGGGCCCTTAGCATCTCTGATGTCGTATGACAACCCAGCTGCCCTGCACTGTTTAAAATGCCCAGCTGAGAAGCCATTTCTTAGGCACAGACAGGAAGTGTCCATACGAAAGCCACTGGCCACAGGTGGCTGGGCAGTGCCCGAGATGAACTTAGTCTGCTCTAGGATGTCCAGCAAGTGTAAAAGAATAAGCATTGGATTGTGAAGATTTAGTATGAAAAGGAATCTCATGAAATTTTTAAAAATCGATTACATGATGGCATAATAAACCTTGGATATATTGTGTTCAAAGGCATATTTAAATCCATTTCACCTGTTTCTTTTTTATTTTTAGATGTAGCTACTAGAGACCATTACGGTATATCTGGAGCTTACACATTCATTGTTATATTTATTGTTATATTTTTATTGAACGGTGCTTGTGTGGATCATGGATGTTGGGAACAGTTTTAGAGTCAAAATGGTGCCAGGGAAGCAGTGGCGAACCCTGCGAGGCCAACCCAGCCCATGTTCACATTTTGTTTCTTCTATACTAACAAAATCCTGATTGTGGTTGGATGGCTTTGTGTTTAAAATATTCTACTTCTTAGATTTCTGTGTAACTTAGTTTTGCCAAAAAGTATAAATGGAAGTGGGGCATCTGGAAAAGCTGTTGTAAACATGAGAACAACGGGACTTGGCTGGCCTGTGCTTTTTCCCTTTGCTTTCCCCCCCTTTTCCTGCATGGAATGCAGGCACAATGGCTAGACGTAGAGCAGCCACTTTGGAACCATGAGGTGGACGGGCACATTATAAGAATGGTGGGAGGAGGAAGGAAACTAGGTACTCAAGAGGCTTCCCAAGCCCGACACTGCCCACCCACCCCAGACTCCTCATTATCTAAGCAGAATAACACTTCTTTTGGTCAGGCCACTGCAGCTGGGTTTCTGTTACAGGAGTTGAACATGAGTCCAACTGATCATCACCAGTTCATTCTGGAGTCAATGTACCCAGTGGGTATATTTGCATTTTCAGTCCCTCTCAAGCATTTTAGCATTTTTGGTGATATGTTTGAGAAAATCTTGACATTAAGAGTTGGGCAGAACTCAGAAACAACAAACGATCAAGCCCTTAGCTGCAGAAGCCTCTGCCAGAGGGTTAAAGGCAGATTTTGATTTAGAAAAGCTGGAAAAGAAGGATCCACCTGTTTTGCCCCATAGCCTTTCAGTGACTCCTTTTCTGCTTATCCTGCTGGAGGCAGCGTCAGCTGCTACAACCCAGAGCCCTCACGGGTGCAGCTGGGACGCAGTCAAGGTCCTGCTTCTCAGCAGCCTCTGATTAAAATCCAATTCCCCAGGAAAAGACAAATGAGCCCTTAACTCCTCCGTAGGAAACCCAGTCTGACATCAGGCATGTCCTTACATTAGACTTGGTGGCATAGACAAAATGTGAGACAGTTCTAATTATCTCCAGAGGCCACCACAGTTCTGGCCATACACAGTGTACTGACAATCACTTTACAAGTTGAAGTTGCTGTTGGGGAAACTAAGGCAAAGAGCAAACCTGGGCAGGGAAACATCGCAAGTGAGGCGAGACTCCAACTTCAGTCTTCTGCCTCTAAGTGAATCTTTAGTCCAAAAATGTGTAGGGTTTGAATCACGGCATCCGTGCTCACCTCCTGTGTGATCTTAGGCAGCTCACTTAACCTCTCTGAGCCTTGATTTCTTTCTCTACAGGGAAACTGGGCAGCTACCCAGGGTTTCCTCAGTTTGGGAAGGTCCCTACTTAGTTGCACCTCTGCTGTTGTCCCTCTTGAAATATTTAATTTTTGAACAAGGGGAATCCCACATTTTCATTTTGTACTGGCCCTCATAAGGTATGTAGCCAGTCCTGCTCCTCTATAAAATGAAAATATGACCTCTCTTTAGTATTTGCAGTGAGAATTAAGTGTGAAGCCATCTCTTATGAGCCTAGCCAAGTGCCTGGAAATAGGATGTTCTCAGCAAATAACTGTTACCTGTCAGCGCAGGTAACTTTGATCACACATCTTTCCTGCCAGGCTAAGCTGCCACCCCAAGCTGCCACCCCTTGCTGGCCTCCATCTCTTCAGGGCCCATGTGGGGACAGATTTGACACCCATGGCGGCATTGAGGCATCAGGAGACCTTAAGCAGCCAAGAATTCTCAGAAGTGAGATTTTGTTTCAGTTCTTTCCAAATATAAAGCACTTGAACTTCCCCTGTGACTTTGACATTGCAGATGGAGTTTCCTAGAGGACTCTGAGAAATCCAGGCCGTGTGATTAGCCACAGGC
>NW_003852464.1:6671594-6674503 GCF_000181295.1 Otolemur garnettii
TTTTTTTTGGACAGACTTTGTTGCCCTGGGTAGAGCACCAGGGCATCGCAGCTCACAGCAACCTCAAACTCTTGGGCTTAAGTGATCCTTTTGATTCAGCCTCCCGAGTAGCTGGGACTACAGGTACCCAGCACAACCATAGCTAGCTTTTCTATTTTAGTAGAAATGGGGGTCTCACTGTTGCTCAGACAGGTCTCATACTCCTGAACTCAAGCAATCTGCATGCCTTGGCCTCCCAGAGTGCTAGGATGACAGGTGTGAGTCATCGCACCCTGCCTGTCCTGTGTTACGTGAACAGAAATCCTGGGTCCTAGGGGGCACCCAAGCCCAAGAGCTTGCCCAGCCCCAAAGTGGAGGTGGGAAGTAAACACCTAGGAGGCCACCCTTGGCCAATGGGGGATGAAACAGTGAATAAATGCTTCCCTTTCACCCCCTCAGCACTGCACATAGCCACTTGGCCCTAGTAGAAGCAGCAGCAGCCCCCCAGCACCAGCCAACTTGCTCTCTCCTCCGATTCCCTGCCCCAGCTCCCAGGGAACCCACTCCCCAAGAGTAAACCCTTTGTTTGGGGCCTCTTGTTCAGGCCCTGCTTTCTAGGGAACCCAGGTGAAGACAATCCCTTTGACTTTGCTGAAATTCATTTATTCATAATATAACCTACCACCACACATTTTTTTTAAAGAAATCAATATAATGCTCTAACTGTATTTTAACAGAGAAATAAAAGGCAAGTATTCTATAAAAACTTAAACTATCCTTCAGTTTGTACATGTATAGCAAAACTCTACTAGAAAACCAAGAGAGCAGTCAAGACACCGGCCCCTCTGTGTGGAATCCCCGGGCATGTGACTTGGTGGTAAGAACCCTGGAAGGAGGGCCGGGGCCCAGGTTTGAGTAGCCAGCTTTACTACTAACCTGCGGTATCATCCTGGGTTTGTGCCGGGCATGCGTGTCCTCAAGGACAAAGTGTGGCATTGAACTCTCTGCTCTCCAGGGATCATTCCAGGTTGGTTTCCATATGGCTTGCTGACCTTCCGACCTCTTCTGGACACTTGTTTTCTTGTTCTGGCTCCCCTCCAGCTGGCAGGTCAACCACCAGCAGCTGAAATAATAAGGCTCATATTGAGGATCCTGTATCCAGACTTGCCAGGCAGTGACAGAAGAGACGCGGTCTCCACCGTTAGGGAGGTCACATCTGGGGAGGTGGCAGTGGGGACAAACCACGGCAAACAAGCAACTAAACCTACAGTATGCCAGAGAGTGGTGAGGACCAGGGAGAAACACACACCAGGCGAGGGGCTGGGGGACGGGTGGGAGGGCAGGCGGCTGCTAGGTGAGCAGACGCCCTGGACACTCCCCCTTGGAGTTGCAACTGCAAGCGCTGCCTGCCGCCGAGGAACCCCTGCTGTCCCAGGTCCCACCGCCAATCGTGGACGATCTGAACAGATAGTAGTTTAGAACGGTTGTTATGTCATTCGCTGTCACGTTTCCTTTGGGAAAGCACTCAGCCAGGGGGCTCGTCTCAGGGTCTCCCGGCAGTGTGGTCAGATCCTGCTGGAACAGCGAGCATTGTCCCCCTTCATGTAGCCTTGGAACCTCTCCATGGCCTTTCTGCAGGAGCTGTTCGGGGCTTCCTCCCAGCATGGAGGACCCCAGCGGTCTGGCCATTGACATGAGGAAGAGAGCTCCAGGCCAGTGTCCCAGCAAAGCCGACAGGCTCTGAACCAACCCTCGCCCACACACCCCTGGAGCAGGCCTGTGACTTCTGCCCCTAGTGGCCGCATCCTGTATGACCACCTCCCCTGGAGGATATCGATAGGGGGTCTGACTTGATTCTGACCCATCAAATTGGTGAAGGGGAAAACCAAACCCGCCAGCACCTTGATCTCACAGTTCCCGCCTCCAGAACTGTGAGAATATCAATGTCTGTTGGTTAAACCCCCCAGTCTATGGTATCTTGTTATGGCAACACCAAGTCTTGCCTTAAAGAAGTTGGCTGCCTTGAGTCCTACAGTTCCAAGAAAATGAATTCTACCAAAACCCTGAGCAAGGATGGAAAATCTCCATCCTTGGGAGACCCTGAGCAGCAAGGTCAGCTCAGCTGTGCCCAACTCCTGACCCAAAGCAAGTGTACGATGCGAAGTGCTGTGGTTGTCTGTCACCCCACGTACAAACCTAACACGTTTGTAGCCATCCAGCTTGGGAAGTCACAGCACCATTTCTGTTGCATTTTATTGGTTCCCGGTGAGCCACTGGCCCACTCAAATTCAAGCGTGGGGATGGGAGGTGTAGCTGTGGCCCAATTTGGAAAATACAGCCTGTGACACCTGCGTAATTGAATTTTAATTTGTGGCTCATGTTGGAAACTGCAGCTGGCTCTCCACGTCAGCACCATCTTGATTTACACTGCACGTTCCCTCCGATTGGTCCTCACCTGGGCTTCTTCCGAGGCCTGTTCGGGTCTCTCTGAGGGATGTCTGGTCTTTGAGAAGTCCCCAAAGTACACGATACCAGCACAGTTTATCAGACAGACTTTTCCACACCTGCCCTCCACACTTGATGACTATACCTTCAGGCCTTTCACATGATGCTGTAATAGGTAGAAACCTTTATTTGTTCGTGTAGATTTTCTTGCATCCCACCTTTGCTCCTGGTGGCTGGTGCCATAGGTCAAGCCTGTGAAAGCACAAGGGTGTTTGGCCACCTGTGAGCGTCTATCTGAGCACCTTGCAAAGTGGCCCTTGAAACGTATGCATTCAACCAGTTCTCAGGGGTGTACCTGTTGTTAGAAGCCCCTAGCCTGGACCTGACCTATTCCTGGAAGCCCAACAGGAAAGGAAGAGTCCATGGCCCTGGCCTGGACCAGAAAGGCAGAAGTACCCTGGGTGCTCCATTAACCATGACACTTT
>NW_003852464.1:6674761-6685217 GCF_000181295.1 Otolemur garnettii
ATTCCCAGTTGCCCCAGGGAAGACAAAGGCAGGTTCCCTCCAGCAGAAAGAGATTGGTAATCAGTTGGAGTCTCTAAACTGCCTTCCTTGACCTCTTCAGCCAGACAATGGTCTTGACAGCCAGACAAAGAATCTATCTACAGACAAACAATCTCTAACCTCCTTCAGTTTCATGACCAAAGAACTTAGAGGCTGGCTGACTAGATCATAGAATTTTGCCCCAAGACACAGGGGAAAGAGGCCATGGGTGATGCCAAGGAAATGGGAAGAATGTTCCTTCTAGTCTAGGAGATGATGGAGGGGGAGAGGAAGAAGCAGAGAGTTGGTCACGGTTCTGGATCCGATGTCCAGGGGAGGGCCAAGGGCTCTGCAGAGCGAGGGCCATAAATCCCCAGGAGTCCCAAGCAGAAGCTCCAAATATCTAGGACAAGCCCACCAAGTGGCCTGTTTCAACACAGCATGACGTGGGGCAACAACGGTGGCCGATGCAGCACATCTGGACCCATGGGACCCCGTTTATGTGCCCCAGTGAGGCGGCCTGGAGACGCTGAGGTGGCTGGCAGAGTGGCCCACAGGGGAGTTCCCAAGACTGAGGCAAAACAGCCAAGATCCAGGGATGGGATGCTGGTTAAAAGCAGGGTTTCCTAGAGCTTTCCATTTATTAGCTCACATTTAATCTTTGAACCGGTCTTATGAGGTGGGTATGACCACGATCCCCATTCTTCAGATGAGGAACTTGAGCAAGAACCACACCAGACCTCAGTGGTCCCAAGGCTGGAGATCAAGCTAGGGCAGGGCAGAAGACGGAGAGTATCCAGAAGGTTCCATACACGTGCCAGGACCCCTCCTTCTCCCACTGCCACTGCCACAAGCACCCTGAAAGTTCTGCTGAAGGAGAAGATGAAGAATGTGGAACCCTGTAAAAGTGAGGGGGGTTGCGAGTTTCAGTGGAGCGTGAGTGCACTTATTACCTGACTTCTTTTCTTAGCTTGGTCTAAGACACTCTTTGGTCTAAAGCAGAGAGTCACCTCTGAGTTTGAATCAGCCCAGCTGCTCACTAAACAACTTAGTTAACCATCGAGGGCTTCATTGTGCTCTGGTGGAAAGTAGTAAGAACGTGTATATATTATTTAGAGCAGAGGCAAGCAAACATTTTCTGTGAAAGGCTAGAGAGCAAATGTTTTAGATTTTGAAGGTCGTGGGATCTCTGTAGCACTTGATCAATGCTTATGTGCCATTGAGCACATAAGCCACCGCAGAAAATGTGTCAAAAGACAAGTGTGCCTGAGTGTCCGCAATGCTTTATTTACAAAGGAGAAGAAGAGCCAGATGAGGCCCAAGAGCCTCAGTGTGCAGCCCCCTGGCTTGAGTACAGGCTACAGAGTCACAGAAAGACCCCCAAACATAATGTCTCAAATAAGACAGAAGTTTATTTCTCTCCCACGTTAATAGCGTAAAGGTAAGTCATCCAGGCTGGCGGGGCAGCCCTGCTCCACATGGTCATTCAGGATCCAGATTTTATCCATCTTTTTGCCCTTCTTTGCCAAAGAACATTCAAGGAATGGCAAGAACAAGGTTGGAGTTAGGAGAGGGGTTGTGTGTATGTCAGAGAAACAAAGACAGAGATAGTCGTTCAGGTTCTGGTTTTTGCTCTGTGAATGAGGGAAAGTCCTAACTGTCCATGGAGCCGCCTGATCTGACTTACATTGTAACAGAATCCCTGCAGCCACCAAGCAGAAAGCAGACCGGGGTGGGGAGTCGGGGAGGCAGCAGGGGCCCCGTGAGTTGGCCACTGTGATAATTCAAGCAAGAGACCATGGTGAGATGGACAAGGGTGGATGTTTCAAATTTGGGACATATTTTTAAATGCAAATGTCCTGTTACTTTCTTTTTTTTCTGCTGAGAAGGTTCAGTTTATCAAAAAACTATGAATCACTGTGTAGGCCAGTCACATTTGAGATACAACCAAAGGCCTCTGGGAATGACTTCATTTCTGAGGATCACAGTATATAGCTCCAAGTGAGCAGAGACTGTGCCTTTTTGTTAGACGCTTAGTATCAGTACTTGGCACAGCGTGCAGCTCAGAGCAGGCCCTTAACAAATATTTGGGGAAGGAAGGGAGGGAAGGAATTTCCCCCCACCACCACAAAATGCAAAAATTCAAGAACGTACACGTCCAGCAATCAACCCAGAGTCTGCCATAAATAACCCTTTGTGTTACCTTCATGAAGGTGCACAGAGTTCCTACTGTGTAGGGGGCGAGAGCACCAGGGTGAGACAGAGATCTGACAGGCTGGCCCAGCCTCACAGACTCCTCGCTGTGATTCCTTCAATCACCAGGTTATGGGCTTTCACAATCTGGATTACTTGGAACTGAGACCATTAAAGCTGCAATTCCAAGGTGGTGCTTTCATCAAAGGAAATACAGGCAGGAAATTGCTAGGTCACCATCCTTAGGTTAAGACATGCCATCCCTGGGCCTTGGCTTCCTACCTGGAATACAAGGGGATCAGAACGAGAGGCTCCAAAAGACTTCAGGCCTTCGTGAGCCATGATTTCAGACTCAGCCCTGGTCCCCCTTGTCCTGGGCACCAGAGAGAGGAGCTGGCTTGTGGCGCAGGAGAGGGGCCACATTAGGTGGGTAAGCAGGTGGTCAACAGAAAAAGCAGGCCTTAGGGAGCCTGTGGTCAGGGACCACGTGCCCAGCTTCCATGTCACCCACATAGCAAAATAGACCCCTCACCCACCATGTGCTAATGCTGTCTTTGAAATGGGATTATAGAAAAAGCATGGACTTGGGAGTCTAATACATCTGGATCAGCCCTTGGCACCTACAAACCTATGGCTTTCTGTGTGTTTGTAGGTTAAAAATGGAGTACACCGTGGCAGATAAGGATATACTGTGCCAGGTTTGCTTGGGTTCAAATACAAGCTCCTCTACCTGTTGGCTGTGTGATTCCAGATAAGTGCCTTAACTTCTCTGTGCCTCTGCTGATTCATCTGAAAAATGGAGGTAATAAATGGACCTGCCTCTCAGGCTTGTGAGGACTAACTGAGACAGTAGGTATAGAGTCTTTGGAATAGCACCCAGCACTCTGCAAGGCCATGGAAGGGTTAGATCTAATAATTATTTTCTGTGTCATCTTGGACAAGACGCATGAATTATCTGGCACTCAGCTTCTTCATCTGAAAAGGAGATAATGAAAATTGACCCTGCCCATTGGTTCTGAGGACAAAACTCGACATACTAAGGGATAAACTATCTAAACATACAAACTGAGAGGACAGGGGGGTCACTCTTCCTGGCTGCACTCTGAGCATTGGGGCGACACTGCGGAGCAGGGGTGTAACACGTGGTTTCTGGATGAAGGTTGCCAGATTCCATAAGTAAAAACACAGGATGTTCTATTACATTTGAACTCAGAAAAAATATCATATTTTTAGCATCAGTATGTGCCATGCAATATTTGAGACATCCTTATACTAAAAAAAAAAAAATGTCATTTCTCTAAAATTCGCATTTAACTGGGCATCCTGCTTTTTATCTGGAAACCCTGTTCTGGAAGTGAACTTGCTGTTCGTGTTCCAAACTGGAGCAATAAATCAGCCCGGGCCGTGTCCTCCTAGCTTTGTTGCTCTTTGACTGCGTGACCCCGGGAGCTCTCAGCATCTTTGTGCCTCTGTTTTCTCACCTGTAAAATGGGGATATGAGCGAGCCTGCATCCTAGAACAGTCAGGAGAATAAACTAGTTAAGGCAAGTAACACTTTTCTCCTAGTGCCTGCACTCAACAAACACCAACCATTCACTCATGCTGCATCTGTTCAGCAAATATTAATTGAGGAACCCTTTGGGGCGGGGCGTGCTGGGCCTCCACAGAGGGAGATAGCCTCTGGAGCAGTGAGAGTGTCCCCCTACCCTACCCTCGACTGTAATGGGTATAGAAAATTGAACGTCAAGTTCATGTCTTTAATTTCCTGCGTGTGTGTTTGAACTTCCCCATTTTTCCTTTACAAATGTCCACTTTTCCCTTCCTGCAGACCCATCCTGACTGTAAATCACTGCCTACAATTCCATGCTTAGAAAGAGCCGGGCTAGCGCCTACCATTGGAGGGTTTTCTGGGTTATTTGTTGCGACAGAAAATGCAAATGTGTTGGAAGTAAACATAAGGGGAGAGACTACTTCAGCAGCGAGTGCAGAACGTAAATGCAGATGGGAAGGGGGGTGTGCAGTGGCGTTTTTAGTAAGTAGAGCAGATTCTCCACTTTGCTGAAAATGTGAAACACCAGAAAATTCTCCTGACTTGCGATGTTACTGAAAGAAATGTAAAGTTGACCTGCTTCCTTTTTCGGGACCCCAGAATGACATTATATTTCGCTATAGTTGGTGCTGTGCAATGTGAAAAGCTGATAAAATAGCAAATAAAAATCCAGAAAGGGACCGTGTGGGAGGAGAGAGACTCCCTGAACGACATCAACCCTTCCCATCACCTGCACTGCAGGAAGATTCTCTCTCTATGCTGCTAAATTTCCTTTTGCTTGTCTATTTCATACCAACAAGGTTTTATCCAGGTGGTTAAATATATATCTTCCTGGTCTCTGGGAATAACTTGCAGATGGAATTAAGAAGCAGGAAGCCTGAGCTCCGCAGATCCATTCAAGGACACAGAAGCGTTCATTGCCTTGTTGGAGAAGTTGGCGGTACAGGGGGAAAGGCTCGTTCCTGCTCCTGATGTCTCCTCCCGTGTGGAGGGAGCCCCAGGAGCACAGTGCTCCTAGCACCAATCTGTAGGCTCACAGCCCTCGTGGGAGTCCCAATAGGGTTGGTGAGTGAGGCCCAAGAAACTGGGCCCACTAAAGCCGGTCTTGCCCTGTTCCTCTGGTCTGCCTGCCAAGCACAAATGTTTCCTCTGCTCCTTTGTGCTGCAAATCTATTACCAGGCATGTCAAAACGTCTGTGTGGGGGGATCAGCTTTAGAAAACCCAGTTGCCAGTAGACAATAAGTCATAGCCTCCAAGCTCTGCCACTCTCTAACTGTGTGACCCAGCGTGTACCCTCTTTGTGCCTCCATCAATAATGAAGGCGTGATTCTGGCAGCTTCCCTGCTTCTCCAGGATTACAATATTCAGACAGGGAACCAGGGCTTGTGACAGGGCTCCGTCAAACCCTTGGAGGTGGCCGGTGACTCTGAGGCATCATAGATGGTCTTCAGAGCATGTCCTTCAGAGTCAGCCACAACCCACAAAACACAGGCTGGAAGGCTTCATTGTTGCTAAGAAATCTTGGCAGTGATTAAGGAATTTAAGGTGACTACCTTCCTCTTGGACAGTCAAACTCAGCCTAAACTCTGCCGAAATGCTTTCAAGAAATCTCTCCTGACTTTTAGCTAAATTGATTCTTTCCCTCTTTTCATTTTAACACAGCTGTTTACTCACCTGGGCACAAATTATTCATGGCAATGACATCTCTCCCTCTAGACGACGTGGGTGTGTGCACATGGCATGGTGTGGTGTGGTATGTGGGCGTGTGGCTTCCTGAACTTCCTCAAATTAGTGGATTCATTTGGCCAAAACTTCATTCCTATACGCCAATAAAAATGGTGATGTATTAGCTATGGCTGCATTACCACCTAACAAATTACTCCGAAACTCAGCAGCTTAAAACAATAAACACTTACTGTCTCACAGAGTTTGTATGGACCAGGAATCCAAGGAGTAGCTCAGTAGTAACACAGCTTTCTCAGGAGGTTGCGGTCAAAATGTTGGCCAGATCACCAATCATCTGAAGGCTCGGCTGGGGTTGACAGCAGCACCTCTGATGTGGTTCCCTCTCGGTTGTTGACAGGAGGCTCAGTTCCTCCCTTGTGGCCCCTCACAGGCTGCTTGAGTGTCTCCACAATATGACGGCTGGCCTCCCTCCAAATGAGCTAGCCAAGACCTATTCAGGGAAGGCACACACCAGCACCAACCATGTTCTACTCCTTGAAAGTAAGTTACTGAGTATAGCTCGCACTCCAGGGGAGGGAATCAGGCTCTGCTTCTTGAAGGCAAGAGCATCAAAGCATTTGCAAGCATATTTTAAAAATCTACCATGGTGGGGCGGCACCTGTGGCTCAAGGAGTAGAGTGCCAGCTCCATATACTGGAGGTGGTGCGTTCAAACCTGACCCTGGCCAAAAATTGCAACAACAACAACAACAACAAAGAAAACTACCATGGTGGGGCAGTGCCTATGGCTCAAGGAGTAGAGCAGCGGCCCCATATACCAGAGGTGGCGGGTTCAAACCCAGCCCCGGCCAAAAACTGCAACAACAACAACAAAAAATATCTACCATGGAGGAGAAAGGTAGGAACGCAGGCAGAAGGATGTTAAAATCTATTGAATTTAAAATAGCCAAGAGTAAAATATATTAATGTTGGAAAATTTGGAGTTTCTTTCCCTCTATCATCTGTCCAGGAAAATGGATGTGGAGAAATGGGGAGGAGGGCTGGACAATGGAATGGTGACAGAGGGGGGAGTTTCGTCAACGAGTGTAGAAAAAAGACTGGGGGTGCTGCTGGTTGATAGGGGTGGAAAGTGGATCTCAGAAACAGCAAGTGGACGGTTATGAACCAGCAGAAACTCCTCTTCTCACAGGGACACAACCCAGATCAGAATCAGTTGTGTTGCTGTTTGGTTTGGAGGCCGTCCCATCAAATGCTGCCCAGTGGGGAGACCGGACCACATGGCTCACGTGATTTATTCAGGTTACATTCACGTTCTCTCAGAATTTCCACCCCATGTGAAAAGGCACGAAAGCCTTCCCAATGCTTTTGTGTCTCTCTTAAGACTTTGGCATTCTCACTACTAGCGCAGCATTGGTCAGAATTAGTGGAATAGACTCCGGTGAGAAAAGTGATTTCGGATCTTCATGTGATGTTTGAGCCAAATGCCATAATCCAAAGGGATGGGAAAATGATGTACACCGAAATAAAATTATCGGGGTGGGGAGGGTTGTAAGGTGTCTCGAATTCTTAGATGGGTGAAGAAAAACAAACTTTGGAAACAAGGAGTAAATCACAGCAGGACAAGCAAGGTCGAGCCCAGCCCAGGACAAGCCTCAAAGAGGCTACTTTGTCCTGAGGCCCCAGGCCCACCTCCATATGCTCTGCAGCCCACATCACCCTTGAAAGCAAACAGAGAGATGGCAGGACTGATGGGCTGGGACACAACCTGGGCTCTTTGGACGCCACTGGGAGGCGCTGATCAGAGCTGTGTGTCACTTCTGGGGGTGAGAGAACCGGGCTTGTTTCTCTTTGCCCTGACAAATGTTTCATGGAAGATGAAAAGAACTTAGCTGTCCCTTCCTGGTTTTTCACAGACTTAGTGGAGCCGATGCCTGGAGACGTGTACCGGTGCATCTTTGGGGGGACCTACATACACATTCCAGCAAGTGCTGGGGACTCTGGAGTAGCATTTTTATGGCCATTGGCGGCTCACTCTGTGTTGCCTGGGTTTGCTGCCTGGCTGAAGACAGGAGCAGAAAAAGCTCTCATTCAGCAAGACGCTGCCTGGAACAGAGACCAGGAGGTGGGGTTTGTCCAAGGCCTTCAGTCTTAGCTCTGCTACCAATTTGTCAGAAAAAAATCATTTGTGCCAATTAGACCCTGGTTAGTAAAGGGTTGTCCTGTCTGGGACGCAGGTATAGAAGCCAATTGCAAGGACAAGTGATCAATGAAGCTGACACATTACTTATGCCTCCAATTCTTCTCAGTCCTCAATTTGCTTTCGAGAAACAGGGAAAATAAGTGTACTTGCCTTGCTAATGGGCGTATGGTCAAGACTGGGCAATTTACACAGCACACATTAGTTCCAGGATGAAAGGCACTGAGATATTAGGATTCGTCCCTACTTTAATGAGTTTCTGACTGGTAGATTTGAAAAATTTCGTTTTTTTCTGCATTTCTCCACGAACACCAAACAATGATTTAATGGTAAAAGAGCAGCGGAGAGAAACCAAGCCCTTCTCTTCTCTACGCTGGCCCAAAGAGTACTTTCCCCAGCCTGAAATCATCTTTTCTCCCATGAATTTATCATCTGTATTCGCAGCTCATGTTCCACTGAGATACACAGGGTCCTGGTAAATGGGGACCCTGGTCAACTGGGCATCCATTCTCTTAGTTTGGTGTCTGTGATGGACACACCTCAAGGTGACTCCCCCCAGGTTCCTGAGTCACATTCTTGTATAATCCCTTCCCCCTGGAGGGCAGAACTTGTGACCTGCTTCAAACCCATAGAAGAGGACAAACGTGATGGGGCACCTGTTATCACTCCTGCTTCATATATTGCACAGTTTATGCACAAATCATGCTGTAATCCAGAACCTTATCTAGACCTTGTATTGTTGGTTCCAGCTTCATGCACCTGTGACTTTCCCTCTTAACTAGATTTTAAGTCTCATGAGAGCAAGAACTCTCTTCTTGAACGTTGTGAAAAGCCTCACACCATGTCAAAGTACGTGGCACACAGGAAGCATATGTGCTTTGAGTTTTTAACCCCTAATTTGTCCAACTACACCAAAAATAGTCTTATCGTAAGCCACATACAGCAAGCATTTACTGCACACCTACTGTGTGCCAGGTTAGATTTCAGACGTGCCCAGAACAAGCTGCAAGTTCTGCCCTCCATGAGTTCATGGTTTAACCCGACAAATGAGGTCTTGCAAGTTCAAAGTCCTTCTTACCATGCAGAATCAGAAGACACCCAAAGATTCCTAGGGTTCTTTCTCAATCCATCAAGCTTATAATCCACAGAGCAGGTAGCAGTATAGCTGTAAAGTTCTTCAGGAAATTGTTAGTGAGATTCTGATTTCCAAGTAGAAGCAGAAGACCCTGGGGATGCCCACCTTCCCCTTAAGCAGAGGAGCCCAAAGAGGAACCCACTCTCCTTGGTTGCCCCTCTTGCTATCCCTTAAAATCTAGGGGTCAGGTGGGGATATCTATATTCAAGCAGACCAGAGCTCAAAGCTATGTGAGGCATAAAGCACTTTTTATTCATGGGCTTACAGAATGTCTATCGAATTAAGAGGCATATCACTTGTTAATTCTATTTACCAAAAAGAGCTAAATATACACCCAGCCGGAAATGCATCTGCTGCGGTCTGTACATGACAGAACCTGCTTCCACGTTCACGTAAACTATTCCTATTTGACAAGTTATGCATTTAAAATACATTAAAAAATGGTACCAAATGGCATACTGGCCTGTTTTGCCCCAATTCTTATACATTCCTGATAGTCGAAGGGAGTGATAGGGAATGTATCGTTTCCTACTAGGAAAAAAGGATTATTTCGATACAAGCAATGGGACATAGGAGGGTCAGAGCTCCCTGGTTTAGGTCTCAGTAGCTTTGCAGTATAATTCTTATTGGCCTGGCATGACAACTGGTTCCTCTCATTAATAACTGGGATGCTGTTAATCTGCCTGGTCATTCTGCCTCCTGCTTGCCTGGCTTAGGCAAAGGAAATCATTACCACTTTTTCTTTTCTTCCAATTCCTTTCTGCTTTCCCAAAAGGAGTTTCTTCTAGAGCCATCTGTCCTGCTTTTCTGCCCATTTTCTTTCCCCCTGGCCCCCCAAATCTTTCCCACTGCCTCAGCAACGAGATGATTGTATTTCACTCCGGGAAGCTACGGAACAGAATCTTTGGCCACTGCCTAATGAAAGAACTTTGTCTCGCAGCTGCAAAGGAGGGGCTGATACCTCTGCAGAAGACTCGGGAAGCCAGCTAAAGAGATTTTTCTTTCCGCGACATGCAAATAGACTCCCCTCCTGCGGATCACCATCTCTCTCTCATTATACCCCGGGCCGGAGAGAAATTTCCATCCTGAGTGCTCCTGGCAGCCAAACCTCTGGCATCCCACGCTGATTTTCTTTCCTAAAACTACGCAGTTCTCACTTCACAGGGGGAACAAAATGCAAGACTGCCATTTCTGGTGTGCTCCCCAAAGGCCGAGGACGGCCGGGAGCAATTCATCATCCCGCGTGCATTTGGGTTTTTAATTTTTCCTTCACAGAACTCTTCTTGTTCATCTGTTGGACACGGCGACACGAACCAGATGCGTCTCAACCTTAGCATCCTTCCTGTGGCTTTGTGGGAGGGAGAAATGATCGTGCCAACTAGAAATCCTCTCCAGAATAACAGAAAACTATCTGACATTTCTGGAAGACTTTCAAAAGTGGAGGCCTGCCTGTAATAGCTCTTCCATAATGTTTGTTAATGATGAACTGAACCGGTTGATTGAATGGTGTCTATTCAGCATGAGTTTCCTTCTGGCTATGCGTATTTTCTCATGCTTTTTACTTGAGTTTAAGCTGCTGCTATATTCGAAATCATGATAAAAATGAAGGTCTTTCGGCTCGGCGCCTATAGCTCAACCGGCTAAGGCGCCAGCCACATACACCTAAGGTGGCGGGTTC
>NW_003852464.1:6685418-6686420 GCF_000181295.1 Otolemur garnettii
AAAAAAAAAAAAAAAAAAAAAATGAAGGTCTTTCTCTAGAAGGGTATACCAAAGTATCATAGAAAGAAATCACCATGCCTGCTGACCAGAGGGAAAGTTCTAGAATGGCCACTCCCTACTGGATAACCATGGGCATGCAGTCCACTTAGATTGTGTTTTTCTGAGATCAAAGTAATGCGCTTCCTTCAACAAACTGTAGAACCATTTGTGAATGACTGGGATGGACACTAATGTTCATTGAAAAAATGTGAACCTTTGCTGAGATCCAAGGTGGTCTTACTATCCACTGCCCAAGGACACAGTGTCCTTCACATCTAAGGTTTGTTTTCTGAGTTTGGATAATAGACCTATTCCCAGCCCTATAAAGGCTGGGGGCAAGTCCTTCCTTTGAGAGAGAGCCTTAAAACCACATGGCTCCATGAGGGTATCAGCCCAGGAGCCAGGCAAAGAGATTATAAAGAAGAAACAAGGTGAGCAGGTGCCCCCCAGGGGAGATGGGAGGGAAGGAAGGAACAAGAGCTGCCCCCTCCAGCTTGTGGAATGGTCCCCAGGTTTCTCTGTTTGTGTTATTGTTCGGTTGGTTTTGTGTTTAACGTTATCGCTGGAAGAAAACTTCTTGCAGAGATTGTTTAAAACATCAGAGATTCTTGGGCTGAAGCAGTAAGATTAATGGGGCAAAGCTTCCACCACCTGGTGCCAAGAACATCTATGCTCCTTTAGTAAGTTGGCCAGAACAAATATCTCCTCCCACAGACAGGCGCTCTGTAGACTGCAGACTCTGGTCTTGTAGAAAATCAAAAGAAGGAAGAAAGGAAGACAGGAAGTGAGGAGGAAAGAGGGAAGGAGGGAGGGAGGGAGGGAGGGAGGATGGAAGAATGGAAGACCTCACTGCAGCTGAGTGGATCACCCACCTGTCACAGCTCACCCATCACCTGTTCAGACCTTTCTTTCACCTCCTAAAACTCCACCTGGACTCAACGAATCCACCCCTCCCAAGCCCTG
>NW_003852464.1:6686490-6691162 GCF_000181295.1 Otolemur garnettii
AGAGGCCCAGCTAGTGCCTTGGTATGCTCTGCAGCCGCAGCACTGTGAGAAGATGCCCAGTTGCTTCCCTATGGGCGGCTGGCAAAAGTGCTGGGGTTGTCTAAACGTCTCCTACACACCTGCCAAGCATTTGTTTTTCTGCCCAGTCTTGTCTGAGGGGCTCCAGGCACCAGGAAGAACAGCTCTGCAGCCGGAAGAGCAGCAGAGTTTTTTCATTTGGACCTCCAGTGGGGGCTCTGGGCATTTGCAGTCCATTCAAACAAACCAACAAGGCAAAAGACTGCAGAAGAATGATTTGTGCTTTAAACATGAAAACAGACCACTTTTTTCCTGTTTGCTCGGTAGTTAGTCGAAGTTTCAAGCAACACTACTCTGCGTGGGTGAGTTAGCTCATTAAAATCCCTGATTTCCTAGGCTGGAAGCTTCCATCCGCGGTCCCAGGATGCCCCCGAAACAGCAGTGCCTCATTTTCTGAGTGCTGTTTATTGCCTCAGCCTGCACGGCTTACATCAGGAAACAACAGACACATTCGTATTTGTGGCTCAACATCTACATACTCATGACATGGCAAATAATCACTGAGAACATGACAATTCAGTACAATATGATTGTGCTATTTTCACGGCTAGAAGTGAAGATGTGGGGTTACTCTTTCAGAACTATCGGTAAGAGCATTCACTTGTTACACTCTCTGCAGAGAGTTAGCTAACTAGGGAACTTCCGGACAGCTGGACTCCATCAACTTCCCTACCATCCACAGCAAAGAGGTGCATTTTGAAATAGGCCCCCCAGGTCCCCACCTGGTTTGTAGGGTTCCCCTTATCTGGCCACACAGCTGTCCCTACTGATCAGCCTGAGGTCCCCAGCTCACAGAGGATGACCCCATCACTAACACATGCCCTGCTATGGAAGTACTGGGAGGAGGAGGCGTGTCACTAGCACGAGTGCCCCGGGCTGTGATCTGATGAGAGCAGCACCTTCACAGGGCAGCACTAGCAGCAGAAATAGCAGCAACTCAACAAAACAGGACTGTTATGTGAGCAGGGAGGCAGGCGGGTGGCAGGTGGGGAAGTCGGTATTCAATTGCTTGAAATATTAAGTTGTCCAGAGGGCAAGGACAAGCATAAATCAAAGACCCACTGCAGGCTTCAAAGCTCACGGAGCACATGGAGACCTGTGGCAAGTCCCTTTGACTCCATAAAATCTCACTTCAAAAATTCTACCAAATGCTCATCAGATGGAAATCCCTGTTTCATCCCTGTAAGGGATGGAGTAAAAAGCACCATTCAGTCTTTGGCCTGTCTGCTGGTTACCCACAAACTCAAAAGGATAGGTTCGGAGAAGCAGATGAGTCCTGATGAGCATCAAACAAGCCCCAGTGCTCCAGCCACCAGGAAGGTCAGCTTTGAACCAGAAGAAAGAGGGGAAACCTCCTTTGTCTCACTCCTGGGCCACTGCTCGTGCTGGGCCTAGACCTGAGTCACTAGGATATTTTCATTGTGGCAGAGGAAGAAATGTCAAACATTAAATTGTTAACATACCCATGTCAAGTCTCCCTGTGAGCCAACAAAA
The DNA here is from genome assembly GCF_000181295.1 of Otolemur garnettii. Classification (NCBI taxonomy): domain Eukaryota; kingdom Metazoa; phylum Chordata; class Mammalia; order Primates; family Galagidae; genus Otolemur; species Otolemur garnettii. The sequence continues at coordinate 6,688,063 of NW_003852464.1, forward strand.
CAGCCAAGGTTCTGCTCTGAGGGAGGATTCGGGGAGCCTGGCCATTACTTTCAGGAAACTAGGATGGCTCAAAATAGCACTGCTGAGTGTTATAAGATTTTTATAACTAATCATCAGCAAATCTTTTCAGCTGACTTTGGCTTTAAGCGTTCTCACCGTAACGACTGCTCAAATGGAATGAGAAGGGCCCATAGTTTGTTTGGTTGGGTTTTTTTTTTATTTCATTATATAAGAGCTGTCCCATCTTATCCAATTTTCTCCTTCCTCATTAAAAAGAAAAACGAAAAAAGAGGAAAAGAAAAAGCACATTACTTTTCTAGATGGTAAGAGCAAACGCTAGATACTCTGGTCTCAGAAATTACAGGCTTTAAGATGTCTTTTTAAATGGGAGCATGGACGTCATGCAGTTAGCCAATAAATGCAATCCCTGATTACAATGAGAGTTCTAAAAGTTTGAAAACTCCTAACTATTTCCCCGGTCCATTTTTAATTTCAGAGCGCCGAGCCTGGCTTTTATTTGTTTATTTTACTTCTGGGTCCTCCCTTCTGAGGGCTAAGGCTACACGCCTTTTCAATCCACCCACTACACTTTCACAAACTTAAGTCAACAATGATATGTTCAAAAATCTTTGTTTTTCCTTTGAAACTAGAGGCGAAAAAGAAATCTCTCCTGTCGGTGGAGACGGCCGTGAAGGAGCGAGGCGCCTGCACGTAAATCTCCTTAAACTTTTTAAACAGCTGCTTCTCTCTATCCCACTGGTATATCTGGGAGAAGGTGTAGTCACTCCCCAGGGCCAGGTAGTGATTATCTTTAAAGGAAAAGGGCTGCAGGGTCATGGCCCCCCGGGATGGCAGAGCCTGGATCTCCACAAACTGCTTACTGTTCCACTTCATGACCCGGGAGTCCCCAATGAAGCGAGTGAGGGACAGATAGAGAGCGTTCTGCATTCTGAAGCTCTTCACGGCCAGGACGTCCTCCATGTTGGGGATGTCACCATGGGGGACAAACTTCTTAGAGCTCTTATTCCACTGGAGGATAATGGGGACCTGGGAGCGGCTGGACAGGATTAGATGCGATTTTCCATCGATGTCAACAAACTCTGCATCCGTGTCCCTGAACCACTCGTGCAGGGACTGGTAAGAGTAGAATCCTTTGCTGTTCCATTTATACACTGTGGACAGACCAGCCTTAGAGCTGTCTGCGATGACAAAGAACGTCTCGTCCTCGATCTGAAACAGCTCAATATCGTTGGGCTTGGAAATGCGAGACACCTCTATGTCTTGGAATTTGACGAACTTGGTCCAGTTCTCGTCGTATCTGTAAATGTGAGAGCCGCCGAAGAGCTGGGCCACGACCACGAAGACCTGGCTGTCGATAAGGATGGCTTTGCAGCCCACGATGGACTGACCTGCGCTCCAGAATGAAAAAGAGGTGATTAGTGCAGCTATGGCTAAACATGCACCTTTTCATCTTGACAGTGAAGTTGGAAGCCGAGTGCACAGCTGGCTGGCAGGGATGTAAAAGGTAGAACCACGGGCGGTGCCTGTGGCTCAAAGGAATAGGGTGCTGGCCCTATATGCCAGAGGTGGTGGGTTCAAACCTGGCCCCGGCCAAACAAAAAGGTACAGCCACAACAGGAAACAGTATGGTGGTTCCTTGGAAAATTAAACATGGAATTACCATTTGATCCAGCAATTACACTTCATGGTTTATACTCAAAAAATTGAAAGCAGGGCCTCAAAGTAACATCCATACACCCAACACTATAGACCAAATGTGTGTGCTATGATCAGGCACTATTCTTATGTGTATTTACACACTTAATCCTCCTAACACACACATGAGGCAGATACTATTCTGAGCATCCTCACTCCCATTTTATAAAGGGTGAAAGTGAGGCACAGAGAAGTTAAGTAATTTATACAAAGTCACACAGCTAGTACGTGGCAGAGCCTGGTATTAAAAGCCAGGTAACCTGGCTCCAGTCTACACTCCCACGTCCCAAGAACCAAAGAAACATAAGGAGGAAAATAATAAATCACTCATATTACAAATGTGAACTAACAATATCTTGACTTATTTTTAAATCTTTAATCTATATAAATATTCAAATATGCTTTTTTTAAAAAAAACAGGGCTTATACTATACATATGCTAATTTTTTTTATAGAGACAGAGTCTCACTTCATTGCCCTCAGTAGAGTATCATGGCTTCACACAGCTCACAGCAACCTCCAACTCCTGGGCTTAGGAGATTCTCTTGCCTCAGCCTCCTGAGTACCTGGGACTATAGGTGCCCACCAGAACACCTGGCTATTTTTTTGTTGTAGTTTGGCTGGAGCCGGGTTTGAACCTGCCACCCTCAGTATATGGGGCCGGCGCCCTACCCACTAAGCCACAGGCAGCGCCCTACATATGCTTTTTCTAATCAACTTTTTTCACTTGACTCCCATGCTGTGACTTTTTCCCATGTTACCAAATCTTCAACCCCTTGATTTTTTTCTACTGCACAGTATTCCACGCACAGCTGAACCATATTTTAACTAGTCCCCTACTGTTGGACAATGCAGTTACTTCTAGTTTATCCTTATTGTTCAATAACATGTTTTGATCCCATCTGGCAGCGTTCTCAACTTGTTGGAGCAAATGTGATACATATTTTTAATGCTTGTGAGTTTTACCTGCCAAACTCCTCTTCAAAGGGTGTGTGGATCCCACCCTGCTGCAGTGAGAGGGCACATCCCTCACCCCCTCCCTGAGAGGGCTGGCCATGGAGGCCCCCCACCCAGAAGCTCCCAGAGTTCTGCCTCTCACAGCCGTAGGACTGTGCAGAGCGGAAGGAACTCTTTCCTTGGAGATGTTACAAAATACTTCTCTCTAGTAAAGACGTTCAGCCTCTGGGGTTGTCAATAGGAGAGAGATCAGAGTGTGTGTGTGTGTGTGTGTGTGTGTGTGTGTGTTAACATAGGAGGAGAGATTTCAGACTGGAGCATGCCTAGCAGCAGAAATCCAAACAAAAACAAAATAAACCCAACACCAGGAGAAACGCGGTGCAAAAAGAACAAGGGGAAGAAGTGAACTTCAGGGTGAACTCCAGCA
>NW_003852464.1:6692912-6694185 GCF_000181295.1 Otolemur garnettii
CTCATCCAGGTGTGCGGTTGGGCTGTCCCTTACACCTGGTTCAATACCGGGTGCCAAGATACAGCCATTCTAGCTGCTGCACCCTCCTTCCGTAACCATACCCTCTCCCTGGCCTTCCTCGGGCCAGTCTGCGGGTCCCAGAGTTCCCTGTGCTAATGCACAGGGAAGTTCAAAAGTTAAGATCTGTGGGGAAAGAAGGCAGATGCTCCTATTTTATCCCCAACAGAGAAAGCCAACAATTGGTGAGGCTTCACTCCATACCAGGCACGGTGCTGTCACACACATAACCCCAATAAATCCCTACTATAGGGTGGTAGCTGTGGCTCAAGGAATAGGGCGCCGGCCCCATATACCAGAGGTCATGGGTTCAAACTCGGCCCCAGCCAAAAACTGCAAAAAAAAAAAAAAAAGATCCCTACCATATTCCCCTGAAGCCAGTATGATGTTGATCCCATTTCACAGATGAAATGGAAATTCCTAAAATCCCCATCTTATAGATGAAAGGGACTCAGGCAATGACATAACTCAGCCAAAGTCACCAGCTAGTAAAAGTGGGAGTCAGGACGATCCCAAACCAGTGTGATACTGCAGCTGGTAAGTTTAACCACCAGGCCACTGGAGCTCACTTTGGGGGCTTGGCTGCAGGAGAGGCACCCCAGGTCTCAGAAGATTCAGACTTGGAGATGGAAGAGCCAAGGAGTCCCTGGGGGCTAACAAGGTCTAGCCAGGCTCCCATGCTGGCCACACACCCACTCTGGCCCTACTGACCACTTCCTCTCACCTCTCTGCCACCTCCCCTGGGTCCAGGCTGTCACTGTTGGCCTGGACTCTTGCAATAGCCTCTTCACTGGCTTCTCTGCTTCCTGCCTTCCACTCATATCCCTGCCCCACAAAGGCTACTCTGCACCCAGTTGCTGGACATAACCCAGCCCTCTGTGCCAGGCACCTGCCTCCTCTCCCTGCAGCCTTACTGGCGTCCACACGAAACCCTCCATGGCTCTTCAGAGCATCAGCATAAAGCCCAAGTCTTCCCGAGTCCTAAAAGGCCCACTCTGACTTCTAACCGTCAACTGCAAGGCCGTGCTGGCTCACCTGCCTCATTCCAAAGTGACTCTCGGATGGCCCTCAAACAGGAAAGACCCCTCCGAGTTCTCAGCCTGTGCACCTGCTCCTACCACTGCCCAGAGGGCCCCACCCCCAGCTCGCCACGGGGACAAGCCCTCCCATCCCACAGGTCTTACTCAAGTAGCACCTTCCTGATGAGCCCTTTACT
>NW_003852464.1:6694524-6697689 GCF_000181295.1 Otolemur garnettii
AATAAATGAGTGAGTGAATGAATTTGGGGAGGCCACCAGCTGTAGTACAAAGGTGGGGGGCAGTGGTAGCCTACCAAGGTCAACCTGGGAGCAGGAAGAAGTGGGGTGTTGCCACGGAAGACCCCAGGCTCTTCCCCTGAGTAGACAGTTTGGCAGGTAAAACTCACAAGCCTTAAAAATATGTATCACATTTGCTCCAACAAGTTGAGAACGCTGCCAGATGGGATCAAAACATGTTATTTAACAATAAGGAAAAACTAGAAATAACTGCATTGTCCAATAGTAGGGGACTAGTTAAAATATGGTACAGCTGTGCATGAATACTGTGCGGTAGAAAAAAATCAAGTGGTTGAAGATTCAGTGACATAGGAAATATTCACAGCATGGGAGTCAAGTGACTGGACACACTTGAGCCTCGACCATGTCATTGGTAAGGATATGAGGGGGGCACTGCCTTCAAGAAATGCTAGCTCTGTTCCCAGCACTCACTGACCCCTCCTGGCGTCCACGCCAGACACATCTACTCCCCATTTTACAGACGAGGAAGCCAAGCGTGAGGGTTACAGGGACATCCTAGTCCACGGCAGAGTCCTGAGTACAATCCGTGTTCACCAATTTTCAAAACCTGAGCTCTTTACGGCACACAAGTTACCTCTTTGGAGAACAACACTTTTCTCCTCTCCCTATGGGCAGGCGACACACAGTCAGTGCCCAAGGGACTATTGAGAGTTTGCAATGAGGTGAACCAGAGCCTGGCACCTCGCAGGCCCACGGCCAACATGGGCATTGGAACTCCTTCCATATGAGCCGAGCATCACTCTGCCCCCACCAGAAGGACGGCCAGCTTGGCCATCCCTCCCCTAACTTCCCAGTCGGAAAGAGGTGAGCACATGGGTCCTCTTTGTGCTCTGGGGTGAGAGAGGTCACCCCACTTTTCCTTGGCTTCCCCTGCAGGTTCACTGTGCCACTCAGCACTGAGTCGGCACTTCCGAGAGGGCTGCTCTAGGGTGGTGAACTCAGCACCAGGACGCCAGATGGGCCAAGGGCGCTGGCTCATCTGAACTGGCAGCTTCAGAGCATCTGGTTGTGCACCCAGCACTGTCAGATTCGCCTCAATAGCAGCTCTTCTCCCCCAGGAGTGGATGACCCCTGCCCTGCTTCCCAGGCACCTGTGGCAGCCACTGTGCGCCTGGGGGCCTCCCAGCCCCACCTGGATATGCCCCCTCCCTCCAGCCGTCAAATGCTGCTCAGAAGTCACACTGGGAACCTCTAGGAAACCCTCTCCCAGGGTGATAACCTGGCTTTCGTGGCACTGTTCATAAAGCTGGTACCATTTTCAGATTGTCGTTGGGCAAATGAGAAGTCTTTGAAAGATTCTTTTGATTTTGTCCACTTATTTAAAAAGCAAGTAGCCTGACCATTTTTTCGTAGCACTCAGGCACTGGGGACCCATGACGGCATTAACTAATCATCCCAAATGCCTGAACTAACGATCTAGTTATCCCAGTTTTGTAGGTACCTAGTGAAAGAAAGCAGGGATCGCTAGGACCTTGAGAGGGGGCACTAGGAATAAGCTATAGAGTGTGTGCATGTGTGTGTGTGTGTGTGTTAGCACATTAGTTAACAATCAGTTTCATTTCGCTGTTACAAAGCTGGTGTGGTCTTACGCTACTCAAGAAAAGGGCTTCTCAGGGAGACTTCTCACTGCTCCTAGAAAATGCCTCCCACCACACAAAACCCATCATCCTCTGCTTTTCCAAAAGGATCACTAATAATAAGCAGGATCAATAAATAGGCTCACCACCCGAGGTGTCTGCTGTCACTGACAAATGATCACGCCAAGAAACTGGACAGGCCATGAGGGTGGGCGGGGACATGTTCCCAACCTAACCAAGGCAGAGAGCCCAGCTTCCTCTGGACGTGACAGAGAGCGTGTTCCCCTCACAGGCTTTCGGCAGAACTGACGCCAGGTCAGCACGTCTGAGCAAAGCCACAGCGCACCTGTGATGTTGTCGTAGCTCCGGAAATTCATCTCGATGTGGTCCCACTCCAGCACCATGCAGTTCTCCATGCTGGGCTGGGCGATGGCCACGTACACGTCGTTCTTGGAGTTGAACGTGTCCACCGAAACTGACTGGTAGGGCAGCGTCTGATGAACAACAAAATCTGGGAAGGGGGGTTTAAAAAGAAACACGTCCGTGACCTCTCTTGGTGCATTTTCAGCTGCCGCCACCTCCCCATCCTTTGTATCACGACATCAGTTCTGAAAAGGACCAGCGTGAGGGAGGAGGAGGACAGGGGAGAAACAAGACACACGTCACAGCACATTTTGCTCTTAAAGAGTCCAGACAGGTGCTGGTCCCCGCAGGATCATCAGACTGAAGGCAGAGCTCCTCACAACGGCTTCCTGAGTTTGGCTAAAGGAGCTTAAAGTTTTAAACAACTTTGGTGAAACCTGGCTTTCAAAATGACAAGACAGAAAGGACGTGCAGAGCAACACGGACCTCGGTATTCTCAGCACTACCCCTTTCGTGAGACACCACCACTGTAGGTTCAGAACTATTATTACCCCCCCCCCCATCCTAAAGAGCAACCTGGACCTGTGGGAACAAAGCCCAACTCTGCTATGGCCTCAGAGGGTTACAAAGCATTCTACAGGGAGGGGAGGTAGTTACCCAAGTCGCTTGCTGGTTTCTGGACTTGGAGCGGGGCAAACAACAGCCAAGCCTTGCATCTGGGCAGCGTTCTGCAGCTCCGCAGCAGCTCCAGGAGATCTGCTGGGTTTCTGAGCAACGCGGAGCCCCTGCTATGTAGCAGGCTTCCTGCTTTTACGTCTAGTTCATGCCCCTTGTGCCTGTGCTCCCTCAGCTCTCCTGCCTCACTGCACCAAATCTTGGTAGGGAACAGTCAATTCTCAAGGAACAGAGCAAACATTCCCTTAGAAGCAAGGAATAGATAGCATGCTGGCTAACTAGAGGGAAAAAGTCTCTAAAATATATACACACTAATCAAGTTTCAGAAATAAAGTTTAAGTTATTCCATTGGCCAGAGAGACTCCAGTGTGCTGCCCTACTTCTTAGTAGGCCAAGTGCGCCCAGGATGAAAGGTGGGGTCGTGGTGGACTCCTGACTAAGGAAATCTGGCTTTGCCCCGCTCTCTTCCACC
>NW_003852464.1:6697868-6707931 GCF_000181295.1 Otolemur garnettii
CAGAGAGGGTGAGCGTCTAGCCATGGCCACACAGCCAGCATGGCATCTCCTGGACCAAGGCCTCCCTGGGGTGGGGGCTGATGCTTCCCTGAGTGTTTCGAGCCCACAGCTCGAGCCCTCAGGAAGTGGAGCAGCGACGGGAAGGACAGGTCACAGTCATGGGGCCACAGGAGCAGGGTGGGGCCCTGGAACGGATACTGTGCCTGACAGCTCACCACCTAAGGCCACTTCCCACACTTGAGATCCTGGGCTATCACCTCTCAGGGCTCAGCTTACTTATGGATACCAAGGGGACTATGATACCTCCCAAGCTGGTTGGCAGAGACAGATCAGTTAGTGCCGGTGGAAATGTCCACCTCAGGGCGTAGCACATTGATAAATACAGAACTGAGGTCTGAGAAAGGACAGTCCACCTTCTCTGTCCTAGCCAATGCCAGGTCTGTCTTTTGGGGGACTGTCTATTTGAAGAACATCTAAGATAAGATGCTGGAGCTGAGGCTACACCTTCTTGCTAAATGACTTTGGGTAAAGGACTGAACTCTCTCCGCCTTGTTCTATCTCATACTCACTTAGTCCGATATAGTGAGCGCTCAATAAACGCATGTAACTTCTGGAGGCGCTCCGTCCCCCATTCTAGACGCACAGTTGTTGCTTAATAAATGCTTGTTAGCTTAACAAGTAGGAGTGGGCTGGCCTCTGCAGATGACTGAGGGAAGTGTGTGGACAGGTGGTTCTCACGGGCAGGGAGACCGCAGACACCCTGGTACAGGGCTGGGGCTGGGAGCTCAGACAGATGGGGCTTCGCATTCTTTCCCTGCCACTTTCATAGTAGCAACCAAGAAAACTGGGCATCAGGCTCTTCATCAGTAAAGTAAGGGTGACATCTCTTTCATGTAGTGGAGACTAAATTCAGGGGTGCCTGTAAGGACACAGTGCAGCCCCCTCTGTGCTGATTGCTGAGTGGCTTACACCTGAGACAATGACAGGGTTAACTTGCCCGCTGGAAGACTTGGGTAAGAGTCACGATGGCTCCTTGACCCACTTCTTGACCCTCTCCCTCCAAATCAGGGTTACTCAAAGATAAAAAGCAGGAAAAATGTGAACCTCTGTTCATGCCCATGGGACAGACGCCAGAAAGCGCGTGGCGACGGCATGGGGCTTTGCTGCTTTCTGTATTCGCGCGCAGACGGCAGGGAAAGGAGAAACAGCAGCTCTGCAAAATACAGTATTCTCTGAGCCCTTTCATATCCCCAGAAAAGGGAGCACCCGCCAACTGCTGCCATCTTTTAATTACAACTGAGATGGCTATAAACTCCTCACTGACATCTCCGGTTGCATTTGACTAATCCGAGTCTGCCAAAGCTTCTAAATACTCCCGTGATGCCCGTAACTCACTTGTCTCCTCAGAAACACGAGCACTCGCTTCAAAAGGCAGGCCGTGTCAAGTGCAGACCCAGAAGTTTCCATTTTTAGAGAAGCATCCCAAGATGATAAAAGGGGCTGCTGGAATGGAGACTAGTTCACGAATCTAGCCTGTAGTGGTCCTCTGGTCATTTATTTCCCCCCCAAGAGTGGTTTCATAATATTTTCCATACGTTACCTATTGGTCATAACATACATTATGAAATTATGTGAACTACAAATCTAATTTTTAATAGAAGACCCCACCCCATCCACCTCCCCTCCCCCCAAATAAAGGAGGAGGAGAAGAAAAAGGAGAAAAGAGTGATAAGAAAACAACGCAGATGGGTTTGTGGGTCCAGAAGGACAGGACTGGAGGAATTTAAATAGCTTGTCCCACCCTCCGCTTAACGGAGCTCTCACCAACAGCAAAAGCACATTCATTGTGGAAGTATCTCGAAAAGACACATATTGATATGACATCAATTTACGAGTGTTAAAATATTAATGGCACGCTGCAAAGAGAGCTGCCACCTCCATTCAGACCGGATGAAGTTCATGATGTCAGTGGGACTCCTGCAATTTAGGCCTTTTTCCCACTGGAATCAACAGATTTTTTTGCATAGCTATTTATAGCACTTGCAGAAAATAAATTATACATGATGCGGATCCTGCGGGGAGAGAAACTCCACATTTAATGCCTTATTTCTCTTTGCGTTTTCATCAGCTCTGAAATAGGGAAGCTAACAGGACAATTAGGATGCAAAATTCACTCCCTCTAAGGAATGGAGTGAATGATCCACCTAACACAGGGAATCGTTGGTAGGTAACAGGGATTTTTGAGGTGGTTAAAAATAGACTTGAAGGGGAGGGTTAGGGAAGGACTGTGATTACTCTAAAGAGCTGAAATAGCCCGAGGTGGTTTTGTGGTATTAATTACACCCCTTGGCTGAGGGACAGAATGGTAACAGTATCTTCCTTACTCTGGGAAAAACAGGGCGAGACATCAATCTGGGGGGCGAGGGGGACATTTACTCCTTTCCTGAAAATCTGAGCTAAAAAGAAAACAATGTACTTGGAAAACAAGCTTCTTTCCAAACCTTCAGTAAGGATATGATGCCCGTACCCTGAACTCCCAAATTGAATGTCTTCTCCTTCTCCACCTACCCTCACTCATTTCCTTCTCAGCCTTTAATGAAGCACCTGAGGCCGGGGCCTCATCCCAGGGGGAGATGGGAACCCAAACCCTCCCAAGTTACTGACCTAGTTCTTCCACAGCAGGGACTGGATTTGGGGGTGGGCCACACATGGGTTGCACCATTTTTTTTCCTGATGGATGAAACAAGAGCAAGAGCAAGAGCAAGACTTTGCTCATGAACCCTAAAGGGATAAGGTCACAGCAAAGGAGTCATCGTCTCCTTCTTACCAAAAAGGCTTGGGTGGACTTTCTAAAGTTTAATAGAAAGCCTGGCAGTGAGGACAAATACACAGAAGACAGAGAAGGCCCTGAAATATCTGGGGAGGCTCATTCTGTCCCTTGGGTTTGGGACCTGGCTACCTCAGTTCCAAGCCACCTCTATTCCGATGCCGTAACAATTCTCAGAGCCCAGATCTTCTCTCTCTCTAAGAGATAGGGTTTTTACAGGGTTTCCATCTGCCACCCAGACTGGAGCTCACTGCAGCCTCAAACTCTTGAGCTCAAGCAAATGGATCATTTTTATGACTATCCACAAGGCCCCAAAATTCAGAAAACACATTTTCTCCTATAAATTATTCCCACAGCCCTTTGTAGCCCATGTTACCTCTCCCCAAAATAGACCATGTTTTCACATGCTATGGACAGGTATGAATAGAACAATGGAAAAGCGACTAACTTCACCTGGGGTTTAAAGACCCAGTAAGCTTTGGGCTGGTATTTAATACCGACTGTCCTTGAATGCCACCTTTTGGTGCTCGACATTGACTGTGACCTCTGATTTATTGCACTGGCCCCCAAATACAATAAATAACCTCCTAGTGGCCTCATCTGATGAAGGGCCACCTGCCAATTACACAGCTGAATAAGCCCCTACCCAGAGATGAAAGACAAGGGCATTTCCATGAGATCTCAGGTTTTCCGTCAGAAGAGAAAAGAACCTGGAGGGTCCCCTATATGCAAACACAGTTTATCTAGAAATCATTCGTACCTTGTGGGTTTGAGGAAAGGTGGGCAAGGTACGAATGCAAGAATTGGCCTAAATGTGAGATTCTTTTTCTTAGAGTTTTGTTGTCTTTTGAGTTTCTATAACTCAGAATGTTCCAAGTTCTCATTCCTGCTTCTTCTCCAGACATAACCTGAGACTTTGTCAATATCAACTCTCAGGCTATATGTTTATTTTTAAAAAATCTCTTAAGCAGGTTTCATACTGTGGATTGATCTTCTCTCCTTTAAAATCCGGCTTTAGAAAATGTAGACACACTACCTAAACTTTCCATAGGAGACACTCACCTGCTCTCTACAGAATGTGAGAGTTGCGGTGGTTAGTATTTTAATTTTATCTTATCACCTTAAAAAAGTGCATAAACAGAACCTTGGAGGCAGGTCCTAGAAAATACAATCAAACTTTCTTAACACTTTTGCCTCGGTGTGAGTTTTTGCACTTGACACCTAGTTGTTGACTTAGATTTTCTATTTTGCCCCTGGTTACAATTTACCTAGTTGTCTTTTTGCATGAACCGATGAAACTAATTTATAGATTTAAGAGCGTGGTACTTATTCATGAAGTTTTCAATCAACGTCACCTTACTGAAGTGAGAGATCAGTGACAACAGAATAATTGAGGCCACTGGTTTTCCATGAAACTCAGACTGATGTGACAAGGTTCTCATGACCAACTCACAACTTTATATTTTGACCTTTAAAAAAAATGGGGGGGGGGAATCTTAGAAAAATTAGAATTTTGTAAGGAATCAAAATTAAAGCCAGTACAGTTAACAAAATTCCTTCCAAACTTTTGAGATTATCTTCCTTACCACATCAATTAATGTCTTTAGGATGCTTAAACGTCCTCTAGAATAGCCTCGAGAGAAAACTGTGAGGTTCCCTTTCCCCCAATCCTTGTTGACATTCTAAAAGGAACACAGGGATTATTCTAAATACCCATCTTTGGGGACATGGGTTCTGAATACCTGTAGTTGTACATTCGTAGTCAAAGCTGGTCACATCATTGAGCTTCTTCTCTTGGTATTCTGGTGGACCAATACACAGCACGTCGGACACAGTGGAATTCGTCATCTTCAACCACAGATAGAGCCACTTGGCTTTGCAGTCGCATTCAAATTTATTACCCCTTAAATCTCTAAAAATCAAAACGAAACACAAACACATAACACAGAGAAATAGACGCATCAAATAGATTTTAGAGGAAATATGAAACTACCGAGTTATTAACACCCCAATATAATTAAAAACCCCTAAAATAGAATTAAGAGTTTGTATTTAATGCATCTTTTTTCTTTCTTTTTTTGTTTTTTTGACAGAGTCTTACTCTGTCACCCCTGGTAGAGTTCCATGCTATCATCACAGCTCATAGCAACCTCAAACTCTTGGGCTCAAATGATCCTCCTGTCTCAACCTTCTAAGAAGGACATTCCCAGTGGTGCAGCTGAGTGAATTCTGTTACATGTGATGCTAAGAAAGCACTCAGTAAATATTCCTTTCCATAAAGACCTTCCAAGAAGGTTGAGACAGGAGGATCACTTGAGCCCAAGAGTTTCGGGGCTCTGCCTCAATACCTGGCACCTGCCTCAATACCTGGCACCTGCCACAATACCTGGCTAATTTTTCTATTTTTAGTAGAGATGGGGGTCTCACTCTTGCTCAGGCTGGTCTCAAACTCCTGAGCTCAATCTTTCTGCCTCCCAGAGTGCTAGGATTATAGGCGCCCAGCATATAATGCATCTTTACTTCTTATAGTACTTATCATTTACTTAATTTGATGTTCCTCAGTGTTCATAGTTTTAACTACATAAAATACAGAGATCTCTCAGAGATGACCCGCCACCATCTCTCCAAGCCTTCACCATCTATCACCAGGCCCTGCTGGAAATGAAGAATGATAGAAGACAACCCCAATATAGGTTGGTATTAAAAAAAAAAAAAAGACATTGTAGGGAGACAGTCTCACAAATACAATTGAAACTTTGCGATCTTGTTAAACTTTGCCCAGGAAGAAGTAACAAACACTGGAAGATAAAGCAGGTGGCCACATTATCTCAGGAAAAGGAACCTCCCATTCAGCAAGATTCATTTACTGTATTTACATACCAAGTACATAAAATGGCAAAATCCAACATAATACAAATTATACGCTATTTCCCAGGATGCACCACTTTGTTATGGATTCTTAGCTATAGCATAAAAAAAATGCAGTGAAGGGTAGAGGGGATTATAAGATGCGATTAACTGGGGGACAAGGACAAGCACCTATGAACTTAACTTCATTACTTACAGTTCAATGAGAGAGTCTAAATCACTGAAGACATCCCTCGGTAGTGCCCGTATGTGGTTATTGGCCAAGGAACTAGAACCAGAAAGTGATTTCAACGTTGTTATTAGCTCGTGCCCTGTCATTCCCCCCACTGCCTTTAAATAAAGCCAATGACTTAAAACGGAGCTTGGGTCATCAATACTGAGATTCCAAAAAAAATGAATTTGGTTATACAAAAATTACGTTAGCGAGGCTGGATTGTAATGTAAGTTTTGTTTGTTTGTTTTCAAAAAGCATTTTTTTAAGCTCTTTATGTACATGTGTTAAATCTCAGCTGGCTTTCTGCGGTTCTTGGAATAAAAGCTGAAGTCTCTTTGTTGGTGTGTGAGACCCTCTGTTGTCTAGTTACCTCTGTTCCTGCTGACCTGTGGGCCCATGACTCTGACTGCTCACATCCAGCCACACTGGCCCCCTTGCTATTCCTCAGACAGGTAAGGCAGGCTCCTGCCTCGAGGCTCTGAACCTGCCCATCTGCCTGGAATGTTCTTCCCCCAGACATCCACCCCACACTCCTCTGCCTCCTCAATTCTCAGCACCTTCTCTGGCCTCTGCGCCTCTCTTTCCCCTCCCCCCCCCCACTCTGTTGATCATCAAAGCATGACTGTCATTTGGCAAACTGCCCTTTTTAACTACCTATTTGCTTACTGGCCAGGTATTCCTCCTATACATCAGCCACATGAAGCCAGAGATGTCCTCAATTCCTTGAACAGTGCCTGGCACACAGCAGATACTCAGTGTATCTTTGTTGAATGAATGAGTTAACCAAAGCTATCACCCAAAATTCAGGGTGAAGAGAGAAGATACACAGACTTGGCCCAGGGACATTCCCAGTGGTGCAGCTGAGTGAATTTTATTACATGTGACGCTAACAAAGCACTCAGTAAATACTCTTTTCCATAAAGACACTCCACTCTAACCCTTAAGGTTAATATAATAAAATCTCAAGGAATCAGGATGCTTTGGGAATGACCCATTATGATCAACTTCAGCTTCTCATCAACAAAGGTTGACCAGAAACCATTTTGCATTTTTGCTCCTAGGAAGATCTTTCTAAGACACCCTCGTCCACTCCCCACCTCTAAGGGAATCCAGACTAGAATGAACAGCATCAATTCTTTGATGATTCAGGATTTTGCAGTGTCCTGTCATCATCCTACTGAAGATGAATGTCCGTGGGGCAGGCCTATTGATGTAGGAGGAAGCAGGGTGTTCCGACCATGTACCCTGAGTTTATGATTTCCCCAGGCACTGCACTCTGGTGTGAGTCAGCTAAGAAACTGATCCCTACTTTTGTACCAATGCAAAGATCAAGACATAGAAATGATAAACATGTAAGCAATTCAAGACCCACGTCTTTAAAAAATATATAAAATGAGTCTTTTGCAGCATCAGAATGACCCATCCCAAGAAGATGAATTAGAAAAGTGAGTGTTCCTTCTCAGAGACAGGGAGGGCTCTGTAGTAGAAAGCTTTGAACCCAAACTTTCTTGCTTCAAGATGCCTCTGAATACGTGGAGATGCACAGTTTCTGAACCAGGTCCCTTACAACCTATAGAACCACAAATGGGTTCAAGTACAAGTTCATGCACTATTTCACCTTTTGCCTCTAAATGATTTATCTGTACACTTTTTTAAAGCACTGGAAAATAGGCTATGTCAGCCAGACTGAAGATACTCTGGAGGTAGCTTCTTAAACTTTAAAAAAGAAGGTGTTTGTTTTGGTTTTTTTTAACTAGTTGATGGTCACTTTTTCTGGAAAGTACACACATGTTTCAGCTAACTAGATGTAAATTATTTTCACTGACAAATGAACCGTGGTTTTATTGAAGTGATAAGAATCAACAGAAGGAACCAAGTCAAACAAAGCAGAATGTTTAGCGATTGTTCCAAGTGTTCAATTTAGGTCTCAGGAAGCAGAATTATGTAGGCAGGTTGTCTACCCCCACTCTTGCTAAGTGCTCAACATTTCGCTTTCTGCTTCGTTGTGTCTACAAATTCATGACATTTACTTCATTTCTGAAACTACTTAACAGCTCCCTGTCCCTCGGGCCTTACAGGACTGCTGGAAACAAATGTCCCAGATTCTAGTTACAGGCAGGCACAGCTCCTGGGAGGCTTTGAAACCTGATCTCGGTTTCTTTACATGTGAATATGAGCCTGCAGGTGTGGGAAAAGTTCATAAAAGATAAAAATCGATACTTAATTTAAACAAGCACATTCCAGATAGGGACTTCCTGCAGCGCAGGAGTGAACTTTAACAGAGAGTTGATATCTTGTCTTTGCTTAGAGGTTGTAAAACTCGGAAGGAGAGGACGGGTTCAGCCTTTAAACAATGCATTCAATGCTTTAATTATTAAATCCATCTCCAGCCCAGAAGAGCTGACTTCAATTTTTAATTTTTATTTTTTATTTTTACCATTCTTGTTATTTCCTTTTGAAACAGGGTCTCCCTCGGTCACCCAGGCTGGAGTGCAGTGGCAGGATCACGACTCACTGCAGCATCAAATTCCTAGGCTCACGGGGTCCTTCTGCCTCTACCCCCAAGTAGCTGGGACTATAGGCATGTGCCACTGCACCTGGCTAGTTTTTTTAATTTTTTTTGTAAAGATGACTGCCCAGGGTGGTCTCAAACTCCTGGACTCAAGTGATCCTCCCACCTTGGCCTTCCAGAGTGCTGAGATTACAGGCCTAAGCCACCACCCCCAGCGGAGGAGTCAATTTTCAAAGTCATCTGACTTCCCCAGAAGTAGAATACATATGAAAAATCCAGCTCAGTTAGGGACCCATTGGTCAACCACAAATCGGAAAATGTGACCTGCGGACTCAGCCCTGCACCAGATCCCTGGGTGGGGGCTAGGGTGGGGGCGGCCTAGTGGAAGACAGGCAAGGGCCCTGTCCTTCTGCCATCTACAACACTGCTCAGGAGATAAAACACCCACGAAACACCACCAACCAGCGTGACCAGTGTGGACAGCAAAGTGTTGGCTGTGTGGAGCCAACAGAAAGAATAAAGGAGATGGGGAATGACTTCTTCGGGAGATAGAATTCAATCCGGCTTTGGATGGAAAAGGCAGATTCCAGGAGACTGAGGGCAGAAACAGCAACCCAAGCAAGAGAAAGGACGTGAGGGAAAGCCCTGCAGTGGGTGGAGGTGGGTGTGCAGGGGTGGGCTCGGAGAAACTGGGCTTCTGCAGACATCCAGCAGGATGAGGCCAGAGCACTGGAGACTTGACCCCAGGGCAGTCTTTCAGGCGTTTTCTCAACCAGGTGCAGGACTCCCATGCTCCTTCTGTGTTTGTGTTCTGTGTGTTGCACAGAACAAGAAGTGCTTCTTGCACACAAGCACACACGGTAACAAGTGAAAGAGCAAATGCACAAGCACACACACTCACAGTTATGTGCACACATGTATGTAAGTCCATGCACCCATACATGCTTTCTGCACAAAGATATGCAAATACACATATCTTCGCACATGTGCACGAAACCTACATGTTCACACCCTCCTGCTGATGGAAGGACCATAGCCAATTGGCCAAATGGAAGTTGCCATTAAGGAAAACTCAACCAGTCGCACGGTCTATAAGTTCATAATCTGCCTGGAGCTTTTGCTCAAAAACAAAGTCCCTAATTCCTGACTGCTGGGAACTAGACTTCCCCAGCCACAGCTGTTCCTCTCCAGACACTCACAGCTGTCTTCTGAGCAGACCCTGTCTGGCCTCCCAAACTGGCAAGATTACTTAGTAGTCTGTGGAGAAAGTGGAGACTTCATATTGAGTGGAGGGAGGGAATGATGTGATGAGGACGATGGTGATGCCAACCATACCTGGAGCATTTCCTATGGGTAATGGGCTGGATGCTTTGCAGGAAAGTATTAACCTATTGTGTGCAAAAATCCTATGAAGTCAGCATAACCATCCCCGATACAGTTCTTCCACAGCAGGAGGGTGTGAACATACAGATACTGCGCGTGGATATTGGCGTATCTTTGTGCACATGCAGAAAGCATGCATGGTGCATGCACTTCTATACACGTGTGTACATCACTGTGTGTGTGCATGCTAGTGCATTTGTTATTTAGTGAGCTAAGGAGGTGGAAACTGAGCTCAATCTAAGCAAAATTTATAAATTAA
>NW_003852464.1:6708212-6714964 GCF_000181295.1 Otolemur garnettii
TTGAGAATCAAGCGACAGATATCTGTGCCAGCCCTAATGACAGATATCGGTGCCAGTACCCGGACGTGATGTGAATGCTTACCTGGTTAGATGACCACGTCCACGCTGTATCTTCAGAGTTACACACCACCCCCAGTCCAAACCCTCTACTTTCCCTAATTTTCTTTTTCTCTATAGACAGGCTACCTCAAAGACAAAATATTTATCATGCAAATTGGGACCCAGCTCCCAGCTAATAAATTACTCCCACGAAGACAATGACTATTTTTATGTTTTCATGAACACAGTCACTAGGTTTTCCAGTCTTAGGCATTTTTCTAAATGTGTATACTGGCTTCCTTCTGACATACCAATTCAAATTAATTTGTTTAATGTTTTTTCTTCTCCAGGAAGCTATTACAGTACCAGAGAGCTTAGCTGAAGCCACAGATGAATCCAACATAAAAGAAAAAGTGATTTGCATTCCAGTGAGAACCACAAAAAATGTCTCAATTGCACTTTGTCCTTCTCCTGATCCTATATTCAACCCAGTCAGCTAAGCCTTGGTTCTCAAATCTGTAAAATGGAAACTCACAGATTATCATGAAAGATAGAGAGAGGCCAGCTCACTGAGCACGCAGCCCTGTCCCCAGCACCAGCAGGTGTCAGATGTATGGTAATTCCCTCCCCAACTCCTCCCCCACAACTCACAGCGCTCCTTACTCCACACACGGTTACATGGTCCGTAACTGTGGCCCAGAATGATGGAGAAGGCACTAAAGCCAAGTGCATGAGAAGTCACAAAAAGCCCGTGTCTAATCAACAATACAGAAACCTCTCAGGCAACCCAGAAATCACAAGCCTTCAGGGAATGTTCCAATGTGGAAATAACAGTCAAGAAAGAGAGGGGAACCAGGAAATGACTCTTACTCCACCCACTAAAGGACTTACAACACTTTTTACAGGACTTACAGGTGAGTCAGGTCACGGAGGCCACGAAAGGCGTTTCTTGAAATGGTTTCTATTTTGTTGCCTTCAATGAACCTAAGAAAAAATGTGGTATCACTGAAATGAATTTTCTATCTTTAGTATTTCTATAGAACGATACTATTATGCTTTCAGAAGAAAATCTAAGCACACTCATGAATTATGAAAGTCCATCTCTGAAGACCAGGTGGGCTATAGCAAATTCCACGAGCGCAGGTGGGTGCTTGAACAAATACACAGACATGTAAGTGTGTGTCTGCACTCCTTCCGGAAGCAGCATGGAAGTCTTCAAATTCGGAGTTGACAACATGGGGCGGGGAGAAGAAAGCACGAAGACAAGAAATTCTCCTATCTCTGCAAGACTGGAATGCTTCCAGACACTTCCCTTATGCAATCCCTCTCACAGTTCACAGTGCCTGGCTATTAATATTTTTGTAATCTCATTGTCCCTTGAGGGGAGCCATTGTTTTACATCTCTGTATTAAAGTTTTGGCTGAGGGAGAGTTCCATTAAGCTTGGCTTCTAACAACCCTGAGTTTATCACATTCTCCAACAGCCTCGTAAATGGACAAAAAGGCAGGGATACTCTCAAGATCTCTAAGCCACTAGGAGGTAGGAAGATTAATGAAGTTGAGTAGGGGCCAAATTTCTTTCTCTGTCCTAAAGCGACATGGGATGTTGCAATAACAACACTGGCCATGCTGTAAGGTCTTTGTGGGGAAGACACAATATGAATGACCTTTACTATTCCCTGGAGCCACAGTGAACTACAGTTCAGTTTCTGTCATTGTTGTTAAGTCAGATGTAAGACGGTCTTTAAGGAGATGGTCCAACGCCATCAATGAAATCATTCTTGATTCTTGCACTAAGAACCTTCTGATGTCTGCTTTTTTAAAAAAAAAACTCAAGCGTCTCTCCATGAATAGACTTCAGAATAAACTGATAAGCTAACTTCCTCCCCAGTAACCTTGACAGCAAGATGAACTAAAAGCCTGTAAGAGAAAACTCATGGCTTCGCGTTTCCTACTTTTCATGGGTTGTTTATGCATTTTGCTAGACACTAGTTGGATTTAGCACTGTAGTTGCACCACGATTTCCACACTATGTATGTATCAGCATATACATTATGTATACACTGGGGGAAGAAGTCCTCCAGAGACGGCTTTCCTCAAGACACAAAATCAGCAGAGAGTTGTCTTATGCCCAGACTGTGTCCAGAATCCCAATACCTACCTGTTGAACTCAGATAAGAAAGTGGAGAGAAGGCTTCAAAAACCCCCTCTGAATGCTAAGTGAGGGAATCCATCTGATAGCAGGATTAACATTATTACAAAGTTAGCAAAGACAAGGATGAAAGAACTGAAAGGGGAGAAAAGACATGGAAGTGAAAAAAAGCAGAAATCAGAACGAGGGCAAAGCTCATGGCTGGGGGGGATAAAAAACCCTGCCTATCCCAAAATGAAAAGAAATCACCTTTTTCTTTTAAGAAGAAAAAGAAATTAGACCCTCAGCAGCAACTCACAGGAGATGTCGCACAAGGGATATAGGACAGCTGAATAAAAAACATGAAGTTGTACCCCTCCCCAACAGGGAGATTTTACTTAAAAATAAGTAAGCCTCAGAATCTTTCAGCTCTAGTTCTGGCTGATCAGCAAATTCATGCTTAGTTATGAGAGGTAAAAATACCCAACGCAATTTCCAATTGTGCTTACTACACGACAAATCAAATGTCAGCAGAGAATGAATGAATATCTCCCCTTCTTTGTCTGTCTCCAGCCTCCTCCTGCCCCAGCTCGTTTGTAAGCAAGTCAACTATAAAAGGTCAGTGCTGAGAAGAGAATGGGGTTTTCTCCATTTCCTCCACCCCAAGCCCTCGCAGAGATGCCGTTCCCGCACAGAAGGCAACTCAGCAATTCTCCTAGATATCAAAGGGTCAGCCAATAGGCAAAGGACAGAACTTACAGGTATTCAAGATGAAAAAGTCCAGCGAAAGCGTCATCCCGGATGACCGTGAAGGAGTTAGAGTTCAGCAACCTGAAAATAAGGAATGGATTTCAGTGCAGAGATGTAAAACTCGAGTCCCAAGATAAAGCCATTTCCATTTCTTTTCCTCTGTTCTGTTCTTGCCCACACTGTGGGCAAATGTGGGCTCTTTACAGCCAAAGAACCACCCAGTAGGTCTACAGCCTGACTCTTGAAGAATAGAATGCTAATGGAGATGATGGCAGGTGGATCCGTTTGGTCCTACTTATTAGTCATCCCCAATCTTCTACCCACTTCCCTGTGGGTCTCAGAAAATATGACCCGATAGCTGTTAGTTAACACATCTTGATGTTTACTGCAACTAAACAGCTACAGGAACGCATTATGATGCACAAACAACCATAGAATTAGAGCTCTAAAAGGATTTAACCCAACTCTATTTTTAAAGTAATTTGAGCCCAGAGACGTTAAGTGACTTGACAAAAGTCACACAGCCTGGACAAAACAACAATCCTTTCTACTATATTATACATTCCCATGAGAAGTAATACAAAGTGTTTGTTCAAGAAACCTTCCTCCAGAAGACTCTTTATCACTGCATAGTTCTTTATTTGAGTTACTACTCAAGTCTTCTGGCAAAAAAACAAACAGAAAAACACAACCCTAGGATTGTATTTCTATCATATGAAAAGTATATTTTCATGGCACTGCAATTTCTAAGAGATTGCAGATTTTAAAATGTTAAGTATAATGTTATGAGCAGGCATATAGCAGTTCAAGAACAAAAATATAACGAGCAAGTTGGTTGAGGATGAATAATTGTCTCCTACACTCCATTTCTCCGTATTTTTCTGTGGCCCATTGCTTATTTAAATTTTGATCTGATCACAAATGTAAAAAACCAGTCTAGATAAAGAGAATGAGTTCTTAGGACTTTCTCTGTCCCTGATTTGAAAACTGTCTTTTGGACATTTCTTTTCTTTTGCAAACATTAGCTGACCTGCATTACAGGATACCACGTGGGTCTTCACCATAATGACTTTGGCATTGCTTACCGAGATGAGCCAGGGCCAAGGGTAGTTACAAATGTGGGCCTTGGACCCCGGAATTCCAAGGAATTCTGGCTCTTTGATTTGGGGAAAGTTTCTTAACTTCCCTGAGCTTCAGTTTCCTCATCTATCAAAATTCTGGCTCCTTGATTTGGGGATAGTTTCTTAACTTCCCTGAGCTTCAGTTTCCTCATCTATCAAATGGAAAAATAAGAATACCCTCCTCACAAGAATAACATGATGATGAAATAAAATTATTCTTCTAAATGCACAGTACGCTCCCTGTTTAAGTACTCGGTAAACTGAAATACTTCTGTCTCCAGAGTGACAGTAAGCTTTTAAAATGTGAGTTTTCTTTTAAAATGAGGTGTTTGGGGAACCGTCCATTGGGGTGATGTTCCAGTTATGATTCAACGTAATCAGCTCCCCCATCGCTGGATCTGGGTGTTGATAAAGTCCTTGATGAAAACAGGCACCAAACTAAGGCAAGGAAACCGAGCAAGGAGCCTCGCTACTCCGCTGGGGAAGCCACAGGGCCAATTAACACCAAGAGCCGTCTACGGTTTCCTCATGGAACTGGGTATCGTAGGAAGGAATGATCCCACAGAGGCAGAGATCACCCATCAAGAACTGTTCTTCAGGGGCCCCCACTTTGCAGAGAGACTATCACATACTCACAGCAGCTGCAGGGAAGGCAGATGGGAAAACATTCGGTCTTTGATTTCCAAAAATGTTCCATTTACCAGGCTCCTATAGGCAAAAGAGGCACAAAAAGAGGCTTATGTTTCTTTCAGCAAGTTCCAGCCAAGGTGGGCAATTGGCCTCATCCTCCACCTGTGTTTCAGGAGTGAGGCTTAACACAGCTGGCCAGAGTCTTCCCAGGGGCGGGAAGGAGAAAACCCAGGCCATTTCCCAACACACTGGATCAGTACAAAAATATTCTGAATACCCGAAACCTTCACCATCAGCTCGTTCCACAGACATTATCTCAGTCAGTTTAAAATCAATCCCCTGACTTCCTTTTCTTAACTACAGGAGGCCCCATCTGAAAATGGATAATCACTTCACCTCTGCCCATGATTCTGTTTGTGTAGACACAGCGTTAATGTTGGCCAACGAGAAACTCTGGGGTAGGAGTAAGCTTTCCCCTTGGGAGCACATCTCAGAAAGACACTCAGAGCACTTCTGATTAAATGCACTGTGAAAGCCTTGGGGGAAAAAAACTCAGAGACACCTGAACTCAGGCTGTGCGGGGTGGGGGGGAGGCAATGCCATCTGCCAGATAAAATGGTCAACTAGGGGGCAAGGGCTTAGCTCTGTTTCTGCCCTCAGGCCCCCTGTCCTTTCTGGCCACAGCGAGATCTCAATCCATTGTTTCAGAATTATTTTAGGTTAACATGCAGATCAATTAAGCAGCTGCTGGTCAAAAGGATTTAATAAGGGGAATTCTAATTTCTGGAATTAGAAATGTCTCCATGACATCCAACTTGGCAGTGCTAGGAACCCAAAAGGCCCTGTGTTCCCACCAGCCAAACTCTCCTGACTTCTTATAAATGCAAACAGGAATCCTCTCGCTCCTGGGTTCAGGCCCCTATGACTTGTCTTGGGTGGGAGGGAGGGGAGTGTGGGACACCAGAAAATGCCCTGAGCACAAACGATGTCACCCCCAGGGATTCCCTGCCTCTATAATTGAGAGGGTATGTAGGGACCTGGGCTTGGAAGGAGGGGATGGCCTCAACAGAACGGATGTTCAGGCAGGAAAGATACAGTCCCACAGCCCCTTCCACTGCCCGGATGAGAGCTGGTCATTGACTTGAGCAGCTGTCCAGGGCAAGGGGGAAGAGTCTGTTGGCAAGTGGATAAATATTGTGAAGCTGTTTTCCTGTCAGTTCCTCGGGTGCTGAAAAAGCAGCCAGCACAAGAGTGTGGTGGTGAAAGGGACAAGGAGTCCTCCTCAACTCAGGACAAAAAGTCAGGCTGACTTCCAGCACTTGGCCACTGGGCTGAGCAGCCCACGCGCCCCAAGGCTCTGCCAAGCCCTCTGTGCCCCCTCTTTCGGGCCATAAGAGACATCCCTTGCTCCTGGAACCCAGGCCCTTTCCCACCTGCAGTGTGGAGAAGTCCAGAGGCCACAGTGGAAGCCTCCCAGACCTGAGGTGGGGCAGTGAGGCCTCGGCCCCACCTGGTTAGCCCGCGCTCCGGTCATGTTCAGTGGCTTGTACGCATTCCCCTACGCACTCATCCCCTGGCCCACAAACACCCCCTCCCCAAACTTTGATGCACCGTAGAATTGCCCAGGGACTCAGGATGCTGACTCCAGGGCTCCACTCCAGAGACTCTGCTTCAGGGCAGGCGGGATTCTGCATTGGCACAAGCGCCCCCAGGTGAGACAGATGCAGGTGGCCCGCGGGCCACACTCTGAGAAACACTGCCACAGGGACCCGTCCCGGCTCCCAGACTCTGAGGCTCGCGTTCTCACTATCCTCCCCAGGCCAGCGCCCCACCCACGTCCCGTAGTGCGCCCCCACCCAAACGCAAAGCAGTGGGCTGAGGAGTGGGTCAGGGTTGCTGCTGCCCCGCGCCACAGGCAACTCCCAGGCTCGGCGGGCGCGGGGCGGGGCGGGGCGGGGTGGGGGCTGGAAGGGTCCCACTCACAGGGAGCTGATGTCGCCAGGCACGATCCTGGGCACCCAGGACGAGCCCACGCAGATGATGGACTCCTTGGTACAGCTGCAAGTGGCGGGGCAGCGCGCC
>NW_003852464.1:6715335-6718628 GCF_000181295.1 Otolemur garnettii
CCGCCGCTGCGCCCGCCGCACCCGCGGCCGCCTGACATCAGCACCCGCGCCCCGCAGCCCGGCTCTGGCCAATGGAGGCGGTGCCGCCCGGCCCCCGCCCCGCCCTCCCGGGAGCTGCGGGACCCGGAAAAGTTGGGTGACCTTGGGGGAGGGGCCGGCCGGGACCGAGCGCCCCTGGGGGGCCTAGCGGAGAAGTGGCAGATCGGAGGCCCGCAGTCCCTCCGGGGGCTCGAAATAACCTGGGGGAGGCACTGGGCTTCTTCAGCCGGACCAAAACGAGAGACAAAAATAATCAATAAAGTAGGGACTGGGGGACTGGCTTGCTCACTCGGAGGGCAAGTGTCCTGGTGCTGTGAGGAGGACAGACTTGTGAGCAGACTTTATTCATTTGGAAGGTGACATGAACTGCGTGCCGCCAGTGCTGAGGGTCAGCGGGGATGGCTATGCTTGTTCTCTGGTCCCCCTTTCCCACGGCACGGGGTGGGGGGCGGGGAGGTGGTAACTGACGCCAGCCACCACCCCTGCAGAAAAAACATGGGTCAGCAAAGCCACTGCAGCCTCACAAGTTGGGGCGAGGGCCCTCCCTACTTCCTGCTAAAGAGCTGGAAAGCTGGTGATAGTGTCCCCTCTCTGAGCCGCTCCCTGGCCACCCCACACCCCCAAGAGACAGGGGCTACAGATTGTTAGTTACGATTGAGGGCACAATACATTCTAGACACTTCTAAACTTCTCCTAAGCCCTCTAGGCAGATCCTACTAATATCCTTAAATTTCTGATGAGGAAACTGAAGCCCACAAAACCACGATGACTGATTGGTGGTCCATTGGAAACTGGTTGGGCAGGGGGGGCAATTGGTAACAGGCCCTGCTGAGCCCCTCATTCACTCCTTAAGTTGGATATGATGAGCTGGAATGTTACCACCAGGCACTGTGCCACTAAGGAATCAAAGAAAATGTCCAAAGCAAAATCGAAACAAGGTTAATAGCCCAAACTGCTCAGAGTTGGGGGGGAGGGGGGTCAAACATACCATCATCAGGCTAAAACCCAAGGAAAACTTTCATCTATGAAGATATAGCCAGAAAAAGCAGGGCCCAATGCAAAAATTAACAGTAGGGACCATCAATACAATTGCTTCTTCAGCAATCACTTTTAGCACTGTCCAATATTAGGAAAGTATAAGGAAAATACCAGGCTGGCCACTGACTAAAGAGAGAAAGGAACAGGCCCTGTCCTCATGGAGTGTGAAGTCTCAGCATGTGAGGAATAACTCCACGGGCAACATGGGGTCAGAGACTGGCCAGAAAAAGGTTCAGGACTTATAAGTAAGCCTTTTCTAGGCAACTGTGCAGAGGGAGTTGGACATTCATCTAGTAGCTAGCATCAGCACAAACCAATACGTGTTTATCATTGAATTCTCACACCTACCCTGAGAAGTGGGTCTTCCCATTTTATGGATGGGAAAATTGAGCTCAGAGGTCACCCAGGACACAGGACACAGCAAAGGAGTTCATATTCCAGATCTGGCTGCTGTGTCTAAGCCTTGCTGCCGAGTGGACATGCACCAGAACAGCTTCACTCAGCAAAGAGCACTCCTAGGGCCTGAGGACGCGGACCGCAGTCTGGGCAGGGCACAGGTGGGTGTGTTGTGTACCGGGAAGACATCGACCTTAGGAGGGCTGGGAAGCTCCTTTATAGTGAAGAGCTGGTAGGCTTGTCAGTACTCCCTGATGACCTAGGGAAAGGCGATCTCGCTTATGAGAGCCAGGGCAGGGAATAAGTAGGTCAATTCTGGCCAGACATGTATGGGGTCGTATCCCAGCCTGCCACTTGCTGCTGTGTAACCGTGAATAAACTGTGCTCCCCAAGCCTTGGTCTCCCCACCTGTAAACAGGAGACTGTTGTATACACCTTTGGGGGTTAAATGTGATCAAAAATGTGAAGCACTTCATGCCACACTGGTGGCACTGGGTGTTTGAACACAGCTCCATGTGACCTCATGGGCAGGGCCAGTCTCAGGTAAACCTTAGGGTTGTAGGAAGGCAGGGCTGTAAAGGGACATGAGTTTTTTCTGACCTCTGGGCCTCCATTTGAATCAAGGTCAGGGGCACAGTCTAGCACGGTATCCTCAGTTAGGGCTGATGCAGGAGACATGCGACCATGTCTGGAGACATCTGGGGTTGTCAGAGTGGAGCTCCTAGTATCTGTAGGACAGAGGCCAGAGGTGCTATTAAACATCCTGCAGTGCACAGCAAAGAATGATCCAGCCCAGAACATCACTACAGCCAAGGTTGAGAAAGCCTGGCTTCGTGTCCTGGAAAGGTCCTTGGCATGAAGAATTCCAGAGATGCAGATTCTGGGCCACGCTTCATCACTCCCAAGCACACCTTCTTGGTCACGTCACTCTCATCTCCAGCTTCTGTCTTCCTCTTCCATCAAATGGAAGTAAAGAGCCTTTCTCTCTCCTTCGTGAATAAACATGACATAGCATCCTTTTGACTCTCCTTACCTACCTTCCCCGAGCGGGGACTAGCCCTAGCACATCCTCCCCACCTGAAAAGCTGAGAAGTTCCTCATGGGAATGGGTGATGCAGAGAGAAGACTCGAGTAGCAGAGCTGGCAGAGTTGGTATTTGTTTCGGCTCTGCTGGAGACACTAAGTAAGTGAGTGCTTGTAAATTATAAGGCGCAGTTTATAAATTAAGATATAAAAATGGATATGCAGATTACTTTGGGTTCGTTCCAAGATCTTCAGCAGTTGAAAAAAAAAAAAAACGTAATAGACAATCAGAGAGACACAATCTGTTTCAGGAAATAGCGAGAGTTTTTGAAATGTAAAAATCCTTGCTCAGATGTACGCTGACTCGAGCCTGTGTCTTCAGGACACAAACAACACATATTCATTCCTCGGCAGCTGACATGGTGCAGGCTGGACTGGCTTTCCTTCAAGTCTCAAACTGGTTCTACCTTATACCATTACACATGTCAGTAGCTCAAAAATAGTGCCCATCCACACCCCCTCACCTTCAACTACTGTTAGTTCATTTGGTCAGTATGGACTGAGAACCGACTATGTATTGGGCATTGAAAATAAAGCAATGGGCTCGGTGCCTGTAGCACAGTGGTTACAGTGCCAGCCACATACACCGAAGGTGGAGGGTTCAAATCCAGCCCGGACTAGCTAAAACACCAATGACAACTGCAGTAAAAAAAAATAGCTGGGCATTGTGGCAGGTGCCTATAGTCCCAGCTACTTGGGAGACTGAGGCAAGAGAATCACATAAGCCCAAGAGTTGG
>NW_003852464.1:6719183-6722059 GCF_000181295.1 Otolemur garnettii
AATTCCAGAGATGCAGATTCCAGGGCTGGTGGGTTCAAACCTGGCCTGGGCCTGTTAGAACAACAATGACAACTACAACAAAAAAATAGCCGGGTATTATGGCGGGCACCTGTAGTCCCAGCTACTTGGGAGGCTGAGGCAAGAGAATCGCTTAAGCCCAAGAATTCGAGGTTACTGTGAGCTGTGATGCCATGGCACTCTACTGAGGGTGACATAGTGAGACTCTGTCTCAAAACAACAACAAAAAAGAATGCACGGATAAAAATGCAATTGCAACTCATGGTAGAGCCTGTGCAGGAAGAGGGGAGACCTCAACTGGGTGGTGAAAGCCTGTCTGAGAACTTAGCTCGGAGCCTGGAAAGGAGAGGCAGCTGTCAGAAGGCTCAGCACGTGCAAAGATGCCCGGACCAGAAAGAGATGAGCGCGTGTGCAGATCTGAATGGAGGGCAGTGTGGTCAAAATGCAGGGAATGAGAGGGAGGGAAGGAGGGAGGAAATGAGGGCTGAGAGGCAGGAAGGAGCTGACTTGTGCGGAAACTTGCAGGCCAAGCCCAGGAGCCTGCATGTCATTCTAAATGCCAGGGGAAGCCACTGCAGGACTTTAATCGGAGAAATGACTTGATCTCATTTATTCTTCAGAATAGTTATTTCTGACTGCTGAGTGGAGAATGGGAAGTGGTCCCAATGAACTAGTCCTCATGAGAGATGGTGGCAGCCAGGACCTGACAGGTGGCTGGGAAGATGGAGAAGAGTGTACGTGGATCCCAGGTAGATCTTAAAAGGAGGATCAACTGCACTTACTGTTAGGTTGGATTTAGGAAGAAGCTCCGAAGGAATGGCAAGAATGCCTCCAGGGCTTTATCTAGAGCCAGGGGTGGACGGAGGTGCCCTTTCTTAAGATGAGAAAGCCAAGAAGAGGAGAGGGTTTGGCTAGGAGAAAGGTGCCTCGGGGATACGGAGTTTGAAATGTCCACGAGCCAGCCACATGCAGATGTTGGGTTGGCATCTGGAAGACCCACAAGGACGGTAAAGGGGAGACGAGAGGTGGTCGGTGGGAACTTTTCACACCGTAGGTGAACCCTGATTCTCTCTCAGTAAGCCCTCAGGGATATATTGGTTGATTAATTGGACGAATGGGCAATATTTCAGAAATACAGAGAGTGGAGAGAAAAACATCTCTTAGGTGCAATCTGTAAGGAACAACCGAAATTTCACAGGAGGATGTGAATCTAAGAATACTGCAGTTTGAGGATCTATTTTTAGACCGAAAACAATCTTCAAATCCTAAACCAAACTGTGAATCTTGTAAGGATGTCAGAGACCTCATCATGCTGCTAAGCCTCCTCCTCTAGGTTCCAGCCACACTCCAGCCCCAGCCCCCACCTGGTCTTCTCACCAGAACGAGCCGCTTTGGAAACCTTTTCTGATGCTTGCAGTATCAACCTCAAAGGCACCTGGGTTTGAGCGGCTGCCAGTTGGATTCCGTAGAGGGAAAGGAGAGGTCTTATCCATTTGTTCTTTTATCAGAAAGTTTGCCAATCCCTCTCAGACTGCATCGCCCCAATATGCTGTTCTTGTGGCCAGCTGCACCCCAAATGTAGATGCTGTTTCTGGCCTCCCATCACTTGCTTTCTTCACAGGCTCAGTGGGTGTCTCAAATCTGGAAGGCACCCTGACTCTTCCCCTGACTGGCCTCTGGAATGCCATCAGATTCTTGAAGGGCTATCTTTACGTATCTTACCTCACTTTTGGCTTACTAAATTAGCCGAAAGGCCCTCGAACTCTGCCCTTAGGTTCTGGCGACCTTCGTGCCCTCCTTCCCACCATCAGGGTAATGGACAGCTGTGGGAAATTTGTTATCCAGCATCAGCCTCTTCTCATGACAACAGGAGACGATTTTGCTTTGGGGGTGGGGGGGTGGGAAACACTCTCCTCAACATTCAACATTGCTTGTTGCATATCATTTAGACCATCTCCGACTATGCCGTTCTCCCATCCACAGTGACTTGTCTAGAGATGAATACACCGCCCAGCTGCAGCAAGCAGGGCTAAGAAAACCCCATTGATGGAGCTTTTTTCTTAAAATACTGGGTAACAATCTTTTCCACTGGCGAAGAGTTGTGTTCATGTGAGCCCAAGAACTTGCATATTCAATCCTTCCTCCCCACTGCCCCCTGCAAGAGAAGGATCCTGATGGAATTATTTAGGTCTCAAATCAAACCACCCCACTTAGCTCTTAAGTTATATGACACAATAAACACCCTTTTTTTGCTTAACTGGTCTGAACTTGGGTTTTGGGCTATCACAGCCAAACAAATCCTCACTGATCCATTCAGCCATCACTCACACCAAAGGCCATATTAGCCACTGGGAAATGAGACGGAGATACAGACAAAGTCAAGGTCAAGAGCCCAGCTCCGCCTCTCCATGGGTCCCTATCTCCCTAATTCTGTGATACCGGTATCTCTTCCCTTCCTTTCATTAAGGAAATTTTGAAATTCTGTCCCCCACCACCTCCTTTTATGATCATCTCTTCTTTTCTTAATCAATACTGTCAGAGTTTGGTCTATTTTGTTAGTTTTCTTTGGGAACCAAGTTATGCCTTTGTTGATTTTTCTCTATTCCGTCTTGGTTTTCTATTTCATTGTGGTGTGCTCTTGTTTTTATCATTGTTTTGTCATCTCATTCTGAAATTCTGCACTTTGTTTAAAAGTTAGCAGTTAAAGTCACTTTATTTTAGGAGTCACTTTATTTTCTACCTGATTTATGTTACAATAGAATTCCTTTCCTACACTTCTAGTTCTAAGAGAGCGTGCCCAGTCTTTTAGTTGGGTTGAGTGGATTAGAAGGATATCTGTGAGGTCACAGACCCAGGAT
>NW_003852464.1:6722424-6722975 GCF_000181295.1 Otolemur garnettii
AAGTCAACATGACAATTTTATAGGAAATCTCTTTGTTCTTCTTAGCAAACAGACATAGCAGAAATTCTACTTTAAAAGAACAAGTTACAAAATAAGTAGAGATTTAAATTTATAACAATGGATCTGTAAATATCCTCTAAACTCCTCTCTTATCCATAAACCATGGTTAATCCAATGCTTTGCATTCTGAAAGGCCTCATATCCTCTCAAGATTCTTGTTCTTGAAGACTAGCCTCTGGTCTCAACTTTCATCCAGGCTAAATTAAATATATGTGGGGCTTCGAGTTTTTCTGTGCTACAGCATCTGAGTTATTCTGTGATCTTATGCTCTCTGTTCAAACCACCCCAGGCCATATCAAAACATGTTTGGGGGAAAGTATCTGAAATGTTTCCACCTTCAATTCTCAGGGCTGTTAATTGAATGAGGTTTCCCAGGGATATTTGTGTTTGAACACAGCTCTCAGACTTAAGTTGAGCACCATGAGGGGAATTTCAGACAATACTCCTGAAGTCAGAAAATGGACAAAGGTTTTCACTGGTACCTACAGACC
>NW_003852464.1:6723190-6723405 GCF_000181295.1 Otolemur garnettii
GGCTTGATTTGAATCCCAGTGTCACCACTTATCTCTAAGTCCTGGTCTCGTCTTCTGAAAATGGGAGAGGACAATGCACATCACCTTGGATCACTGGAAAGATGAAATCAGGTGGAGAAAGTGACAATTCTTTATAAGCGGGATAAATTAGTTAAGTGGTTAGCTAGTTGGTCTCTACCTATTTATGGAGGGCCACACATCACTATGGATATGGC
>NW_003852464.1:6723630-6725301 GCF_000181295.1 Otolemur garnettii
GGCCACTCTGCTCCCTTCTACCTGCCCTGCCCGTGCAGCAAGTCCCAGTGGACCCACTCGTGCTCTCAGACAAGCAGCCCTCAGGCAGCTGGGCAGTGTCTCAAGAGCCCAGCCCAAGGGTATGATGTGGAGATCCCAGAACACACCTCCACCACTGTCCTCACACCACAGCAAGATCAGACCCACCACTGCACTAAGATAATGCCCATCCCTTAAACACACCTGTGATTCCTTGTTCTTGATTATTATAATCAGAATAAGGAATTTATGTGGCTCCTGAAGACTGCAAGTATGGTAGGAGCGTGGGTGATCCATCATTTCAGGAAGGCCAAGGGGGCACGTACATTGGCCTGTATACTGACATGCAGGAGCAGTCATTTCAAGGACAGGCCAGTCATAAATCCCGAATTTCTCCCCAGCAGGCTGTCTTAGCTCCTGTCAATTGAAGAACTGCCCTCTGCTACACAGATATAAAGTTCTGCACATAAAGTTCTGGAAGAGCTTCTATTTTAAGCATCCCTTTGTTGGGATATGGGCCTTCCTCGGAAAGAGAAGTAAAGTGGCCTTTCCGGATACAAGGATAGTATTTGATGTTCTTAGTGGTTTTATCGTTTACAAGGTCTTTTCATCCTTACTATGTCAATTACAGCTCACAAAAGCCGGAAGCAGGAGTTTTTGGAGGAGGAGAGAAAAGCTTGGATAGGTTAGGTGGCCTGCTGAAGACCTGGCAGCCAACGTCCAAGTGTCAAAGACTATAGTGGATGGACTTGTCCTCCTGCATCATCAAGGCTGCTGGAGGGCACTGGAACAAGGGGGAAGAAGTGTCAGCACCATCCAGAAGGTTCTAGAAGGCAGAAGCCCTTCCATTCCCTCCTCCATCTAACCCCAAATTATTTGAGGATGTCTCTTTGATGTGAGAATATTGTCCAAAAGCAATGTTAAATATGACCATTTTAAGCCCTCGGGGTGTGGGGGGGTGTGTCTTAATGACTAGCAGAAACACATGAATTCCAAGATGAATGTGTCCAAATATCTGGAAGGCACCAGCTGAGTTTGAAAGGTGGATTAGGGACTGGACGCCCTCTACAAATTCCCCCTTGATCCAAATGAGACCTGGCCTGAGATAAGAATCCCCAAGAGCTGAGAGAGTTGCTGAAGGTTGACAAGGGCAGAGAGAGGCAAAGGCATGGCCATCCTTGGAGATTGGGGATAATCTTGGAGCCTCCAGACCAGAAAGGACCAGCTGGAAAAACTGCCCCAAACACCCTACACGCTTCTACCTGTTCCAATATGGTTCCCAGGGGGTGCCATCCCAGACAACATTATATCTTTTAATCTTTTATCCCTTGAGAGAAATAATAGGATTCATCAGTAATATCTTGATTTTAGACTCATTTGGGAAATCAGAAAGTTTACCATGAGAATAGCACTCTCTATGATCAATTTTATGACAGTATCACATTTTGGACAACATAATTAACAGCTGGAGTCCCCAGAAAAACCAAAGGCTCCTTAGGGTCCTTCTGGTGTATGGACGGGCAGGCCACTGGAAAAGGCTTCTGATGGCCACGGTATGGCCAGTAGTGGTGCTGCTGAGTCAGCTCGATATGCTACTTCCTCACCTGCCATAAATGTATACCGTCCCTAGAAAATGAGGCCAGTCTTCCTTCG
>NW_003852464.1:6726058-6727358 GCF_000181295.1 Otolemur garnettii
TCATCCAACTGGTTAACATAGCCTTCATGTCATTTTCTTAGTTATTGTGTTAAGACATTTATATTCTACATTTAGAAAGATTCACAATACCCTTATAAGATGAACCATAGGCGTGATCCCACCAATCGCTGAGTGAAGGGTTGAGGCTACAGGGGCCCTTAGGGCTATGCCTTGCCCCCGACACCTCAGCAACGGATACAAATATCATTGCTCACTATAAAATAGCCTGCAATTAACTAAAGGAACGAAAGAGATCCCAGGACAATTGTTATTGAAAAGAAAGACTCTGGAGCTTGATAAAGTGACAAAAACTGAGAGAACCTCAGTAGAAGCTTTTACAGAAAATCTTCAGGTCTTCCTGGACCCGAGAGACTATGAGCAACAATTTTTTTCCCTTATGAATTCAGTAGTTGACAGCACAGAAGACCATGACTGCGCAGAGGGAGTGACTGGCTTCTGAGACTGCTAATGCTGAGGCTGAGCCGTGGAGGATGCCCCCATTCTGGGTGAAGGAAGCAGCGCACAAAGCCTCTGACGACTAATGGTGGTGAGAATAATAGGTAAGATCTTCCTAATACCTCTCGTATGCATTTTATGTAAGTTTGTCTAGCTCGAGACTTGAAATGGCTCTTGCCTGGAAGGTGTTATCCAGGCAGAGCTGTTTTAACACCCCCAATATACAGATGAAGAGTCTGGGGCTCAGAGAGGTTGAGTAATTTGCCTAAGGTTGCACAGGCAGTGGCAGATTCGGTTTTCAGTCAGATGATCTGACTTAAAAGTCCATCCCCAGCCCTAGACTTCTGCTAACACGGGTGGATGTGAGGCCGATGACACCACTGGCCAGGGAAGGCACATGGCAGAATGAGGGAAAAAGAGGAGGAGGGATTCTGGGGGAGAAGAATGGAGGTCACCATTGGGTGGTCTGTGGAACATTCCAGTGGACGTGCTCCCAAGCCGGTTAGAAATTTGAACTTGAAATACAGACGAGAGTCTGGGGTAGAAGGGTTTGGAGAGAGGGGAGAGATCATTGATATGTTAGGAAGTGGAGATCTGTCTATCCACTCAGAGAGAAAAATGGGTCTGTTTGGAAACATACCATGAGTGTGAGACTCCAAAAGTTCTTACAGGAGAGCAAAGTATGTTATGTTCGCAGGGTGAGATCCAGAAGGCAGGGCACAGGCAGAAACCAGTGGGTGAGGCTTTGTTAGCTGTGAATCCGTCCCCATGTCCCCCCTTTCTCTGGAAAAACTTCCCAAAGCATACATGTTCTAAACTGCTGTGTGTGTGTGTGTGTGTGTGT
>NW_003852464.1:6727933-6731858 GCF_000181295.1 Otolemur garnettii
CGCCATGGGAGGGAGGCAGCCTGCAGCGCAGCTACCTTTGGGACAGTCCGTGGCAGGACCGAGTCTCTGTTCTCCTGTGCAGGAGACGAACCGTCTGTGACTCCTTTACAGGCAAGTGCTGCATGTAGGGCTGTTCAGTCGTCTATGGTCCAAGCCTCTGTGCCAAAGGCGACTGAGCCAGCCCCAAGGCCTGCGCCTGGCAGAGAGGCCCACTTCGTGAGAGCAGCACATTCTGTCCTGGCGGCTGACCCATTTCTCAGCGCCAGGTGACAGGAATCCCACTGCTCAAACTCATGGCTCCAGGGATAATTAGGTTCTGATCAAGCAGTTCTGGGAAATGAAACTCCCCTCTCCACGGATGACGGACTCCCAGGAGGTGCGAGGGAGGCAATCTCCTTTCCCTCACCCTGACTTTGACTGTTCCACTGGCGCCCCACAGTCCCCCAGCTGCCTTGGGCCAAAGAGGACACTGAGCGACATCAGATGTCAGGAGCTGGCGAGAGACAGACTGGCGCTGCTGGGGACACTCCTGCCACCGATGAACCTCACCCACACAGGTGAGCCTGGCCTTGCTCATCTTCACGTCATCTGAAATGGCACCCCCACCACCCTCCATCTGCATACCCCATATTTGTTGGGTGAATAAGGAAAGAAGGAAGGACCCACATTCATCCCGGCATTCTCATAGTGTGACTAGGTGTCCCAGACAGCACTGGGCACCTGGAACAAGAGCTAGGAAAAAGGAGAAGCCATATGAAGAGAAGCTGGGAGGGCTGAGGTCTCACTAGGCCAGTGTGCTGCAACCTTCTTTATCTCACCGCACACTTGAACCTGACCTTAACCTTCCACCACACACTTACACTATGTTGATTAAAAAAAAAGAGTAAAAAGAAGAATATACTTACTGTGCTTAGCTCTTCTTTTAATGAATAATCTTTACCTTTTTTCCAGGCACACCTAAGATCCATCTTCTCAGGGCACACCCACTGAAAATCACTGCCCTGGAGTCACTTGGATTTGGGGAATAGGCGAAGGCTGTTCCTTGTGTGAAGTGTGAAGTTCTGTTTCCATCACAAAGTGTGAGACTTCAGCCAGAAAGGATAGATTGTCACTAACTGTCACTGCAACCTTAATCAATTAACCTCTCTGGGCGCTATAAATGGTTGCATGAATGGAAATCTCCACACTCTTGAGATTTTTCAATGGTTCAGACTTTCTTTTTTTTTTTTTGAGACAGAGCCTCAAGCTGTCCCCCTGGGCAGAGTGCCGTGGCATTACAGCTCACAGCAACCTCCAACTCCTGGGCTCAAGCGAGTCTCCTGCCTCCGCCTCCCAAGTAGCTGGGACCACAGGTGCCCGCCACAACACCCGGCTATTTTTTGGTTGCAGCCGTCATTGTTGTTTGGCGGGTCCAGGCTGGGGAATCGAACCCGCCACCTTAGGTGTACGTGGCTGGCGCCTTAGCCGGTTGAGCTATAGGCGCCGAGCCAATGGTTCAGACTTTCAATGGAGCATGGAGATAGAGGGGAATTATATTGCATTCAAAATTAGATTGCCTCAGAGATGTTCTCCCAGTGCTAACCGGCTATGTTTCCATTTTTCAAACCATAGAGAAAATTTCTCTGCAAGGTAAGAAACCAGATACATTTAAAAGCAGCAGGGCTTAGCTTGGAAGTAAATCCATGAATCTACCTCTCTCCCTACCTTCCTTCCATTCTGTCATCTTCTTGAGCATGTATACTGCTCAGAGCATTGGGTCCACACATTGTGTTGGGATAGAGTAGGGAATCCTCTTCTGAGCACAAAGATTAGAAACCTGACAGATCTTATAATAAAATTGTTGGCTAACTGCAATGGCTCAGGTCTATAATCCAATCACTCTGAGAGGCCAACGCCCAAGGAGCATGTGAGCTCAAGAGTTCAAGACTAGCCTGAGCTAGAGCAGGACCCTATCTCTACTAAAAATAGAAAAATTAGCTAGACGTCGTAGTAGACACCTGTTGTCCCAGCTACTTAGGCGGCTGGGGCAGAAGGATTATTTAAGCCCAGGAGTTTGAGGTTGCTGTGAACTAGGCTGATAACAATGGCACGCTAGCCTGGGCCACAGAATGGACTTTGTCTCACCAAAAAATAAAATCTTGTGGGGTTGTCAAGATTTTTATCTCAGATAACCCAACAAAAGCCAGTCCTATTGCCTGGCATGAAATGGACACCCTGAAAGTCACAGCCACTAGCAGTTCAAGGGGGTTAACTGGATCTCTTGCCTTTGAATGATGTCTGGGGAATGTTTAAGTAACTTGACATTGTCCAATTTAGTAACACGTTCATCTTATCTTTCAAGTGTACCTGAATTATTTACATCTGCAAATAATTAGATTAATTATTTACTCTAAGTTTTCAATTCGATACAATGTTCTCCATAAGCTGTTGATTTTCTTTTGATTGCTCTTTACAAGTCTGTGCCACAGCTTTGTATTACAGTGCCTCTTGGTGGCCGGGAAGTGGTATTGCAGGCAGTAATTTGCCCCAATGGAGACTTGTGTGGGAGAGTGGCTTATTTGGACACCTTTTTTTGGAAGTGGGTGGGAGGATTGTTTTTGGTTTTGTTTTGTTGTTGTTTTCAGAATACACAGGTACAAATGTTTTGGTTCTATAAATTGCTTTTGTGCCACAATGAGATATCACCTAACTCCAGTGAGAATGGCTTTTATCAAAAAGTTCCAAAACAAGAAGGGCTCACATGGATATGAGAGAAAGGAACTCTTATACACTGTTGGTGGGACTGCAAACTAGTACAACCTCCATAGAAATTAATATGGTGATACCTCAAGGAACAAAAAGTACACCTACCATTTGATCCAGCAATCCCAAAGGACAAAAAAAGACATTTTATTAAAAAGAGAGAGACAATTCGACAACTTTTGATGTGTTTTGGGGGTGGCTGTCAGAGGTTCAGAAAAGAGTTGTACTTTTTCCTGTCTAAGTGTTGGTACAAGCCCTTCTCTGCCTGGAATGCTCTACCCTCCCACATCCCACTCACCCTGCTTGATCACTTAAGTCCTAATGAATCTCTAATCTCTGTCTGAACATCACTTCTTCAGGAAAGCTTTCTTTGAACCCCCTAAGTAGGTCAGGTCTCTCTGTCTTAAGTGCTTATAGTATCTGTACTTTTCCCCCTAGAAAAGTGCTGTCGAACAGAAATTAAATGCAAGCTAGAGATAGAATTTTAAATCTTCTATTAATCACATTTTTAGAAAGTTAAGAAAAAGTGATATTAACGTTGACAGTATATTGTAGGTAACCCAGGTTTATTAGTTCACTTCCAGCTGCCATAACAAAGTATCACAAACTGAGTGGCTTAAACAATAGAAATACATTGTCCTGAAGTTTTGGAGGCTGGAGGTCTGAGATCAAGGTGTCAGCAGGGTGGTTCCCTTCGGAGTGTTGCTGTGAAGGAGAGTTTGTTCCTCGACTCTTCTCTGGTTTCTGTGGTTTGCTGGCAATCTTCAGGTTACCTTGGCTTGTCAATGTGGCTTGTCCCTGGTGTTCTGCCTGAGTCTTCAAACAACCTTCCCTCTATAGATGTCCCCTTCTCTTCCATAGGCCTTCTTATGAGCACATCAGTCTTATTGGTTTAGAAACCCATCCTAACCTCAAATGACTTCATCATATTTAATTATATCCGCAGGGAGTCTGTTTCCAAATACAGTCCCATTCTGGCATACCTGGGCGTTAGGGTCAACATATACATTTTAGGGGGAAAAATTCAACCCATAACATGAAGATACCCATTTCATTATGTTATCAAGATAGAAATTATTGAGATGTGTCACTTCTTCTCATACTAAGCCTTTGAAATACTACAGTAAATTTTATATTTATAGTATAGCACATTGTGGTATATTTTATAGTTATACAGGTTTAT
>NW_003852464.1:6733106-6734692 GCF_000181295.1 Otolemur garnettii
ACTAGACCAAAAAAAGGGTAACTGACCAAAGGCTCTTAGAAGTTCTTTGATAAATAGGGAAGAATGATTAGAAATTATTGCATCAAATTGTATATAAACAGAGACTCCTTAAGTATTTAAGCATCTTGGCAACAATGTAATGTTTTGCATGATTACCCTTCTTCCTGGATTTGTTCTTTTCCTAACTAGTGGTTTTGTGGTTGCAGCCCGCCCTGTGTGAGGCTGAAGGCAGTTCCATCTGAAAGTTTATACTGGAGCTCGGTGGGGTTCATCCTCCCACCTTGGGGAACCTTTTGGGAGATACGGAGCCCTGAAATGAAGTGAAAGAACTCTTGAGAAAGGAAACCATGTGTTTCCGGATAGAGCAGGAGAGGCAGGAGGGTTCTAGCATCTTCTCTAGCAGAGGCTGGGAGGCCCATTCTTGTAGAATACTCGCTACTCCTCAGACCCTTCTCCCCAGTGAAGAAACAAGCTCAGAGAGGCCAAGGCCATTCAGCACACGGGGGCAGAGCTGTACTAGGAAACCGGATGGTTTTTATTCACTTTGCATTTCTTTCTCCCCTTTAGTGCTTTGTTATCTGGGTCTAATTCCTGCAGGCCTCACGATCCCCTGTTCTCATATGAAAACACACGAACACCAACGTGCTAGTGATGTGACTGGGAGGTCTCAGATGTGTGTACCAGCGAGTCCCCAGTGGCGGGCTCTGGAAGCCGGGGGATGTCAGAGCCTCCTGCTGGGAAGTTGGAAGGACGCTGAGCTCCCAGTCTGGCCTAACGCACGTGATATTGCAGCAACACTGACTGAGCCTACACACTTTCTAGAATGTTTAGGAAAAAGGCTTTTTGTAACAACTTCAGAGCTAACAGTCCCTGTTCCCCAACTGACAATCGGATGAACTTGAGCTCAGTGTTTACTGTATTCAAGAACCAGCTTTCTCATCTAAAGAATAGTCAGAATCATCCTAACTTCATGGGAGTGTTAGGTGAATTACAGACGTCACTTAGACGTTTTTTTCCCGTAGTGCAGTACCCAGGGCTACCAGAGGGGGGACAGAGATTATCTTTCAGCTTTTTCTTGCTGATCATGATGCCAACTGGTCATAGCTCAAGCATATATGATACCATAGAAGTATGGTTCCTCAAAGCTCAAATTGGAAAAACCACTGCTGTGTGGAATTCATTCATTCAACAGACATTACTGAACAGCTGATATGTGCCAGGTTGTGTTCTGGGCTCCAGGGATATAGCAGTGATTGAGTCCATGGATGCTTCTCTTCCAGGGAGAGAGATGAGAATAAGCAAACACTCGGTGGTGAGGAGTGTTGTGGAGGAAACGCTCCCTGGCTAAGGTCTAGAAAGGAGGAGGGAGGGAGTGCTGCCTTTGAGGGGAGGAGGCGGTGCTCACTGAGGCAGGGCACCACAGGGGATGTCAGGAAGGTCGTTCTGCACACAGGGCACAGAAGGCAAAAAAGCCTTGTGGTAGGAAATGGCTTGGTGTGTTCAAGGAGCAGAAAGGAGGCTGAGGTGGCCAGAACAGAGAGATCTGAGTGGAAATGGCCAGGCTGGATGGCAGAGGAGTCAGCAGG
>NW_003852464.1:6734931-6737059 GCF_000181295.1 Otolemur garnettii
GAAGGTGAAGCTGCCCAAGGGGCTGGTGAGACGTGGTGAGGGCTTGGATTGACCATGGTACCAGGAGGTTTGTGGGCTGGGATCTGTATTTAAAATGGTTATGAATATTTAAATGTTTAAATGTTTGAATGTTTATGAAATATTCTGTCTCTTCATCATGGTACTATATTCATCAGTCTTGAAGGCACTACGATATAAGTAAGTAGATATGATGTCCAAATGTTAAACATTCCATCCTGTAAGGGCAGAAAGGACAGCATTCAGACCAAAAGCAAGACTGAGGCATGCAGCGTGGAGATATTCATTGAGTGTTTACCTGGATGTATTCTGAGCTAATCAATTAATGTCATCTCACGTAAGCTTCACTCCTACCCTCTAGGGCAGAGGTCCTCAAACTTTTTAAACAGGGGGCCAGTTCACTGTCCCTCAGACCATTGGAGGGCCAGACCGCAGGCTCCGGGACAAGTTGGCTGCTGAGCAGGACAGGCAGCAGCGGCAAAAACACCTGGCGGGCTGGATAAATGTCCTCGGCAGGCCGCATGTGGCCCACGGGCCATAGTTTGAGGACACCTGGTCTAGAGTGTGCACTAATAGGATCCCCAAGTGAGCAAGTGAAATAAGTGAGGGTTCTCCAGTAAGTAACACAGCCAGGATTTGAACCCAGACCCTTCCTGCTCTTAGTTACAGTCCAGCTAGTTAGTCAGCTGTACCCCACACATATAAAAATGCCCTCCAAGGTCCTTTTTAGACCTAGGCTCTGTGAGTTGCAGTTATTCCCCAGGTTATTAGAGTGAGCTGAGGTTCACTGACTATCCCTAAGAGAAGAGCCCGTGTTTTCTCTACCTGTGACTCCCACCGACAAGCACATGACCTGGCTTGTGATAAGTCTACTGTGACATGTTCACTGAAGGACTGAGCGAATGAATGAGCTTGAGCAATTCACTCTTTATAAACAAGAAGCACTTTTTGCCTCTTGGCAATGCATTACTCAGACAAGAAAGTAGGGAACTTGCCTAGAAGTGTGTGCAGTGTCTAGGTAGATAAATCTCATTCATCTATTCACACATGAAGGAGATAAATATTTAATAAATGCATACCATGTCTAAATTACCATTGAGCTGAGATGTTCTCCAGTATTCCAATGACAGAAACTAAGCTTGGCAGGAAGCAACAACAACAATGAAATAAGAGTACTTAAAATCTTGGATTAAAAAGTTCCAGTTCAAGAGCTCAGTACCTGGATAAACTTGACCTGCCAAGACTCAACTGTTTTAGCCGCCAAGTATTGTGAATCATGCCTCTTTCATTAGGTTGTAAGAACTAATGATAAGGGTAGACAAAATCACTCTCTTAACATAGATCCTATGTTGCTAAATTACATTATTATATTGTTATTGCGACATTATTCGTCTCTTCTCCCTTGGTATAAAAGAACCTGACTCCTCTTTGGTTTTTTCCTTTCCCCTTTTCTTTCTCTTCTTCTGGAATAAAGAAAGAAGAAAGTAATTATCAGTGCCATGAGGTTCTGCCATTAATTAGATTGTAAAAATTCTGGGAAAAGCATGAGCTATTATTTTAGAAAATACCTTTTCACACTTAATTTATCTAAATCAAGCCTGCTTCATTTAATGAAGATGCTCAAGTAACAGCATAAGACATTTTTGAGTTTTAATAAATATCACCAAAGTAATGCTAAAAGTAAAGAGATTATGCTTATGGGTTGGAAAAGGACATTTGTCAGAATGTAGTGTGATTACCTGCTGAATGCCAAAGATTGGATTAAACTCTATCCTATAGGTGTAAGCCCACCTTTCCCACAAAATCATTGTAACATCATTTACTGCAAAATAGTTCGGCTTTTAATTCAGTAGACTGCGTGACATCACAGCCAGCATCTTCTCAGCCACTCACCTTTGCCTGCAACTCTCATGGTGAAAAGGGGCATTGGGGATGCAGTGAAAAGGGGAGCCCAAGTCCCCTGGGCAAGACAGAAAGGCCAGGTGTTCCATCCTCCTAGTTGAAGTAGGAAGTATATTAGCTTTTCACTGCTACTGTAAGAAATTACCACAAACGCATTGGCTTCAGCCTATATAAATGTATTATCTTACAGTTCGGGAGGTCAGAGGCC
>NW_003852464.1:6737323-6747329 GCF_000181295.1 Otolemur garnettii
TCTGGAGGACCTGGATGAAGCCAGGTTCTTGCCCTTGCTGGCTTCCAGAGGCCCCCTCCATTCCTTGGCTTCTGTCCCATTTTCCATCTTCAAAGCACATTGCTCCAACTTCTGTCCGGTGTCACCTCTCCCATTCAGCCCTGGCCCTCCCATCTCCTTCTCACGAGGCCCCTCGTGGTTGATTACATTGGACCCAATGGATGATCCAGGCTATGCTCTCCATATCAGAATCTTTAACTGATTCACATCTGGAAAGTCCCTTTTGCCAAATAAGATAATATATTCGCAGGTTCCAGGAATGAGGCTGTGCCCAACTTCAGGAGCTATTAAACCATCTGATGGAGAGGGAAGTAAAAACCAGAGAGGAAGGTCACCAAGTCTTCTGGGAGATAAGTGGAATGCCATCCCTCCATCCAGGGCAGCTTCGGGAATGTGCTCCCAGAGAGGCCACAGCTGCCTGCAGGTGACCCTGACTCTGCCCCCCAGCTTCCTGCTGCTGCTAATCTCTGGGGTGCCTCTCTGTCTCCTTTTGACCCCCAAGCTCCCTTCTCACCAGTAAGACAAATCCCTGCATTAAACGCCCCATCTAAATAGACCTGGAGTGGTTTCTGTCCTCCTAGTTGGACCCTGATGGATTGAGTTGATGAGAAATTATTTTAAGTAGATATTAGTGGAAAACAGACACATTTTAGTAATACCAATACTAGTCTAAAATTCCTTTCTCTTTGGGAATCATCTTAAAACCATGTTTTGAAGCCAAGAAAGCAAGCCAGTACACTAACTTTACAGAGCTGCCGGAAAAATCACCACAATCACGGTGGCCTAAGATAATGGAAATT
This sequence comes from Otolemur garnettii, assembly GCF_000181295.1. Taxonomy (NCBI): domain Eukaryota; kingdom Metazoa; phylum Chordata; class Mammalia; order Primates; family Galagidae; genus Otolemur; species Otolemur garnettii. The sequence goes on from NW_003852464.1 coordinate 6,738,163, forward strand.
CATCCTTTCAGTTCTATAGGTCAGAAATCAAAGTCAGGGTGTTGACAAGGCCATGTTTCCTCTGAGGCTCTAAGAGAGAAGCATTTGTCCCCTCTTCAAGTCTCTGGTGGCTCCAGGCACCCTGGGCTCGTGGCTGGGTCACTCACATCCCTGCTTACATTCCCACGTGGCCTTTCCTCTTTGCTGTCACAAATCTCCCTCTGTCTTGCTCTTGTCAAGATAGTTGTCACCAGATTCAAGGCCCACTGGGTTAATTCAGGATGATCTCACCTCAAGATCCTTAAGGTAATTACAACCGCAAAGACCCTTTTCCCAAATAAGGTCACTTGCGCGGATTCTGCAGATGGAGAAATAGATACAACGTTGGCGGGGTAGGAGGCACCGTTCAACCTGCCATGATCAGTTTCCTAGTTTTATTGTCAATTAGGAAAACTTTTTTCTCTCTCACACACACGTGCACACACAAATGTATTACTTTACTTCACCAATTTCATTCGTCCAACATAGCTCTTCATGCTTTTTGCTCTTTCCAAGCATTAAAGCAACTCTTACAGGACCACGAATACGTTCCACAGCAAATAGTGGGGAACCTTATCATAGGGACGTAAATAGAATGGAAAAATCATCTGCCAACATCTAAAAAAGTTGGTCAACGGAAGAGGTATGCTTTGAACCCCACCCCCGCCGTCACTTGAAAAGTGTCATCAGTTTATTTAGTATTTTTTCTCTACCCTAACTCAGCAGTTGCTTTTTCTGTTTTTAATCCAAATATATGTTTTCTAGTTTATTTTTAGCACACATCAGCCTGCCAAATTAAATGTGATTAAGACATCTCTCGGGCCTGTGATGTTTCGCAGGGTAAAGGGAGATTCTTCATAAAGGCGTAATTTGTCTCAGAATCATCTGAAGTCTTGATTTATGTCATTGCTCATGTCCTGGCTCAAGTCACCGAAAGAGCAAACAGTGACGTCAGTGAAGACTTCTGATGACTTTTCCGGGATTGTACTCCAGTACCCCGGCGACCGGTTGGGAGCAGATAGAATATTCTGCTGAAATATAGCGGCACTGACTAACGCTCACCAAGAATAAACTGGAAAGAACATTAGAGGTAGAAATAGAACACGTAATTGCCCTGAGCTAAAAAATGAAATAAAAAGTGATGTGTTTCGTAGATGAGTCAAGTTTCTATATCATGTCTAACGGAAAGGAGAAACAAGGCCCTATGTGGAATGTCTGCAAGTTTTTTTGTTTTGGTTTGGTTTTTTGTTTCTTTTTGAGGCAGAGTCTCACTCTGTCACCCTGAGTCCTGGTATCATAGCTCACAGCAATCTCAAACTCTTGGGCTCAAGTGATGCTCTTGCCTCAGCCTCCTGAGTAGCAAGGACGATAGGCGCCCACCACAATGCCTGGTTACCTTTTCTGTTTTTAGTAGAGATGGGGTCTTGCTCTTGCTCAATTTAGAAAGTGGAGGAGAGAAAAAAGCTGAGCTTCCACAGTGTACCCCATTGACAGGCCAGATGGCACCTCCCTCCCTGTGGCCGTGCTGGTGGAGACTTACCTCCCACAGTAGACATGTAATAAGGAGGCTGGAGACAGAATTAACTAAAATATAAAGAAGACAGAGCCCAGAGGTCTTCTCTCTTATTTCTTCTCTAAAATTGTGCGTAGCCCAATGTCTGACCAACCATGCAAGCACATGGATTATTCTAGCAAAACACTAATCTGACATGTATTTTACGAAACTCATAATAGACCTTCTGTGGATGAATTAAAGCCACGATCACTGCCCTAAGGCTATTACATGCATCTCCAATATTCACAACAACCCTGCCCTTTTATAGATAAGGGAATTAGGGCTCAAAAAAGCAAAGAATTTACCCAAGGCCATAAAGGGAATCTCCTCGATTGCAAAATGCCATTGATTGTGGTACTCACCATTGATTCCAAAACTGCTTTACAGGGACCAACAAAACATACACTTCATTAAGTGTACAGCTCTGCTGTAAGATGAAGTTGACTTACGAAACATTAAAATTTGAAGGGGGAAAAAAAGAACATCTGAAAATCTACAGAAATATATGGCAGACATTGTCTCCAAGGGCAGATTTTGCATATCCGGGTCTTTCCGTTCCCAAGACCCAGGTGTCCCCACCGCTGAGCCTGCTCTGTGCATTAGGTTCTGATGATGGTAGGTCACACTGACAACTGTCACCAGAACTACCAATGCACCACAGAAAAATTTAATTCTATTCCCCTATTCCCCCCGTCTTAGCTTTTCCATAGTCTGCATCAGTACAGATTGTTTTTTTGTTTTTGTTTTTTTCTTTTTGAGAGATAAGGTGTCACTCTGCCCCCCAGGCTGGAACGCAGTAGCATGATCAAAGCTGACAGCAACCTGGGGTTCAAGCAATCCTTCCACCTCCGCCTCCTGAGTAGCTGGGACTACAAGCACCCACCACCACTCCCAACTAATTTATTTTTAATTTTTTATTTGTAGAGTCAGGGTCTCATTATGTTGCCCAGACTGGTCTCAAACTCCTGGCCTCAAGGGATCCTCCTTGGCTCAGCCTCTCAAAATGCTGGGATTACAGACAGGAGCTGCCAGGCCCAGCCCAGGACTGTTTTTAAAACCTGATTTCAGTCAGGCAGGCTTGATTCCTCAACATCATCGTCAATTCTTTATTTTGCAAATATTGTTAGCCGGACTTGGTATCAGTGTGAGGGACAGTGAAAAGCAAACACCCTGTCCGTGGGGAGTTTACACTTAGCTGGAGGAAGTGAAGAGAGGGGAGGCAGTGACATTACCAAGTACTCCACCAAACCAGTGGACATGGGAACATGCGTGTGTTGTGCAGGGACATTAGTGCTCTGAAAACCTCTCTCAGACGTTTGATTAATCTGGGGAGATGGGGGTGGTATCCCTAGACTGACATCTGGAGAGGGAGAAGTTAGTCTTGGCCAAAAGAAGAAGGAAGAGCACGCCCAGCAGAGGGCAGTGTGTGTGCAAAGGCCCTGTGGCAGGGAGGGCAGGAAGGGCACCCCACCATGTAAGCAGAGCAGGGGTCTGGAAGAGCAGAGGGTGAGGAGGTTGGCAAGGTAGCAGGGACATTTGTAGAGGGTTACAGAGGCCACTAGGCCACTGTCCAGAGAGCCAGTAAAGAATGCAGACCTTGGAGCAAATCAGTCTCTCTGGGTTCAAGTCCCGGCTCTACCACTTTTTAGCTATGTTACTTGATTTTGCTAATGAGACTTTAAAGTGAGATTAATATAGATGTGTATAAAGCTTTTTCAAACAGTGCTCAGCACCCAGTGCCGTAGACACATCTGCTATTATTCTAGGACCAATAGAGAGATAGGGCAGGTGACACCATCAGGTTTGAGTTTCAAAAAATCACTCAAGCCCCTGAGAAGAAAGTGGCTGGTGGAGAAGGGAGAAGGAGCAGCCTGGCCAGTTAGGATGGTTGCAGTAGTCCAGGTGAGATTTGAACAGGGCTGGTGGCACCGAGATGGAGAGAGCTGGGCAGGATGGAGAGATAGCCAGCAGGGGGGACCAGAAAGACCTGCAGAGGGAAAGGAAGGCCTTCCCGGTCAGCATCACCTCTCTTGCCCCCTGACAGCTAAGGAAACAGCTAAGAAGACTCAGGCAAAAGCAAGAAGTCCATTTGCAAAGACTTGCAAGGAAGCAGAAAGTTAAAACACAACTGTTAATTTAAAAGGAAAAGAAACGCCTACAAAACTACCAAGGATGCCGACTTGCCTTTCGCCTGTTCCTGGGGGAATAGTGGCCATTTTCAGACGAGATTATCATCTCTGCAGTTGCAGAAATCAGCATTGCATGAGTCAGGGATAGAGACGTTTTGCTAGGTAATCAGCAGCTGCCGGGAACTGCTCAAGGATTCACTTATTTCAGGTACTGGAACCAGAAGGGGTGATCCTATCCAGTTCTTCCGTCCTGCTGCTGTTTCATCTCAGGATGCAAAGTGTCTTACACACATTCCCATCTGTGGGCGTGATGGGTGCACATTTACTCATGTGGGGTGTGGAGGTGTGCACATTTGCTTCCACGCTCATCACCACCCCTCTTCCATCACCTCCAGTGTCAAGGGCCGCTCTACACATTCCTCTCCGGTCTTTGGGGAGTCCTCCTGCCATCTGGGAGGTCTTTAGGAGCTCCCTGAGCTCTTCTTCCTTGGTGCTAGGTACCCTATCTGCAAGAAGCTTTGAGCAGCCCAAATGCAGGGCTGTGTGAGGAAGGCAGCTGGAAAGCTGCTGGCCATGATTCAGACCCCTGGTAAGATTACAGGGGTGTCCAACCTTTTTTTCCTCGGCTGCATGTTGAAACTATAAGAGCTGCCTTCTGGCACACCGTAAATACACAAACAGTAAGGAAAGCTTAATAGTAAAAAAAAAAAAAGGTCTGTGCACCCTTTTCATAATATCTGACATCACGAAATAAAAAGTCCACGCAAAATCAGCATGCAGCCCATGGCCCACAGGTTGGACATCCCTGTGGGTTCCATACTGTCTCCCCAAATTCATGCCAAGTGGAATATGACTTTATTTGGAAGTAGAGTCTTTACAGGTACGTTTCATTAAGGATCTGGAAGCTGAAATTGCCCTGGATTTAAGATGGGTCTTAAGTCCAATGACTGGTGTCCTTCTAAGGAGAGGAGGGCACAGGGAGAGACACAGAGGAGGGGGCGACTGGAGGACAAGGCAGTGACTGGAGTGATGGCTCAGTTAGCTGAGGAAGACTAAGAGCCGAGGGAGGTGAGGAGGGATTTTCTGCTAGGACTTTGGAGAGAATGTGCTGTGCCAGCACCTTGACTTTGCACTTCTGGCCTCCAGAACTGTGAGAGAATAAATTTCTGGTGTTCTAAGTCACCATAGTTGCAGCAGCGCTGCTGGCAGCTCTAGGGAGCCAATACAGACACAGGGAACAGAGAGACTCAGAAAAATGGCAGGGGAATCGGAGGTGTCCAAAGGAGAAAGAAAGAATCTGTTTTAACAGAATGACCTTCAGGACTCACCCTGGCCCAGAATGTGATTTCGGGATTAGAGAGAAGGCTGTGTTGAAAATTAATGAAACAGACAATATCGCAAAACTGGCTAACTGCCTACCAACCAATTCCTTCCTTCTCTTCTTCCAGTCAGTAGAAGAACTGCCTCACCAAGTTTCAGCTGAGCACACGACCTCCTAGATGAAAAGGACGTTTCCCAGTGTCCTTTGTAGCTGGGTGTGTCCCGGGATTGGATCGTCACCAGGGTTAAATCAGGGAGAGTGATGTACAAAACTTTGGAGCCTTGATACTGAGACAGTTGGGGAGAAGCTCCCCTCCTTCTTGTCATAATCTGGAATTTGAGAGTGGTGTCACGGGCCACTTTAACCACGCAGATGACAGCAGCCCTCTAGGGCAGGGGTCCTCAAACTTTTTAAACAGGGGGCCAGTTCACTGTCCCTCAGACTGTTGGAGGGCCAGAGCACGGGCCCCTAGACAAGTCAGCTGCTAAGCAGGACAGGCAGCAGCAAAAACACCTGACGGGCTGGGTAAATGTCCTAGGCGGGCCACATGTGGCCAGGGGGCCATAGTTTGAGGGCGCCTGCTCTAGGGTAGTACTATCTAATATGGTAGCCACTGGGCACATGTGGCTACCAACCACTTAAAATGTGGCTCATCTAAGTTGAGGTATGTTTTAAGTGTGTAATATGCACTATAACAAAAAATACATAAAATATCTCACTAACACTTTTTATATTTACATGTCAAAAGGATAAAATGTAGACATATTACATTAAGAATGTAGAATTAAAATTAATTTCACACGTTTCATTATACTTTTTTAATGTGGCTACTAGAAAATTTTAAATTATGAGTGTGGTTTGCATGCTATTTCCATGACATAGCATTACCCTAGAACAGGGGATAGCAAACTATAGCTTACAGGTCAAATCCTTCCCACCAGTTGTTTTTGTAAATAAAGTTTTATTGGCACACAACTGTGTCCATTTGCTTCTGTATACTCTGCAGCTGCTTAGTGTTATAGAGGTAGAGCTGAGTATATTTACTGTCAACCCTTTACAGAAAATGTTTTCTAGAGAATGGTTGACATCAGGGTAGAAGTGACCAGGTCCCGCTGAAGTGACCAGGCTGGGTCTGAATAGACCATAGTGGTCCACCCAACCTCGACCATCTTTCTACATCTAAAGTGTTCTGGGAGAAAGAAACAAATTTAAGTCTTGTTTGAAGCTCTGTATTTTCTGTTATCATTATAATAGCTTATTATTTACCCTTTGAAATTATAGGTAGTCCACAAGAGGAGTGGTCCCCAAAGATGTGATATTTTCAGTCGGATACTGGAGCACAAAGACATTTCCCAGGGGCTTGGGCCCCGAATGTTAATTGTCACCACGGACCATAAGTCTATAAAGTAAGGTCAAAACTTCATCTGGAGTTGGCACCTAATGTTGAGAAAACCAAGTGATAATAGGAGTCATGAAGGTTAATTGCCAGCTTTTACTAAACGGTCACACGCTTGGCATTTTAAACCCTATTGTCACCGGACTATCAATTTAAAACCTTCAGTAATAATGACAGTTCTGTCTGGAAACAGGCTCCAAAATGCACAATGAGCTCTCTTTTCCAGGCTTAAATGGGGGTGTGAAACAGGACTCTCCAGGTGACCGTGAGCGTGTCCCCAAATCGGAAATGTCTAAACACATAAGAGGGGTGGTCTTTACTGTCCCCTACCTCCGAGGCCTTGAGCTCCCCTTTGCTCTCTCTGTGCCCACCAGCTTTGAACAGAAGCATGTCCCCTTCACACGGCATTTGCAATGCAGTTATTTACCTGCATTCCCAGTGACAGCAGTGCCTTGGGTAATAAATTCTCCTCTCTCCGACATGCCTGAGAAGGCAGCCTTTTCAGCCAGTGGGAGAATTAACCTATAACCGGAGGGCCTTCTTACCAGGCACAGCTTGCAGTCCAGGAGCCAATCCCCAATCTTCTCCTTTTTACTTATTATATAAATAAGAATGTCACATAATATAGGGACCTGTTTCCATGGGCACTCATGTCAGGGCTGCAAATGGTCACCCATTAAAGGAAAACAAAGACGTATGTAAGGTGGATGGGAGAGAGTGCTCTGGGGGTGCATATGTGTGTGTGTGTGTCTCCCCAACTAATTTCCAGCATCTGCCCTTATCCATCCCTTTAGGGGAGGGGCTATAGCCGCAGAAAATCCATACTGTGAATTTGGCCACTCACTGCACTCCGTCTCCTGGAGCAAAGTCCATTTAACAAACTTTCATTTCGCCTACGTGCGCGATGGGGGAAAACTGAGAGAGAAAAGGAGATGCCAGAGAAGTGACGTGAGCAGATGCCGGCCCACCCGGGGTCCTTAGGAGTGGGCTGTGCGTCCCAGATGCCTTCCAGGCAGGACGAGAAGTTTTATTTTCACTGGATAAGACTGACACGCGGTGGGAAAGTGTTTTCTGGAATTCCTACTGTTTGAGGCAGTACCTTCCCCAATACTAATTTTTGCCACCTTCCTTCTCAGTACCTTTTTGCATTCTTGACTCCATGTGTCAGTCTGATTATTTGCTCTCCCAGTCTCAAAAAAAACAACACTCAAATCCAGGAATTAGGTCTTTGTTTATTCTAGGGTTGGCAGACCTGCGCCTTCATACCTCCTTAATCCTTCCCCACCTTGGGCCAAACCTCAGCAAGTTTTGACTGGTCTCTCTCCCCTGAGACTCCTAAATGGCCCCCTGCCTCCAGGATGCCTCACCAACCCCCTGAAGTAAACCAATCTTCCCTCGGTTCTGCTTACAAGTTAACTACTGTGCAATTCTCAAGATGGCGCCCAAATCCTTCTGACCCCAGTTGACTTTTCCCCTTTACCTTCCTTCCCTCTCCCAATTTTAAGCTCTTGCTTAAACTCCTTATTGTGCCTTGAACATACTTTCAGGCCTCTCCACATTTATTCCTGTTCCTCTTTCTGCTCCCCACCCCCGCCCCCACCCCTGGCAAACTCCTATTTTTCCTTTAGGACTCAATTTAAATATCATTTTCTCTGTTAGGATTTCTCTGACACCTCCAGGCAGAATGACCTCTCATCTGATTTCTCACTGGCCTCTGCATTTATTACATTATATTTATCACCTTTGTTTTATGTATGATACGAGATGCCGAGATTGTTACACACCACGGCTGCCTAAGACAGGTTGTGTTCAGTCTTTCTCTATTAAGAATGCTAAGATGGTTTCATCTCTGCTTATTTGCTTTGGATTGATTCCTAAAAGTGGTGTTATACAGGTGAAGCAAAGTCAAAGATTTTTAAGGTCATTGGTACATGCCACAAAATTGTTTTTCAGAACTGTAATAATTCACACTTTCACCAACAATGAGTAGAGTTCCCTTTTCATCCCATGACCACCAGCATTGAGTTTTATAATATTTAGAAAATAAAACATACTTAGCCAATTTAACTGGCAAAAAAATCTTATTTTAAAAATTTCATATCTCTAATTACTAATGGGTTAAAATTTTTCTATGGATGTTTTATATAAATTGGGTGTTTTTATTATTAGCTCACATTTTCCATTAGACTGTCTGTCTTATATTTGTAAAAACTCTTTCTGTATTAAGAATACAGTGGCTCATGACTTTCTAATCCTGGCTTCCTGGGAGAAAGAGGTAGGAAGATTGCTTGAGCTCACAAGTTCAAGACCAGCATGAGTAAGAACAAGACCCCATCTGTACTAAAAGATAGAAAAATCAGTCAGGCATTGTGTCCTGTAGTCCCAGCTACTTGGGAGGCTAAGGCAGGAGGATCCCTTGAACCTAGGAGTTTGAGGTTGCTGTGAGCTTGGCTGAGGCCATAGCACTCTAGCCTGGGCAACAGAATGAGATTCTGTCTTTAAAATATATATATATACATATATATATATGTCCTTTTTTTTGGTAAATGTTTAATTCTACTTTGTTTCAGTTTAATTTCAATATTCCCTATACAGTTTAATTTATAGAATTTTTTTTTTGCTTCATAATATATTCCATGCTTTAGAAAGGCATTCTTCATCCCCAAATCAAATAACGCTTTAACCTATAGTATCTTCTAGAGTTTATAATTTCCTTGGGGGGAAGAATGAACTCTTTTTTTTTTTTTT
>NW_003852464.1:6747741-6751675 GCF_000181295.1 Otolemur garnettii
AATAATAATAATAATAATAATTTTGATAAGAAGTAAAAGGCAATATATATATTTCCCCCCAACAATTAAACCGTTGAATCTTATTTAATAATCTTTTCCTCTATCTTTGATTACTTTTGTCAAATAACCTTACCCTAAGGTTTCTTTCTGGGCTACCTCTTCGGCTCCATCCCTCCATCTGCCTGGATGGATTTTGGAGGCTGAAGGGTCAATGTTAGATTTTCTGATTTCTCAAACCTCACGATTGTCCAGCTACTTCCCCACACTGTGAGCTGTTCTCCTTGCCTGGCAGCCTTTTTTCTGCATCTTTCTATTTGGGGGGCTGCTTCTTTAGAAACTCCCCTAACCCCAGCTTAATGAGGTGCCTTTCCCTAGGGACCCGCCTAATAATATCCTTTATTAGAATCCACTGTGTGGGATACCTCACCTCTTAGTTCTCTTGACTGTTTATGCCACCAGACTGTCAACTCCTTGAGGGGATTTTCATACTTATTTTGTGTCCCTATTTTCTAGCAGAGCCCTCTTCTCAAAGTAAGTCCTCCATGAGCACTTGTTAATTTGAATTGAGTTACATTGAGTTGTTGAGTTGAACTGAATTGAAGCAAATCATTTTGGATAGGATGGCTAATAGTTTTATAAATGAAGCTACATCCCAGATGTCTTTTCTTACTGAATTAACTTCCCTTTCTGTATCAGTTAGACTCCAGCCAGGTAAACAAAAACCAAGCTAAGTGTGTAAGCCCAGGGTTAGAGTTCTCCTCCAGGACCAAGGTGGATCCATGGAGAAGATGCAGCCACACTGTGCTCCCTGGGGCACAAAGAGGTCAGAAATATCCCAGCTTCTGCCTTCCTTCCCCCCTGCAGGCTCCCACCCCGGCCTCCACCTGGCCAGGCCTAGCCAGTCACCTGCACTGGGACCTGGGAGTGTCAGCTTGTAGGGTCAGCTCCCCTGACCCAGATTAGGGCTAGAGAGGGCGTGAAGCCAAGAAAAATGGGACCAATGCACTTCTTTTTTCTTTCTTTTTTTTTTTTCCATTTTTGAGACAATCTCACTTTGTAGCCCTTGGTAGAGTTCATGGCATCACAGCTCACGGCAACCTCAAACTCTTTGGCTCAAGTGAAGCTCTTGCCTCAGCCTCTTGCGTACCTAGGACTATAGGCACTTGCCCCAGTACCTGGCTATTTTTAGATATGAGGCCTCGCTCTGGCTCAGGCTGGTCTTGAACCTGTGAGCTCAGGTGATCCACCCAACTTGGCCTCCCAGAGAGCTGGGATTACAGGTGTGAGCCACCATGCCCAGCCTCCTTTTATCTTTTAACTTGACAATGTTATTTGTTTCTAAATGGAGCAACTAGGGAAATGAGATAAGGAAATTCAACAAGTGAAAATTCAACCCACAATGGAAAGCAAATTAACAAGATGGGCCCCCACCTCCAGGGGCTGTTGAGGGCCACACCCTGGGGATGGCTGTGGACTCTGTATGCCTGGGAAGTCGAAGGTGAAAGGGGTCATGACAGGACAAGCATTGCTACAACTTCATTAAAGACTTGAGGGGGACATCTAGTCATAGATTTCATTCTTTCCAGAACTTGTCCCTGATTTGGTGCTTTGTGGAGATAAGATGGCTGGAATATGGGGCAGAGAGAAGGCAGAACAGAAGCCCGGGGACCCTGATGCACACACAGGCTACTGGTTTATTGCAGGGGCCTTAGAGGATACCAGATTGTCTCATCAAGGAGAAAACAGAAAATATGCAGAAAGATGACTGAGGAATGCTGAGTTCTCACTTCAACATTCCCAGTGCAGAAGACACGTGGAAGAGGCTGTAAGAATTTAGCTTTGGAGACTGGAGAAGCCAAGTATGATGCTGACTCTTGCTAATTGGCTGTGTGAATTGGGGCAAATTACCCAGCCTGTCAGTTTCCTCATTTGAAGAATAGGGAAATTACTCAGTTTCCTCCTTTGAAGAATGGGGAAATTACTAACACCAATTGTGAGGATCAAATGAGATGACACAGGGAACCGCCTTACTTTATGGTGAGCCTTCAGGAAATGCCAAGGCTGCTTTTGGGGTGTGGTTTTGTTATTATTGGACAGGTCTTGTATAGGTGGACCGTGCCTTGCAGGTGCTGCGTTTTCTGCCCCAAATGCCTTCCTCCCTTGTTCCTTCCACCTCTTTCACACACACTCCTCAAGTTGACTCTCACCTCCTTCAGGAAGCCTTCCCTGACCAGCACAGGTCTGGGCTGGCTGTCCCTCCTTGGTGGCCCCAGGCTGCTGGTTCTTACACGTCCCATGGCACTTGCCAGATTGTATTGAACACATTGCTTTGTGGACCACGAGCAGCTGCAAGACTGGACCTGAATCTTACTCATGTATCTCTCTGTCCCAGTCAGTAAGAGACAGAACCCAGGCGTTCTGAGCTAGAGCCTGTGCATTGCGGACAAAATGCAGGGTGCCCAGTTAAATTCAGCTTTCAGAGAAACAGAGACTTTTGTAGTATAAGTATACGCCAGTATTACATAAGATACACTTATTTAAAAAAAAATACTGCTTATCTGAAATTCAAACTTAACTAGGCATCCTGCATTTTATTTCCTAAATCTGGCCACTATTCTTCAATGCTTGGGTAAAAAGCACTTACTTCTCCATTCCACGAGGCTCGTGATGGGGGAAGTTTTCTGGCATTTTTCTCGTTACTATTGCTACTGCTCTACACGCAGCTTCACTTTTCTGTTTCCAAGTCCTCAGATTTATGTTCTATCCCTGGGCCATTTTTCTACATTCTCTTCTTCAAAGTGTTAAAAAGGTTATCAAGCACGAGGCTTGCACTGCGTGGTGATGCATGTGGCGTTGATTCAGAAGAGAGAAGAAATGCTCTGTTGAAATTTTTTTTTTTTTAAATGCACGCGTACTCAACAGGAGATAGTGGGTGATGGGCTGAGAAGAAACGACATTATGTTTAGACCAAAGACTGGGAAAAGCAGCCGGGCTGGGTGACAGCCAGTCAAGACAGCCTTGCCTAATGGATAGCGCAAGCATTGTTTGGGGACATTTGTTGCGGAATTCGACAGGGTAAAGGTGCCAAAGGTGAACCAAATATCATCCTTCATAGGCTGCAAACACAGGCTGTGACAGAAAATAAATTGCCGGAGAAGCATCTCTTAAAGAAGAATAGGTTTAAACGTCTGCCTGACTTGAGGACAGGAGGCATCTGGGATTTTTATCTACTGGAGGAATATAGCTCAGCAGAAGAAGTTTGTCTTATTTTTTCTTTGGAGGGGGATGGCATGTTGTAGAGGAGGCTGGTTGAGGATGGATAGGAAAGCATTAAAATGCCGCTCTTCTTTTATAAACATAAACATCATCTTTGTTTAAAGACTACATATTTAACTTCAAATAAATAGTTTCACACCAATATAAACAGTATGATAAGAGCAGAGGGTAATGCTTACGACCACCAAATTTGGTATTGGGAGAACTGGGGTCGAATTCTGTCCCAGTGGCTATTAATTATGTGATTGGTGAATTACTGGACCTCTCTGTATTAGTTAGGCTAGGACAGGCTCTGCTGCAGTAACAAGCACACTCAGTATCTCAGCTGGTTTCTTGTTCATGTCTGGGGTTGATTGATGCAGGTTGGGCACCAATTCTTGGAGGCTCTGTCCAAGTGAGGATGCAAGGATTTGGGTCCTTAGAAGCTGTTGCCTTAAACACGTGCCCTCGGAGGTTGCTGAGGAAGAGAAAGAGGGCATGGGAAATAGTGCAGGGTGGGGAGGGGCCAGACCTGGAAATGATATGCACCATTTCTGTGCAGTAGCTCCTCCTGACCTCCATAGAAGCTGAGAAAGGCAGTCATCCCACATGAGCACAAGGAATTATCTCTGCTTGCTGCCCTCCCCAGCCTCTGTGCAATGGAGGCATGCAATAGCAC
>NW_003852464.1:6752070-6754002 GCF_000181295.1 Otolemur garnettii
TAACTCCAGGTCTGAGTCAAGGGACAGGGCGAGGGCTGTTTAGTGGCGTGTGTGTCAAATGAAGGTCAGGCTGGTTCTGGGCCCAAGCTACGGAAATTAAAGAAGTCTTAGATGATCTGCCCTCTTTGTGCTTTATTTGGGGAAACAGGGTATTTAAAGTTCTCCAAGCCTATCTTTTGAATGCAGAGTCACTTATCAGGAAAAAGAAGGAGGAATAAAAACATTGTAATTCTTGTCTTAGTTTTCCCAGTCTCCCGGGTCTGAGTTTTACCTTGGCCTGGGTCATCCCAGGTCATTGTCTTCGCTCGGAACTATCCAGCTGGGGTCCCCAGCCACCGCTGCACAGCAGCTGCACCTGGGGAGCTTTAAAAACACACCGATGCCCAGGCTGCAGCCCAACTCAATTAAATCAGACTCTCTGGGGTGGCATCTGGGCACCAGCACTGTTTTAAAAAGCTCCCCAGATGACTTTAACATGCAGCCAGGGCTGAGAACCACTGACTACAGGCTGTGCTGGCCTCTTCCCAGCTGCCTTGGTGCAGAGCTCCTGTGAGGACGCTTCAGATGGACTCAGGCTGAAAGCCCATCTCAGCTAGCTGCTCCCCAGCTGTGTGGCCTCAGACACATTGCATGACCTCTCTGGTTCTTACTCTTCCTTTGCATATGGGGCAATAAGAGTAGCTGAGATGGTGCATAGGAAATGTGCAGTTCCCAGCACAGGGATTAAGTGCTTAGTACCCTTGTTATTGCTTGTTATTGCTTGTTATTGCGAACATTTCCTGTTACTTCTTCTCATGAGGACAGACTTGCCATTTCCCCATAGGGATTATTTTATTTGCAACTGTAGCCTGCTCCATCGAGAACCCTCTGACTCCATCAAAATCGAGGAAAGGGCTGTCTCTTTCCTTGCCCTTAAACCGCCCTCTTCTCTGCCATCACTTGCTGCTCTCTTGAGTATTCCCTCCTCTTAGAACAGTCTAAATCCTGTCACGTGAAACCCAACGCAAATATTAGTAATCAAGTACAGATTTCTTTCTAGTGTGCATCTGCCGAGAAGGGTGACAGAGACTTTTTATGGGAGGGGGTGGCCCTTGAGCTGCGGCTACAGGAGTTTGCTCGGGCCGGTTTGATGCTGAGGACTGTGAGGGTAGCAATGAACTTGAGCCAGTCTGAGTTAAGCCAGATCTGGTTCTGAATCTCCCTAAACAAACCCAATACAGACAGGCTGAAGGAAAGGCACATGCTAGGGCTGGGGGCGGGGACTGACAGCAATGTCAAGGTTGAGCAACCTTCAACTTGGTCAAAATACAAGGAGAGACCCAGAAGCAAACGCCCAGAATCCTATGGCCCCAGACACTGTATGAGTTTTATTCTATCACTGTGCTTGTTTTATTTATTATGCATAAAATTAAACGTAGTAAGTCAAGCCTCCACCACCCAGAGTCCTCTGCTTGGGTTGGGTGGAGGAAGGCAGGCAGCAGTTTATAGGGGACAAGGAACATGTCCAAAGGGCCCTGTGCTCCCTAACTCTCACTGGAGGATGTTGAGAAGCCTGTTGTCTCAATGCCCAGCAGGGAGGAGCCTGGGGCCTCCAAGCCGTGTCCCACGTCCTCGGAGGTTACCAGGAATCTATGGTCGCTGTGTCCCCTTCCAGTAGCTAACACACCAAGGAACTCTGGGCCATTGTCTGCCCCTCTCACAACTCTCAGGCTTCCAGGCTTTGGGACTCTCCCTCCCAGTTCTTGCCACTCTGAGGTCACCCCTTAACCCAGTGGTTCTCATTCTTCCTAATGCCATGGCCCTTTAATACAGTTCCTGTGGGTCGCGACCCACAGATTGAGAACCACTGCTTAACCGATCGGGACTTGATAAAATGAAAGTAAGGAATACGTCTTTCTCACAGGATCGCAATGAAGAATAAATGAGTTAATT
>NW_003852464.1:6754240-6794263 GCF_000181295.1 Otolemur garnettii
AAAAAAAAAAAAAAGACCTTCTTACTGCTCCTCTGTGGTTGCAAGGACAAAAAAGCCAACCCCATACCACCTTCTCCAGCAGCTGCGAGCAGGGGGAGAGGTCAAGTTCCCTCAGAAGCAAGGCAGGGCCATTAGCCATTCATTCACTTGTTCACCTGGTATTAAGCACCAACTGTGTACTGGTAGGGCAGCCCCCTGCCCTCTAGGAGACAACAGCCTAGGGCAGTATTTTCACAGACACACACCCCCTGCTCATTAGGACCCCCCTGGGAGCTTTTACAATGTCCCTGCATCCAGAACCATTAAGTCATTAACTCTGGGGGTGGGACCCAGGTGGTAATTTTTTTTTTTAAGTTCCCCAGATGAGTCCACTTTGTGGTCAGAAACGGTGAGGTGGCAGGCACAGCAGACAAGTTATTGCCATCCAGTGTTAGAGAAATGGCAAGTGTTGTACTGCCTGTATATATCTTAATAAAGTTGTTGAAAGCAGACAGGCAGGTATAGGGGCTACAGAAACCCAGGGATGGAGCCTGATTTAGGCTGGGCTGGGGACCAGACTTAGCCAAGGCTCCCCAAAGGGGGAACGGGCATCAGCAGGAGTCAGACACGCCAAGGGGATGAAGGGGAAGTGTGTATTCGAGTCTTGAGCCTCATTTCTAAAGCAACAGCCAGCTCTGTTATTGACAGTATACGACACACTGCATGATTAAGTTCGTTAATTAGTATTAATAAAATTGGCACTTTTTTTCATTTAGATTAACACTTCTCCAGCCTTGGGAATAGACTTTGGTGGTTCAGGGAGAGCTTATAAGGAACTCCGGGAGAGGAAATCTGAGTGACACTCCTGTGTCTGGGCAGTCTCCAGTCCTGGGCAGTCCCCATGTGGAAAGACTCCAGATAAAGCCTCCGATAATTCCTCCCCTCCCTGGGCTTCTATACCCCTTCTCACATCAAGAGATGGAGTCTATTTGCTCTCCCCTAGGACTGGCCTGTGGTTCTTTTTTTGTTTGTTTTTAAGACAGACCATTGCTCTGTTGCCCAGGCTGGAATGCAATGGTGTCATCATAGTTCACTGCAACCTCAAACTCCTGGGCTCAGGGACCCCCCTGCCTCACCCCCTCCAAGTAGCTGAGACTATAGGTGTGCATCACGTTCCATGCCCAGCTAATTTTTCTATTTCTTTTGGTAGAGATAGGGATCTCAATCTTGCTCCGACTGGCCTCAAACTCCTGACATTAAGCGATCCTCCTGCCTCATCCCCCGCCCCAAAGTGCTAGGATTACAGCTGTGAGCCACCACCCCTGGCCCCCATGGCTTGTTTTGGACAGAAGGCTGTGGAAGCTACTCTGTGAGACTTCCAAGCCTGAGCCCGAGGAGGACTGGCAGACCCTCCTTCTTCTCTCTGGAGCCCAGGAATCAGGCTCTAAGGAAGTCCATCCTAGATGACCATGGGGTCAGAGGTTACATGGACAGAGGCCTTGGAAGATGAGTCCCCAACTGAGAAGTTCCAGGTCAAGCCAAGCTCCCAAGTGAAACCAGTGGAAAATGACCCTGCTGAGCCCTTCACCTACAGCCTCAAGAGAACAAGATAAACCATTGTTCTAAGCAACTAAGTTTTGAAGTCTTTGGGAGTCTTCTGCATAGCATTGTACTGTATTTCCACTGTAATCCAGGCCAGCCTAACTAAACTCATTTGGTCACTCCCCATTATTAGCTAGACAGCTATTGATACCCTCAAAACGAGGTCTGTTATCCCCGCGTCAGGGAATTCAGGAAGGTTGTGAACTCAGATGGGAGAAAATGATAACATTTTTATCTTCATTAACCTCTAGCTGAAATTTATTGTTGCCTTTAATTATGAATGAGGCAACGAGCCACAGCCGTGTAGGAGTGACTTTGTCACTAGTAGAAATCACAGATTTTTTTCATATCACATTACAATTGACCTTGTTGTTGAAGATGTCAATCAAGTGCCTATGTCATCATATTGAACACTTCTTTTTAATAATTCGATAACTATGCTTAACACAATTGGGTTCCCCTGTAATAAGTGTCTTATTTTATGCACTTAGAACTATTACTCTGCAGGCTAGCAATGGGGTCCACGGCCCTCAAAAGAAATGAGAGCACCTGAAACAGAGGTCGTACGGGTCAGATGTCAGCCCTCTACAAACTTCCCACCCGGTTTCATTGAAAGCAATCGTCACGTGGACTCCTGCCACCTACCCAGGAATTTATCTGCAACCTGGCGATAAGACAGTTCCTACCTACAAGATCACATTTGGGCTCCCTCTGTCTTTTCAGGAGTTACGACAGCATCTCATGTGAAAAAGTTCAATCAAGGCAAAAATTCTAGGGCAAGTCTCAGCCAACTATACTTACCTATTATACCCACTCTGTTAAAATATTTTTTAAAAAATACCTTAAAGGAAATTCCAAAACCATAACACATTGCCATCCCCTTAACTCCCTTTTTATAATGAAAAAACCTTCCAAATCTTTCCACCTGCCTTCCAGTCTCCAGATGAAAATCACCTCATTAATAATGTTACAGTTCTTTTTTACCCTCCAAATCTTCAACATGTGGCCTTCCTCCAGGGCAGGTGGTGTTTCCTTAGCCCTTGAGATCAAGGTAAGCACCCTCACACACGCTCTGCCACCATTATCCTGCCAGAGTCTGGATACCCCATACGGAACCTATTTAGTTAGCCTGCTACTGTTTCATAGACGCTGGCAAAAGACATGAGACTCTTGAGTCAGAAATAAAGGGATCTTTGTTAATCACAGCAGAGCAAGGACAAGAGCACAATGCTGGCATGGATCCCCACATCTCCAGAGTCCCATGGGGGATGACGCAGAGGGGCCCAGGTAGATACCAAACATATGGTAGATTTGCATCACAGCCAAAGAACACTGCTCTTGGGAAATCTATCACTTTTAGAACGAGTGATAAGCAAACTTGCTCTGTGTCTGAGCAAGAGATGAGAGAACGCTTCCTGCAAACACAACCCTGAGGAATGGCCCAGGTGAAGAGCAACCAGGGTCTCATATTCTGGGCATACCCACTAGCCACGTGCAGGGACCCCCAGGGCCCGCAATGGATTGCCTCTTCTAACACCCATGGCTTGGTTTTCTTTATCTCAGCACTTGATTTTCCCATATTTCCTCATCAGTTCTTACCTGTCTCTCCCAATGCAGCAGAAGCTCTGGAGCTCAGGGTCATCTGTCCTCTCACTGCTAATTCTCCAGCACCAGAAATAGCATGTGGCCTGCAGAAGGCACTCAGTACATGTCTGTCAAATGAATGAGTGGGACTGGCCTCAATTTCCAGCACGGGACACAGATTTTCCACTCCAACTGAACAGATTTCTTAGCTGTCCCCAAACACACTTGGCCACATGGCTTCAACCTGAGCAAGCCTCAGCCATGGATTATTACCTCCTCTGCTGGGCACAGGTCACCCACTGCGAAGCCCAGCATGTGCCTCCTCTCAGCTTCTTCACCCATGAGTCTTCTCTGGAGGCTTATAGCTCTCTTCCTTGATCTCATGCCTCATCGTGAAGATGATGATACTATCATCACCTTCTCCATCGTTACCATGTAGTTGGGAGGGCCTGTGAGTCTTGTTAAAATGTCCTTGAGTGGGGAGAAGAAAGAGAGATGAGCTCACAGAGGTAGTAGAGCAGGGGTTCTCAACCTTCCTAATGCCACGACCCTTTAATACAGTTCCTCATGTTGTGGTGACCCCAACCATAAAATTATTTTCGTTGCTACTTCTTAACTGTAATTTTGCTACCGTTATGTATCGTAAGGTAAATATCTGATATGCAGGATGTATTTTCATTGTTACAAAGGGGTCACGACCCACAGGTTGAGAACCACTGTAGTAAAGAGTAGCAGTGACAGACAGTCTCTAACATCTGTATTCCTACTTATCAGCTGTGTGACCTTAGACAAGCAATTTAACCTCTCTAGGCCTTAGTTTTCCCATCTGCAAAATGGGAGTAATGATCCTATCTCTCTCCTAGGGTTACTCTGAGGACTGGTTGAGCTACAGAAAGGATTGAGAGGAGTGCTTTTTGGTTATTCCTGGTGCCACACTATGTGACTTGCTGGCTGCATACTCCACAGCCCTCCCCCCACCCCACCCCCGCCAAGAGTGCCTGACCCCGTTCACGTGCCAGCCCCTTGCAAGGGCAGAGGCTGTGAGAGAGGATACCTAGAAAAAGTAAGGTCAAAGAGAACAGAGGGCTTCTCAAGGAGACCCCCAGGATACACCCGTGACTCAGCTGTTAGGAATTTGTAAAAACTTAAACTCCTGGGACCTGGAGGCTGACGCTTGCTTCTGTGAAAACCTGAAGTTTTGTATAAACCAGAGCTGGGGTGATGCCTGTGGCTCAAAGGAGTAGCAGGCCAGCCCCATATACTGGGGGTGGCGGGTTCAAGACTGGCCCTGGCCAAAAACTGCAAAAAACAAATGAACAAACAAAAAAAGAAACCAGAGCCGCTTCTCCGGGCTTGATTCAAACTGACCAATGAGAAAGGTACCTGTCGGCTGGAACTTTTTGGCGGGGGATAAAAAGGAGAAAACTGAGCCAGTTGGGGAGTGCAGCCATTTTGAATTCTTCTGTGCCAAGGCTCCACCGGCTAGGGTTTGGGTGTTTGTTCTCTCCACTGGGCCTCGACTTCTCGCAATGGCTGGGCCCCCTGCAGCTCCTCTCTCTGCCCCAGAACTCACAACTGCTGGGGCACGGGGAGGACTTCAGGAGCTCTTTGAGCAGATGTTCCCTGGTGAAGTCAAATCTTTCACGGAAATGCAATGGATCCTCCCCAGAGTCTCCAGAAGGTACACAACCTTTGCTTTTAGCCTCTGACCCAGTTAGGACTTCTGACCTCCGGACCTGTAAGATAAATCTGTGTTGTTTTAAGCCACTAACTGGGATGATTTGTTAAAGCTGCGATTGGAAAGTAAAACACCCACACCCACACACAAAGCCTGCCAGAGCACCACCGTCATTTCAAAAAGCATGTTATTGTTAAATGAATCTGCACTTGATGGGAAGAGCGTGGAAGGCCTGTAGGATCCAGAAACGTCCTCTGATGTCCCTGTCCCCACAGTGAGTGGCTCAAAACACTGGTTTGTAACTCCAGCTCTGTTACTCACTATCTGAGACTGTAAGCAAATAATTTAGTGTCCCCATGCTTCAGTTTCCTCATCGTGGATAGTGGTGAAATGGGACAGTCCTCAGGGCTGGGAGAATGAAACGCTTAGACCGGTGCTGAGCGCATGGCTGTTAGTTATTATTATGAAAGGACATTTAGTCCTTGAGAAGCCAGGTTAGACTTTAAGCACAGGAGAAGGGGTGGCACATGGGGAAAAGAGAAAGGGACAAAGGAGGGATCACTTCCTGAGCTCCTGCTGGGTGCCAGGCACTTCTTGGGAGCAGCACACACAAGACACATTATCTGATCTACTATTCTCAGCACCCAGGAGGTGGGGTTCAGGGCGGATGAAATGCCAATTCACACCCCAATCTGTCAATTCCAAAGCCCTGTCCAAACATGCCCCTCACACCTCAGCAAGGGCAGACAGACATTGGAGGGAATGTGATAAGGGAATTGATTTTCTGAGCCTCGGTTTTCATCTGGAAAGTGGAGATCAGGTGACTAATAACCATCTCCTGGGATTATTGGAGGAATCAAAAGAGGGAATATGCATGAGATTCCTTCACAACCCCAACAGGCCATTAAAATGCAAGGGGTGAACATGACACCTCGCAGGGCAAAGTCCAGCTGGGATGCATCAAGGAAGAGCAGGGACCACGGGGTGGCCCAAATATGCACATGGCAGCTAAGAATGGGGAATAAGGACCAGGGCCAAAGACCAGCCTGGCACATTTCATACAAGGGTGTGTGTTCAGTGGCTGGCACTGGGCAGGCAACCGTGTGAGGCAGTTGGACACGTGGTCCAATGGCCAGCCCTGCCCCCCAGAAGTGGGAGATTCCCACAAACTCTCTTCCTCTTAAAGAAAGAAGCAGTGGAAGATTTGAAAGGAGTGTGTGAGCATTTCAAAGAGCCGCTAATTCATTACCGGCAACCACAGCTGAAAAGCTGAGTAGAGTAACTTCTGGCTCACAGGCTATCAGCTGCTGACTTTCCAGCAGGAAGTGACCAGACCTTTGGGGTCATCTGGCAACCTGCTCCACGAGCAGATGTTTTGCGGTGGATGGTAGGTCTCTGGGCCTTATGCTCCCAGACAGGGTGGCCAATTTTCCTGGTTTTCCCAGGACTGAGGGATTCCCGAGACATGGAACTTTCAGTACTAAAACTGGGAACTTGGGCATACTAGGACAAATTGGTCGCTGTGTTCCCAGGACTCTGCCCATCCTCCAACCAAAAGTCTACTGAGAACTCTCCCCAACTTTCCCTGAAATAACATGGCTTTTGGCCCTCAAGTTTGAATTCCCTGCCCAAAGCAGAGATTGACAATATTTCCAAAGCAGTTGCAAACACGGTCCATTCCTGGAGTGTTCACTACAGTTTGCAAATAGCTTCCCCTACACTGATGTGTTTTACTTTTCAGAACAATCTCAAGGCCAACGATAATAAAACATTACTGTCTTAGAAATGCTTTAGGCTGTAAGAGAGAGAAAATAACTGTGATGATTTAAGCAAACAGATCATATTTCTTTCCCCAAACAAAAAGTTTAGAAGGAAGCTGGGTTTGATGCTACAACACAATGATAGTGGGGCAGTTGTCTGCAACTCTCCTAGTTTTCCCTCATGGTGGTAAAGTGGCTGCCATGGCACCAGACGTCTAGTTTCATTCTAGGCAGGAAGAAGAAGAAGGCTGATGGAGCACTACCAGCAGAATTCTACTCAGGTTTCTTTGGCCAGAACAATGTCAATGTGGCCACTTGCAGCTGCATGGCCACTGGGGAAATCAAGTATTTAGCTTTCTAGCCTCTATAGCAGAGGAGGGTGAGGGACAGAAGGAAGAGGAACAGTGCTGAGTGAACCACCTAAGCCATTTCCACAATATGAATAGAGGATTGGTTCCTGGAGGCTAGAAGAGGCCAGAACGACCTAGAATATCATGGAGGCCAATAACTCAACACTTCCTTGCACATTAGAATCATCTGAAGATCTTTTAAAAATAATGATGCCCAGGCTCTACCTTGAATCACTTAGGTAAGAATCTCTGAGAATAGGTCCTAGCGGTGCTATATTTAAATGCTTCCCAGTTGACTAATGTGTAGCCAGTCCTCTGAAAAGCCCCAGTGTGGTAGCTCCAAGCCACATGTGGCTATTGAAATTGAGATTAGGTAAAATTTTGTAAAATTAAAAGTGTAGTTTCTCAGTCATACTGGCCAGCATTCCAAATAGTCAGTAGCCACGCATGGCTAGCGGCTACCAGATTGGACAGCCCAGACATACAGCCCTTCCATCCTCATAGACAGTGCTGTGATTGGACAGAGGAGCCTGAGAGGGAGGAAGGCTGTTGGGAATTTTGAGGCCCTTTAAATCTAGCTGGGATGAGGGAGGCAAGTCCGATGGCTGTGACCTGGAAGCAATATAGAAGAGTGGTTAAGGGCATGAACTTGGGTCAGACAGCCCAGGTTTCATTCCCGGACCTCTGCCCCCATACACACATGTATAACTACTACTTGGGTAACCTCAGACAAGTTACTAGTCTGACTGTGCCTCTGTAGGGGTAACAGGGAAATGTCCCATTTACCCAGAAAGTTCAATGAAAGATCAGTGGACAAGGCAGATTCACACAAGGACGAGGTTTATTTACCAGGCACGTGGAGAGAGTCACAGAGTGACCACCCAATATCTCAGTGAAGTCCAGAAATTGTTATACCTTCCTTCTGGCAGGGAGGGAGAGATGAGGAGTATAGGTAATCCCATCTGGAGGAAATAAATGGTTGCTAGAGAGAATGAATGGATGGGGGAACAGATTGACTTGTAAATGATTCTCTTCGCAAATTAAATTAACCTTGAGAGATAGGTATTATATTTAAAATGATTTGGGCCAGATCTGGTTGCATCTTTTCCTGCAATATGTTAAGATAAGAGGGAGAGAAGTCGATTGCCCCTGTGATCTTCTGATCAGTCAGCCAGTCCACTTTAATTCAAATATTCTTTATAGCAGGAACTCTTATTTTAGGGGAGATATCCTGAGCTCCTTCAATACCATCTCTGGGGGTTGCAGAGAGAGGACTCCTTTTTTTTTTTTTTTAGACAGCTCACCTATGTTGCCTTTGGTAGAGTGCCGTAGCATCACAGCTCACAGCAACCTCACACTCTTGGGCTTAAATCATTCTCTTGCCTTGGCCTCCCAAGTAGCTGGGACTACAGGTGCCCACCACAATGCCCAGCTACTTTTTGTTGCAGTTGTCTGTTTAGTTGGCTTGGGCCAAGTTCAAACCCGCCACCCTTGGTGTACGCTACAGGCACTGAGCCTGCAGGGAGGACTCTTAGCTGACACGGGGAACATGCTTAAGATGGTGCCCTGGCATGTGCCACCTGTCACATGTGTCAGCTGTCAATGTTATCCAGGAGATCTGACAAAGTGGCCTCTCCAGGCACATCTGTGATGCCAACTCTCAACCGGAGACTGCTCCTAGACTTCCCAACAGGGTCCCTGACACTGACCTTCCCATGTCACCATAGCCAGGAGTCTGACTTCCTGGTGCTCAGCCAGCCAGCTAGCCCCCCATGAACCCTGGCATTTAAGGTGAGCGAGAGAATGAATGAATACACAGGCACTGAACACATCCTGGGTTGTTCATCAAGTATAACCAAGCCCTTGAAATTGGTACTTGGTCCTGGGTGCTACAACTGCAGAAAGCCTGAGGGCAGGGGGCGGGCTTTGTGGTCCTGAGCAGATCGCTCATCCTCTCTGTGCAGGCAGCCCCCAGTCCATAAAATCAGGGTAGCATCTGACATAGACTACGGCCTCTGAAGGGCATTAAACCTCTGAAATTCCACATTTTCCTTTCTTGGGGAAAAATTACAGCTTCTTAACCCAGGTAGCTGTATACAGGCCTTCTGTGGCTTCTGATCTGCCCAGGATGTAATTAGAGCGCTTTCCCATCCCTCAGGGCTGCTCCCCTTATCTCCCCATCCCCTCTGCCTGCCCAGGCTGTGCTAACAGCTTCTAGGCTGTGCATTAGAAGATGCCATTCACTGCCGCAGAAATGAACAAGATTCGCCCCTCCTTGCCGTCTGAGGATTCTGAGTGGGGGACGCTGCCCCCTCAAAATGCCCTGCTCAAACAGCCCTGCCTCCCAGGGAAGGAAGAGCATTTTCAGATGCAGCAACCTTGAGCCTCAGCGCATCTGCTCCTGGCGCGCGAATGCCACAGCGCGGCAGACACGCCGCGATGGGTCCCAGTCATTAACTGGCTGTCAGGCTCCTCGGGTGATGGAGCTAAAAATAGCGCGCTATAGATAGAACCATCTCCCACGCGGGCAGGCGCAGGCTGCAAAGGGAAGCGGGGAGCAGGGGCTGTGCGGCGGCTGGCTGCCCTGAAGGGACGTTCGTGCTGGTCCCCAGCTCCCCGCCGCGCGCTCGTGGGCAATGTCCCGCTTCGTCCCACAGCACCTCCCGCCCCTCATTAACCGCAGACGCGCCCAAATGTTCCAAATCCGCGCTTGGCGGGGGCTCATTTGTATGCCGCTCCCTGGATAAAAATGATAAGGCCCCAAACACTCCAAGGAGACCGCGCAGATGAAACCCGGCGCTGCTCGCTCAGGAGGAGAGCTATTTATAGAATCCAAATATCAGCATTTTTCACCCATTTACACAAAGCAATTCCAGCCTTTTTCAGATGAGAAAAGAGCAGCCCCGGCCGTCATTCATTCGGGTGTAGTAATCACATTCGGGGCCAGGAAGCTCTGATTTTATAGGAAACCTCGAGGCAGGCTCGGATTAAAGATCAATGGCGACATAAAATGTAGGCTGTCATTTTTTCCCTGTGAACATGTTCTGCTAATAAAAAATGTTGTTTTAGTAAATAAACTCGGGGAGATGCATTACTGGCTGGTATTTATGCCCCCCAGCCTCACCCTGAATGCTCGGAGCCAGAGGATGAGAGAGAGACAGACACAGAATAAGGTAGAGCTCTATCTTCCAAGGCCACAGCTGAGCCCTCCAGCTGCTGGGGAAGCCTCTGGCCCACTCTCCACCTCCAGAGTCAACCAGGATACAATGTAGATATCTGCTGAGATGCTCATTTTGCGGCTTCTTTAAAAAAGAGGGGCGGGGGAGGGTCCATTTCCAAATAATGATGGGCCGGCAGGGCTGCCTGGCAGCACAGATGCTGGGGACCGGCAGACTTGGGGTCAAGTCCTGGCCCTGCTGCATCCTGGCTGCATGCATCTGGGGGTTACCTGGTTCTGCTGAAGTTCAGGGTCCTCAGCTGTTAAATAGGGGATGATAGGTTTTCTTTCATTGAAGCATAGTGAGGATTAAGTGATAAAAAGCAGGAAAAGTGCCTAGAAGACCAATAAATGGCAGATTTTATTATCATTGTGCCCAGGAACTGGAAAATTAATCCAGGGTGTCAGTGGATACCACTGGCCTCCCTAGAGCGTGGGTCTTTAAGATTTATCAAGCTTCTCCCAGTCTGACCACAAAAAACATCACTGGGGTCCTCCATGAGCTAATTGTGGTAAAAAATTAGATTTTTTTTTTTTTAACCAACATTTACTTCTTCCAGTTCTGTGGCTGGTGGGAAGTTTCCGCGGCTGGACTCACCTGGGATCCCTCATGCAGCTGGGCTGGGGCAGCTGGGCTGTCTGCACTGATTTGGTCAAAATGACCATGGCAAAAGCTGTAGGGCTTTTCTGAATGGCTGTGAATGATATGTGGAAACACACACACACACACACACACACACACACACGGACAAGTCTTTTTGTTCTGAATGACCCTCAGAAGGAACCTAATGGTCTTGTATGCACTGGGGCAAAGGGGCGATTTGGGGGATCAAGTGTTCAGTCGATCTGAACTGATCTCAAGCATTCATTCAGTTCCACTGAGAGGTCTTGACTTCTGGGCACAGATCCTGGTGCAATGAGACTGATCCTCTCCAAATCTCCCGGCATGCTGGCCCCCCTCCTGATTTGCCACAGCCAGGCAAGGAGCGGAGCTGTTATAGGCCTGTCTGTTTCTCAGAATCCCATCTTCTCATCCCTTTCTGGCCCCCAAACTCATCTCTCTCCCTGAAGTCCACCCCAGTCGTTCTCACATTTTAGAGTCATCAAAATCACTGAGACAGCTCCCAGACTGCAGAGCCCCACACCCAGAGATTCTGATTCAGTTTCCCTGGGATAGAGCCCAAGAATTTCCATTTCAAACAAATTCCCAGATGATGCCAAATGATGTTGATATAGGGATCACATTTTGAGAGCCAATGGTCTAAAGAAACCCAGATGGAGGGCGAAGGACTGGGAATTTCTGCTGTTAATTTCTCATCATGTCTTGTAGAGCCTCAAGGCACACGCTCTTTTAGTTTTGCTGGGTCTGGCTATTTTGAGACACAAAAATAACTCTGTAGTAAGGAAGGACTGCTTTGGGGATGCGACCACAGAAGCTAAGGATGTCACGCGTAGAATTAGCTAGATGAGGAGCCAGGGAAGACCCGTCCCAGCAGCAGAAGCACCATGTGCAGCCACATTGCCCGGGGTCTGTTACTCAAGAAACTGTCTACCAGCTGGGGCCCTGCTCATCACCTGGCCCTGCCCCTTGCTCCTCTCCTGACACCCCTCCGACCTGTCCCAGACCCATCACGTCCTGTTGGTGGGTGCCTTGCCAGTTGACCATTTTCTGCATTGCACAGTTTTTTGTTATCTATTACTGCAGCATAATGAACCCTGACATTTACTTATCCCAGTTTTCTGGTTGGCGGGGAGGTTCTGCAGCTGGACTGGGGCAGCTGAGCTGTCTCCACTGGGCAACTCTCTGTGTATAGCCTTTTATGGCATCGCCACGTCAGTGCCATGTTCCCAGAGGGCGAGGGAGGAGACACAAGTCCTCCTACCATCTAGATTCCAGAACATTCCTATTGTTACTTCTGCCACATGCTATTGGTGAGGGAAACCGGAAGGCAGGAGAGGGGAGAGAAGCTTGTTTCTTCCCCTCCTGTTTTCTCCCTGTTCTCCACCCACAGCCTCAGCAGCGCTTGTTCCAGTTTCCCCCACCCTTTTAGATCTAGCCTCGATGCCAGTTTTGCAGGGCTCTTCCCCCATGTTCCTAGTCCCAATGACCCTGACCTCTGCTGATTCCCTCATCTTAGGGTAGAGGCTGCCTTCCTTCAGTTACTACCCCTTTCACACCTCAGTGATCCTTTTTTGCCTTTTCAATACTCTGTTCAGCCAAGTCCCTATATTAAATTATCTCTACAAATGTGGTTTCTGTTTTCCTGACTAAACCCTGACACGTAGTATAATCAGCTAAAATACACTCTGCTGTAAGTATCAGATATCCAACTGTTGGCTTAAACCATTAGGACATTTACAATTTACTCAAGAAGAGATCTGAAAGATTAACAGTCTCAGTATGTTGCGAAAGACCCCAGTTCTACCTTCCAACTCCACCATTTGAGGGGAGTTGTCTTTTCAGCCCCATGCTTGTCACCTTGTGGGAGCAGGATGGTTGCTGCAGCTCCGGGCATCATGGCTACATTCCAAGGAACAAAACAAGGGTCTGTGCTTCCTCCTTGGTTCTCAAAACTCCTTCCTTGCCTTAATCTCGCTTTTTCTTTTTTTCTCAAAAATTTCCCAACAGACGTTCCCTTACATCTCATTGGCTCTCATCCCCAGCTCCAGGACCCCCTCAGCTGGCACTGACTCCTGTGCTCCCGGCTGAGGGTTCTCTGTGTGGCCAGCTAGGAGGACACATCTCTCCCTCCAAGCATGGACTCTTCATGTGTGCCCAGGCTGTGGGCAGGAAGAGAGGTTCTGGCCTTTAGAAAATTTACAGGCTGTCCTGGGGCCTGCCTCCCTTTCTTCTGCTGCTGCCTGTTTTCTGGTGGCCTATGTTACATATGAAATAATGGAGCTTTGCAAAATGTTTTCTCTCAATTCAGGTCTGGCTTTTCAAAGCTGATCCCTTCCTAACAAGGGCTAGACATTCCCAGCCCAGGAAGCTAGAAAACACTGCCCCAGGCTTGTCTGGCAGCCAGCTCCCTGCCCTGCCTCTACCCTGGCTACAGAGCCATGCTATTTATTCCCAGGAAAGCGGATGGATGCGCTCTCCTGGGGGCTGTAGGCTTCCCTGTGTCATGGCCACCAGCAGAAAGGGGGCACATGCCATAACCTCTAGCACACCCATGCCTGTCTGGATTTTTCTAAAGCTACCCACTCCCCCATGATCACTGGAAATGGAAAACAACGTCCCCAGTATGTGACCTTGGCAATCTCCCTCCAGTGCTGTTTCTCTCCCACAGCCTCTTGGGACCAAAATGTGGGGAGAGGTTTCCCACCTCCTTTATATTGTACCCCCTTCTCAGCCCCAGCTAAGCCTTATGGCTTATGTTGGTCACTGTTCAATTTCTAGGGCCTGGCGCAGGGCTGAGCAAACAGTGGGCACTCACCAGCTGCTCTGTGAATGAAGGGAAGCTTCTACTCCCTGCCCTCCCTCTGTCCCCATGGCCCAGGATACTGCACTCTCCCGCACAAATTCTACTCATCCTTCCAGATCCAGAACACACACGTTTTCCAGAAAGCCCTCCATTCCTGTCCAGTGGTCAGAGGACTTGGGAGTTCCTTCTTCCTTCCTTCGGCCTCTGTCTGAACTTCAGCCCTAGTTCCTACTGCTTAGAAAGTATTTCTTTCTTTCTTTCTTTTTTTTTTTTTGAGACAGAGTCTTACTTGGTCACCCTTAGTAGAGTGCCATGGGGTCTTTAGCTCATAGCAACATCAAACTTTTGGGCTCCAGTGATCCTCCTGCCTCAGCCTCCCAAATAGCGGGGACTACCAGTGCCCAGCACTATGCCTGGCTATTTTTAGAGATGGGGTCTCGCTCTAGCAAAGACTGGTCTCGAACTGGTGAGTTCAGGCAATCCACCCACCTGGGCCTCCCAGAGTGCTGGGATTACAGGTATGAGCCACCACCCCCAGCCTTGTTTAGAATGTATTTTGTTCAGCTTTATGTTAACCAACTCCCTGCTGGGTGTTGGTTACACATTGACAGGAACAGGACACCCATGCTTGGCACATAGGAGGCACTTAATGAATATTTGTTAAATAAATAATAATTAACATTATGTATTATATACTGTGCATATAGTATGTCTGTATATATACATTATAAATATAATAGTTTGCATATGTATATTGCATTTCTAGCACAGATGTATATAAGATGTATATATGCAATATGTGATGACATGAATTATATATTGTACATGATAATTATTCCTGTGTTCCAGGCACATTAACTCATTTCATCTCCCCAGCAGCCCTGAGAGTTGCCAAGAGCACCAAGTCAGTAGAAGAAAGAGCTGAGATTCTAGCAGGGAGATGACCTGGTCAGAAAAGTACATCCTAAGAAACAGGCAGTTGATAGTTTCACCTAGGTAAATCCAGGGAGGCTGGGCGGTGCCTATGCTCAGTGGGTAGGGCGCTGGCCACATACACCGAGGCTGGCAGGTTCAAACTTGGCCCGAGGCAGCTAAACAACAATGACAACTGCAACAAAAAAAAATAGCCGGGCATTGTGGTGGCCCCTCTAGTCCCAGCTACTTGGGAGGTTGAGGCAAGAGAATCACTTAACCCCAAGAGTTTGAGGTTGCTCTGAGCTGTGATGCCACAGAACTCTACCGAGGGCAACAGCTTGAGACTCTGTCTCAAAAAAAAAAAAAAATCCAGGGAGGCTTCCTGAAAGAGGGAAGAGATTAATTGCTTAGAGGAGAGGAAGGATGTGGTCTTGGTGTGAGCTGCCAGAGAAGTGGGTCGTCCCTGGGCAAAGCTGGCTGCTCTTTTTCTGTTCCTCTCTCATCCCACCTTAAGTCAGCAGGTTCAAGAGCAGCTGCTTTATTTGGTTCCAGGGAAACATGGTTCCAAGGAGCATTATCCTGATAGCTGACTGCACCAGCCCTGGCAGCTGCTGGAAAGACACAGGTCTTGGTGTATCAGACCTTTAGTGAGGGTTTCTGGTGGGTTACAAGGCGCATTACTTCCCAGCGGGTGTGTTCCAGGAGCAGCGGAAATGCCATGCACTGTAGCTAAAGGCTCCTTCCCCATCTGCACGATTTCTAAGGCTGTCAGGTGGGGCAACATGTGCGCCCTGGTCCCCTCACTGCCATCTGGCAGCCTTTTGGAAATCATAGCTCCCCCGTACCCCTAACCCACCTTCTATAAGGAGTGGGGTCCCAGCCAAGGCCATGGGTAAAGCAGGGTGGGGACTCTAGGCACAGGTGCGATGACAGCCAGGACCTCCCTGTGGCAAGCTCTTTCTGACCTTCCCAGAGCTTGTCTGGGCTTCACCTGGGCGGTGTCCGCTTGATAAGCACGTGGCAGCAGCAGTAATCCAATTTTCCAAGGGACGCTCCTCTGGGAGGCGCCTTCCTCAGGTCTACAGGCAACTACCTGGGAAGCCTCCAGCCGCTGTCGCTGCCCCCGAGCCCTGCTCTGGCCACCTGCTCCTCCCAGGCAAGGGGCCTGTAAACATGTACTCTCCTCTGTTGTCACGGAAGCAAAAGGAGGCCTCCTCTCAACAACCCTGAGACATCCCAAGAGAATTTTTCACTCACCTCATGGACAACTTCACCAACCAAGGCTCCCAGGGAGTTCACAGAACGCAGTGGATCATGGGAAAGAACCATGGCGTCCGCAGCATCCACTCTTAGCTGGTTCTCACGGCATCCATACGTAGCTGGTTCTCCAAATCCCTCCAATGAAAGAAATGTTCTCCTGCGGCAGCTTGAGGTTGCATAAGAATCAGGGACTCCAGAACAAAGGGGCTAATGTGAGGTGTGGCAGGAAGTGAGGGGGCTCACAGACAAACTGGTTGTCTGTTTCTGAATAGACCCTAAATCCTCTTTCTCTATTTCACTGGAACACCTATTAGGTGTCGCCCTGGGCCATGACTCCTGAGCTTTGGTGGGTAAAGGAATTTCCTGAAGCAGGTGTCAAGACCTGCCCAGTCTCCAGACCCCCTCACTTAGTTGCTCTGAGGCAAAGCCAGAAAAATGCATGTTTGCTAAGCACTGTGCAGACTTCGCTGGTCGGTGGTTCTCAGCTGTACTTTAGGACCACTACAGGGAGTGGCTCCTCCCTGCACTGAACCTCCCTGAGGCCCGTGGCAAGGATGCTGTCTGCTTCGCTTCATTTGCGCACATCTCACTGTTCTGTTCTTCCTCCTCTCCACCCCTTAGGCATCATGCCGGGTCTCAGGACACATCCTCTGTAACCCACCCCATAGGGGGGACCCTCGCGTTCCTGTGTTGTCCCTCCCACAGCGCTTCTTGTTTCTCTCCAAAGGTGGGTACCAGCCATGCAAGGGGACATGCTGGGTCCCCATGTAGCCAGCAGCAGAAATGACATGTTCCTCTGCTTGTCCTTGGCCCCCAGCATGATGAGCTTTACAAATATTCTTGAGCAACTGTATTACATCTCGATCAAGTACTTCCCTTGCTCTAGGCCTGGACTAGCTGCTAGTGCAGAGAAGAAAGAAGACAGACAAATCTTTTTAACCCAGATTGATAAATGGAACACTAAGGATAAAGAATCAAATTGGGCTGGGTGGGGTGGATTGTAATCCCAGCACTCTGGGAGGCCGAGGCGAGTGGAATCTGAGCTCACAGGTTTAAGACCAGCCTGAGCCAGAGCAAGACCTGGTTCTAAAAATAGCCAGGTGTTGTGGCGGCACCTGTAGTCCCAGCTACACGGGAGGCTGAGGCAAGAGGATCACTTGAGACCAAGAGTTTGAGGTTGCTGTGAGCTATGACACCACGGCACTCTACTAGGGGTGACAAAGTGAGACTCTGTTTAAAAAAAAAAAAAAAGAATCAAATCTATTAGAGTGCCAAAGCTGGGGAAAAAAGGAAAATACCCAACTTTGGCAGAGGTAAGAAGAAATTCCTGCCATATACGGAGGGCTGTAACTTGGTAGGTCTATTCTGAAAGGAAGGCTGGCAATTTGAGACTACAATAAAAACGTCTGTTCCCTTTGACCCTAAAATTTCAGTTCTAGGAATTTTTTCCTAAGAAAATAACAGAACCCGAGGTCACAAAGCTATTGATTTAAGTTATTCCCCAAACATCAACTACTACACCCAGGGCACGTGCTAGGTCTTGGGCGCGGGGTGTAAACAGAAGGAACAGGAGGACGTCCTAGTGTGGATGAGTCCACAGAGGATCACCTCTGTCAGAACCAAAAGCCACAGCAACCTAAGAGCCCCTCCAGGGCTGTGAGAGTCAGAACGTTCCGATATAGCCACGTAACAGCACTAACCAGCCTTTACAGATGTGGACACGAATCTATCGTCATTGTTGGAGGAAGCTTTTTGTGACACTGGGGAGTAAAACCCTGCAAATTAGAAAACAGGAAGATTCTCATTATGTAGATGACCCATAAATGTCGACTTGAATAGAGACATACAGGTGTGGAAAACGTCGCTGTCAAACAAATGTTCAAGGGATTCATTTCTGGTTGACGGAGAGGTTTATATTCTTTCTGTCTCTCTGTATTTGACTCTTCTGGATGAGCCTGTGTAGAATACAGACGTTATCTTTGTAGGCAGAATGAATGAATGTAAGGGGAGGGAAACATGTCCTGTCTTCCCCAGCTTTTAGAGAATAAATAATTTAAAAAATAAAGTAGGGGGAAAGCCAAACAATATCAAAGCTCAACCAAGGACCTGACAGCCTCAGAAGGCAAGATGGTATCCTGGGAGACCTGGACCCCTCTCTCAGCCTCGTGACTACTGTTCCTGTGAGGGTCTGAGTGTGTCGGGTAGGGCCTGGGCTGGCACATGGCAGATATCCAATAACTATGTGTGCATTTGTCACCGCAGCTGCCCTTCTGCTTTGCCCTGAGCTGAAACACTGCCATCCCAGGTAGACTCCTGGGTCGCCTTGAAGCTGACAACTGCTGGACTCCATCAACCTTCCTAGGCATCCTCCAACTCTGAGAATCTAAGAAACTGGGGCTGCCATCAGACAACAAGTAAAATCAATCCAGGCCCAGTGCCAGGCTGGGATTTGGCCGGCTGGCCTGGGCCGGGGTTGTTCTTTTCTTATCTACCGACACTCTGATGAACCGGCCAACTGACACAGCACAGCTGAGGCAGTTAAATCTTCCCGAGCAGTGCATGTGGCTGTCAGGATTATTCACAGTAGTTTGAGTCCCCTGCCCACGACCTCTTTTCCCCAAAGACACCCTTCCAAACCTGACTCATGACTAATAAACCCATACCCAAATTGATCTCACAGCTGTTCTTCAAATGTGATGCCAGCCCTCTTGTTGGAGCCAGGCTGTTTGGATGTGCAATCAATTGGGGCAATTTCTCATCTGGGGCTTGTCATTGGTTTCAGAAACTGTCTCATTCAGCAAAGGCTTTTCAGTGGAGACAGTAACACGTCCTGGCAACATCATGGGTTTGGAGAACTGGCTTTCTCCTACCCCCAGATACACTGGCAAAGAAAATCCCCCTCTGTCTGTGAAAGCTATCCGGTTCTACAGCTGTGGGATCTGCTCAGAAGAAAGAAGAAAGGGACAGCTTCCACCCAACTGAGGCACAACTTCAAACAGCACGGCCCAGATACGGGAGGGAGGCTGGAAATTAAACACCAGTTGTTCAACTCGGTGCTAGGCAGATGCAGGTAGAGTATTTGGAATAAAGTGTCTGGTGGTCCCTCCGGGCAAGAGCTGCAGGCAACTTTAAGGCCACCCGTGGCACAAATTCTAGAACCAATAATCACAGTGGTGGCAGTAACAGTGGTGGGGGAAGTAATAATTATAACAACAAACATTTGTGTAAAGCTGTGCTCCTTATAAAGTGTAGTTGCTACTTAGTCCCATTATTTGCACTCAAAAAACCCAGCCTGTTTATGTGATGCGTTTTCCACCATTATAGGGGCTGGCAAGTCCAAATTTTGTAGGGCTCCAAGGAGGCTAGGGACGCAGGAAGAGCTAATGTTGCCGTTGACTCTGACGGCCATCTGCTGGCAGAATTCCTTCTTATTCAAGGGAGGTCAGTCTTTTAGTTTTAGTCAAGCCTTCAACTGATTAGATAAGGACCACCCACATTATGGAGTGCAATTTGTTTTATTTGGTAGCCACTGATTTAAATGTTAATCTCATCCAAAACGCCCTCACAGAAACATCCAGAGTAATGTTTGACCAAATGGCTGGGCACCATGGCCAAGTTGACACGGAAAATTAACCACCCCAGAAATGAAGACCCTGAGCTGATAAACCCATCCCTCCAGAAGGTCAGAGGCGAGTAGTGGAAGCGAGGGCATATACTAAAATACGTGTGCAAGGCAGGGAGTGATGAAGGCTATGGAAGAGACATAGGTAACAGTGCCAGAGATCTGAATGCATTTCCTTGAGCCACAGAAGGAGGGGTGGGAACAAGGAACTCCTGGAAGGCTTCTTGGAGAAGGAGTATTTGAGACAGGATCCTATAGGCTGGGAGGTATTTGGATGGGTGCCTGTAGAGGGAGGAAGGTGACTCCAGGTGTATGGAAGAAGGGCATGAGCAAGCAAGATTAGCATGTACAGGGGGCGCCCAGGAATTCCTTGTCCTTATGGGCAGGGGAAATAGAAGAGGAATTAACAAGCAACACGGCAACCAGCAGAGCAGACCCAGGCAAGTGCATGCATTGGTGCCTACCAGCTGGGTACCAGCCCCAGCTATATATAGTGCAGGGTTTTGAACATGTTTTCTTTTTCCATCCACATTCCTGTTCACTAAGTTCTTTCTTTTTTCTTTGCACAGATACAGCTAATGGTGGCTAAGCCAGGCCGTGGAAGGCAGGCATCTGCAAAGTTTGCCTGGCCGCCTCTAACCCCCGCCTTGATCTCTATCTGGGAACCAAGCCCTCCCCACTCTTCAGCCTATCCTTATACTTTGCAGTTTGTACAGCTTCACTAGCTCTAGGGGGACCATGTGACTCACACTCCCACTGCCAGGGTGGGTGGTCAGTAACTGTGACCCTGCCATAGCCAAGTACGCCTTGTAAGCTTACCACTGGATTTTCTCTCTTCTCTCACCTGAATATGAGAGGCAACAGGAGAGCTAATGTCGCCATGGACTTTGAGACATCAGTGCTCAAAACACAGAAAGGGAGAGAAGATGAATCCTGGTAACTTTATTTATTTATTTTTGTATTTTATTTATTTATTTAGAGACAGAGTCTTACTTTGTTGCCCTCGGTAGAGTGTCATGGCATCATAGCTCACAGCAACCTCACAGTCTTGGGCTCAAGTCATTCTCTTGCCTCAGCCTCCTGAGTAGCTGGGACTACAGGTGCCTGCCACACCCCCCAGCTATTCTTAGAGACGGGGTCTTGCTCTTGCCCAGACCGGTCTCCAACCCGTGAACTCAGGTGATCTATCCACCTCGGCCTCCCAGAGTACTGGAATTACAGAGGTGAGCCAGTGCGCCTGGATGAATCCTAATAACTTCAAGTCCAGCCCTGAGCATGTGAAGGAGGCCCTGAGACAGGGTGAGTCCGAGACCCACAGGTATCCGGCAACAATTAAAAACCCTGATAATAATATTAAGTACCACTGTTTCTTGAGTACCCGCCAGGGGCAAGCACTAACATCTCGTTTTATTTAATCCCATCAACTTTGAAAGATCCTTACTATTCTCCAGCATTTTATAGCTGAGAAAACCACCTCAAAAGAATTTAAGAAATATCTTCAAAGCCCGCCTCTAAAGCAAGCAGTAAAATCCAGTTTCAAACCCCCCTCTCTGATGCTGAAGCTCGAGCTCTTGCTGCTTTAATGGTTCAGAAACACCTAGAACGATTTTAAGAAATTACAGCAATCCTGGCCAACCTCTAAACCAGCGGTTCTCAACCTGTGGATGGCGACGACCCCTTTGGAGGTCTCCTACATATCAGATATTTACATTACGATTCGTCACAGTAGCAAAATTATAGTTATGAAGTAGCAATGAAAATAATTTTATGGTTTGGGGGTCACCACAACATGAGGAACTGTATTAAAGGGTCATGGCATTAGGAGGGTGGAGAACCACTGCTCCAAACGTTTAGATCACTTGGTCTGGGGTAGGGCCTCGGAATTGGAATTTTTCAAAGATCCTGAGGCAGCCAGGATCAAAACCACTACCCAAGGCCATCATGTGGGATGACGTTCTTATTTCTGTCAAGTAGTTGCAGCCACTTACACAAAAACCATGTGACACTGACCTCCCCAACTCCCAGCAGCACAGGGCAATTCTACATTTCAGTAAACACCTCCATTTGGATTACCGACAAGACTAGGGTCAGCCCCTGATGGATGCGACTGGGATCTGATTTAGAGGATGCCAGGGAAGGGTGAGGTCTGAGCCAGGCTAAGAGAAGATGATGCTTCTTTCTGTTTTTTCACTTGGCCTGTCATTTTTAGAAAACACACTTGATAGTACTATCAAGTAACAGGAAACAGCTGCTTTGGGAAACTCTGGAGGACGTCAGCTCCTGGCTTGTCACAGTGATGATCCATGTTCTGTTCCACTCCGTTTACAAGAAGAAATTTCCCTGCAACATGCAGGGGACGGTGTACACAGCTGGTGCCACCACACACATGCCACAGCAAGGGCCAGGTAAGGGCCTGGCTAAAACAGGGCTTACGCCAGCCCTCCGCATCCTGCAACCTGGTGTCAGAGCAGGAGGGAGTTATTCGGTTTTCTTCCCCTGGAGTTCCTCTCTGAACATTCTTCCTTGCTATAGAAAAAAAAAAAATGCCTAGACTGCGGTTTTGTCTTTATGACCTCTCCCAGGAGATCAGCTTTTATTTCAAAAGTAAAACCCCAGCACAAAGGGTAAGAAAGCTTGCAACCCTTTTGAGGATAGCTGTATGTACAGCAAGGCCTTTGTTCATTAAAATGCTTCTGCAGCTCCTGTGTTATCAGGAAAATACCTTTTGCGCTTGTCCTCAAAAATCTCCGGGTTCCTTCTGATTTTAGGATTCTGAGTCTCTCGCGTCTAGCAGAGCACTTGGCACATAGTCGGTATTAAGCAAAAACAAACAAACAAACCTCTTTAAAAAAAAAAAAAAAAAGGAACAGAAAGAATGCCTAAAGGCAACTAGCTTCTTTCTTTGCCCAGCAAGACTCTGCAGGGGCTTCAGTATTCCAGGAAATGTGAGATGATTACCAAACGGTTTGAATTTGGATGGAACATTTTGCCATTGGGGAAAATCTAAGAAAAAAAAATGCAAACATAAAACTATCCTCTGTTTGTTACTAGTATTTTCATAGCTTCTCCAAAGAGGAACATTCTAAAACTATATTGAGAGGAGTTAAAAAGAGACTAGATCCCGGGCTGGAGAGGAGGGTTCCGGTTTCTAAAAGGCAAGAGAGAGACACGTGTGGGCCCAGGATGCAGCTCTTAAGACTTTTCTAGCAAACTGATTATTATTCAATATTCTGTGGCTACAACCAAAGATAAATCAATCTATCTGTTCCACATCACATTTCCCTTTCTTGTCCAAAAGGCTATTAGGAGGGTCTCTGATAAATATCTCACAAGATCAAGCTCTCCCAGGCCTTTAGCACTTCCCTAAGCCGCGTTAACTGCATCCCCCGAGAGGGATGAAGCGATTTGACTTGACTTATTCATAGTGAACCCATGAGAGGACTGGGTGATTACTCCTTTCTTCTACAAGTGTGCCCAAACTAGCCAATCGTTTCATAAGTGCTTGTTATCACAGCAGTTTCGAGTTTCTACCACTCTTTTTTCCTTAAAGAACCAGAAAAATTATTTCCGTACTTGGCACTCTCCTACCTTCCTATATCCTGTGATTCCTGAGGGAATGGCAACAGCAGCTCTGTGTACGTATCAGCAAGTTTTGCAGTGTCCTGGGTTGCAATTTAGCTGAGCCTTGGGAATGGTTCTGATGTCAAGGAGGTAGACATTCTTTCATTATTCTCTCCCCCAGTAAAAGGGAACAGTTTGTTCCCTAAACCATTGCTCACAGGTGAGCCTCCCTGAAGAAGCTAGAAATAATCTTGGTATAGTCATAGTCTGTTTGGGGTTTCAACACACACTCACAACCCTAAATAATGACAGCTATGTTTACTGGAGAGAACGGTGTGCCAGGGACTGTGGTGAGGTCTCTACCTTATAGGTCACAAGTGATCTGGCAACAACTCGATGAAGTAGGTACAGCTATTAACCTCTTGTGCAGAGCAGGAAACTGAAGCCCAGAGAGGGAAAGTAACTGCTGTAAGGTTGCACAGCTCAGAAGTGGCAGAGCTTGTATTCAAACACATATCATGAACCATGATGCCACACTGATCTGTCCTTTCTTTGTCACCTTTTTAGGAGCTTAGCTTGAAAAGCCTGATGAGAGATAGAAAGATATTAAAGTGTTTTACATTAGATGTTTAGATGATTTGAGGTAGCACCAGCCTCCCCATTGGTTCCAGCCTCCTTGCAACCTGAGCCTTCCTCTGCAGTCCACCGGCCCCTCTGCCTTCATCAGGCTCCTCCTGGTGGAAGCCCCTCTCCATGACCCCCTCTCTGGGCATCACCCCACAGCTCCTACCTTCCCCCAACTCTCCACGGGCACAAGCTCTATTCAGTAGCCTCTTCACCAGGCTCCTAATTTGCCTCCTGACTTACCCCTATCAATCTTTTCAGGAGAAGTCTCTTCCCTGGAAAGCACCATCCCCCAGGAAAGATCCAGTGTTGGGGGCTAAAGACGCCCCCTTTCCCCATTCACATGTCAAAGCCCTAACTCCCAATTCCTCAGAATATGACCTTGTTTAAGGTCATTTTTAAGTTATGATGAAGTCACAGGGAAGTTGGGTGGCCCAAGCCAATATGACTGCTGCCCTCATAAAAAGGGGAAATTTGGACACAGAAACACACATAGACAACACCCTGGGAAGATGCAGGCAGAGATCTGGCAATGCACCTTCAAGCCAAGAAACAGAGAACATCACCAGCAAACCAGTGTCCCAGATCCCAGAACTCACTTTGTTAGATTGGGTCTGGAAAGACTGACTGCCTGTTCCCCACACTAATTCGCTCCTAGTGTCTCTCTGGGGAGGCTTCGAGGTCCAATATGGCTGCTTAAGCTCCGGCCATCACACCTTTCTTCTCCACTGAGCACATGCAATATGATTGCTTGAGCTCCTGCCATCACATCTGAATTCTGTGTCCAGAACAAGGTACAAAAAAGGTGTATGGTTTCCCTTTTAAGGAAAATCTCCAGTCGTCTTATATCATAATTCAGCTTACATCGCATTGGCTGGAAAGGTGATCCACTGGAAGGGTGGCATTATTCCCAGTTAAAATGGGGTTCTAAGGGAGAGGGGGAAATATATTGAGAAGAAATTAGTAGTCTCTGGGCAGTGCTAAGGGAATCTTGGTCAAGTAGGTAAAGGGTCCAGCCAGCCTCAGCTCTTTCCAACCATGCCATGGGGGGGTCCCCCTACACTGGAGGCCAGCTGACATGGAATTTGTGGGGGTCCCCCTGCACTGGAGTCCAGCTGACATGGAATGACACAGTCCTCTGCCTCCAGCAGGCTGTGATGACTGCTTGACTCAGCGGGGGTCAGAGAGAGGAGTCTGGCTCAGGAGAGGCAGATTCTTCCATCCTTGTACACTGGCCTCCTTCCCATAAGCAAGGCCCCAAAGTTACCATCAGAGCAGCCACTGGGCACAGAAGGGCTGACCAATAAGGAGGCCACCCAGTGGGGTGGGGGCAGCCAAGGCCAAGACTGACCTTCCTCATTCCCCAGGACTTCATCAGCTTAGCTACCAGGTGGGTCTCACTGTCCACCCCCACAGGATGCAAACCGTCCCCTTGCGGCCACATGCAGCAGGAGCATCAGCAGTCCTCAGGCAGGTGCAAAGATTCCAGCTGACGACTGGGGAACTTCAGGCCGGAGAGGGGGTGAAGAAGCTCCAGGAGGCCTCTTGGATCCCAAGAGACTTGTTCTCACCACAGGACCAGCAGCCTCCCTGCCTCAAGGTTGTAAAATCTTCTGAGAAGGCTGGACTAGAGAAAGTTCCCAAAAGAGATGATAAGTCACAAGCTTTTGAGGGGAGAACGGGGAGCAAAATCTGAATGAATCTAGGCCAGGATCCTGCGTGCTGAGTGGACAGGACGCCTAGGTGGGTGCAGCTCCTTTGAAGCCTTCCACGCCCGCAGGCATTTCTGTCTTGTTCCATCCCCAGCCTCCCTCCTGGGGCTGAGTCCTCTGTGTCCTAGAAGCAGAGACTTTTCAAAGTCTGGTCTCTTTCGTTCTCAGGAATAAAAGGTGTGTATGTGGCTCCTAGACAATTCCCCACCACCATCACCAAGACCAGCAACACCAAGACCAAGAGGCACTGGTCTCTTCGGGACCTGGGCCTGGGGGTGGGCGCTGAT
This sequence comes from Otolemur garnettii, assembly GCF_000181295.1. Taxonomy (NCBI): domain Eukaryota; kingdom Metazoa; phylum Chordata; class Mammalia; order Primates; family Galagidae; genus Otolemur; species Otolemur garnettii. Next base: position 6,779,817 of record NW_003852464.1, read on the forward strand.
GAAGGGCAGATCGCTGAACTTGTCGTCTGCTTTGGCAGAGCGCGCGTCTCCTGCCAGGCACCGCACTGCATTTTGCACCTGGTATTCTGTTTCGTTTTCTCTTCAACCCCACACAGTGGAGACTGTTGTTATTATCCCCGTTTCACAGAAAACTGGGGTGCGGAGAGGTTGAGTTGCCCCCACATTAACATCTGCAGGGAAGCCCCAACAATTGCCCTGTGGGGAGGGCAAAGAGGAGACTTAGGAAAAGTGTGGCTTCCCCTCAATGGCAAGTGGCTTGCCAGCGACAAGAGCATTGCAGATGTGAATTCTGGCTCTAGACCCCCGAGTCACCTCGCCCCTCAGTGCCACAGGCTGTTGGAGCTGGACCGTTTAAAGAGGTCAGAATCCGAAATTCTCCTTTTACAGGTGATGAGACTTGAAGAAAGCAGCTCCTCACCCCGACCTTGTGTCCTCAGGTCCCACACGCAGCCTGTTCTCGTTCAGTTTGGGCCTCTCTTGTCCCTGCTCATTTGCTATTTTTAAAAGGCTTATCTTTGCTTAAAATGTATTAATAAGTTGTTTTTTTGAAGTATTTGTCCTGTGAGCAGGTTTGGATTTCTCTTCAACTGTCCATTAGCACCAGGTGCAAAAAAGGCTGAGGTTGTCATACAGAGTCCAGAAAACCCTACTTGGGTACTTAGAGAGGACAATTTCCCTGGACTTAGCATCTAATCCCAACAGCTCCCATCCACCCCTGTAACCATTACCATGCTGAACGCTGTACAGTGTCTGAAGCAGGAAATCTCCTTATTTTTCCCATCTTGCAGCTGAGGACACTGAGGTTCAGCTGGGGAATCTGCCCAAGATCACACACGATAAACAGAACCAGCTCTGAAGGAGGGTTGGCAAACCTCGGCCCAGGAGGAAGCTCCTACCAGATGCCAATTTCTGCACAGCCCACGAGCTGAGAATAGCTTTTACACTTTTAAACAACGGGGGGGAAAATAACATCAAAAGAAGACTATTTCGCGACTCATGAAAGTTCCATGAAATTCGAATGTCAGTGTCCATAAATAAAGTGTTATTGGAACACGGCCATACTCATTCATTTACACATTGTCTGTGGCTTTCGAGTAGTTGCAACGGAGACCGTACGGCCAGCCAAGTCTAAGATACTTCCTGCCTGGTGACCCCAGCTCTAGGGCACACGCTTTTCACCCTGTCCCAGTGCTTCCAAGAAAGCCTCAAGGCTGGTGTCAGAGCCCTGAGTATCAGAGTTTCCCAGCTCTACCCTCGGAATGACTCCAGACAAGTCATCAAAGTCACCAAACTTCTCTGGGGCTTAGCAGTAAAGTAAGGATGATTATCACATCCTGCCTGGCTCCAAAAACTGTCAGAAGATGAAAACAAGGTAATGTATATGAAATCATTTTATAACCAGAAAGTATGAATGAGAAGGATTACTGAATTATTTGGTTCAGAGAAAGGCTGGTGGGGGGTAAATAAACCAGTTGGGGCTGGGGTGGAGTGGGATAAGGGCCTGCCTTGGTTTTGAATGATTCATTAACAAAAGAGAACGAACCTGCCAGAAATAGCTTTTGTCATAAACCTCATGCTCATGTCACAATTTCTGTGGCCCTGAAGAATGAGTTTGTGTCTTAACTATTCACATTTGGGACCAGGGTCTGCCCCCAAGGAATGGCTCGCAGGATATACCTCTAGGTTTGGGCTTCTTCCAAACAGACGGCTTCCTCCACGAGGTTATCTTAAGGTACTAGAAAGACTTCCCTGCCCTCAAATTCACTCTGCTCTTTTCTGCTCACTGATTTGCAAAACTTCAGTTTCTAGAAACAGAAACCCATTTCTATTATTACTCCCAATCTGTTAAAATAAGTATTTCCGGACCAGGCTAACATTAAACTCAGTTATTTCTATAGTGTGAACAAGTTAGTTGATCATTTATTCTGTAAATATTTGCCAAGGTCTCATAAAACATAGTAGAGCAATGTGCAACCGGCCCCCACCCCTGTGAAAAGAGGCAACTGAGAGCCTGGCAGGGGAGGCCAGGAGGGTAAAACTAAACCGGGTGTGGTCACCTCTGTGCTTCACCAAAGTGAAGGGAGGGAGGCCGAGAAGGTGGTGCAGCCAGAGCTTTAGGAGGGTCAGGGCTAGAATCCCTCCCCAACAGAGAATGGCGAGAGGCAGCAGCACCTGAGAGCTGAATTTTGTGGAGATATATTTTGATTGTGTGAAAGGAGATGTGGAACCACTGCCTATTAACTTCAGGGTGGGGCCCACTGAGGCAATGAGCCCCCTCCCACGTATAGGGGAACCTGCTGTGCCCGGCTCTCAGCACAAAAGACAATCTGGAAAGACAGCAGCCCTGCTCTCTCCTGCTCCCCCCAAACCCCCTGCTGGCACCATGGATTCCTGACACTCAGCTGATCTTTTAAAAGTGAGAGACAAACAAAACTGTATACAGAATTGGATGTTTATTTCCACCATCTGCGTGGCAATACAAGTTCAAGTTATAATGGCATCCGCTCTCCATCGGTATTAGGCAACCATTTAAACATCCACAGCCATTTACTGATTATAAACACACACTAAAAAAAAGCCAGCAAGTGGCATGAGGCCCCGCACCTGCTGCCTCTGTGTGCAGCCGTCAATTTCATGCCTAGGAAGCTCTGGGCTCCATGGGGACGGTTCTATAAAGCAGCGTGGTTGGTTGTGGGTTTTGCTTTTTTTTTCCCTTTTTTTTCCTAGCGAACAGCATAAACCAAGTTGGCCCCGAAATATACTTATTGCAAATAGACGGGAATAAATAGAAAATAGACAATGATCGTAAATGCAAATCCGAAAATGCTGAATTTCCTAATGTTAAAAGGCTCATTTGCTTTTAAATTGTAGATAAAAACTGATGAGTATTTTTACTGGCCTTCAAGAAAAGTTAGCAGGAGACACTGTTCAAAAGGCTCCTGCCTGTCCCCAGCCCCAAGAAGGTTTGACTCACCCAGCAAGGACAAGTAGCGCATAAATTGGATGTGGCGAAATCAGACATCAGAAATTGGAGGAACACAGAAACCAATGAATTTTATAGAGAAGTAAGACAAAGTTTATCCAAAAGCCATGAATGTTTCCTGGGTCAACGTTTTGTCTTACAAAGGGTTTCTCCACTTCCTTCAGACCTGCCACTGGCCCTGTCATGAGCCCACTGGTGATGGCCTCTTGAAACCTACCTCAAAGTAGCTGTGTGACTTGGGTATATCATTCTCAGAATTTGCTTTTTTTTTAAAAACCTCAAACTCCTGGGCTCAAGCAATCCTCCTGCCTCAGCCTCTCTGAGTACTGTGGGATTACAGGCCTGAGAAAACTTGAAATGGCAAATGTCGTCAGACTTGTATATTCCCAGGGACCCTTGGATCTCACATTCCCAGGTTAATTCTCCAAAAAGAGATTTGGTTTGTTTTTTTTCCTGCAAGCTTTGTAACTAAAATTACCTTATGTCATTACGGCTTAAGACCCATTTATTATCCACAAACGAAGTTTTTTTGGGAAAAGTGTATAGAATAACTTTCAGCCTCTTACCAGCTCAGCAGCTCCAAGTTCTTCCTAAAAGCTCCCTTGTCCCTGTAATGTGACCCATGAGACGTATCAGGCAGGCTCTTCCGCGGGGAGCACCATACTTCAGCCTCTCTCCTCCGTCCCAGCCGCTGTTTCTGCCTCCCTTTTCCTTTGGAAACCAGTTTTGAGATAGTTCTTGCTTTCTCTGTTCATCAGGACTGGCTGGCTGAAGCTCAGTGTAGCTCACTTTGCCTTCCTTCCCTTTAGAATCCAAATTACTTTTTCTTTTCTTTCCTTTTTTTTTTTTTTTTTTGCAATTTTTGGCCAGAGCTGGGTTTGAACCGGCCACCTCTGGCATATAGAGCTGGCACCCTACTCCTTGAGCCACAGGCACCGCCCAGAATCCAGGTTACTTCTACAGAGCTACAACAATTACCACCCCCTGCCCTATAAGCCCAATCCTATTTGGGGTTCTACTTCAAAGCCCCCTATTAGGAAAGTTGGCATTGAAATTGATTTGTTATATGCTAATGTGGACTCAAGTGCATTTCTCATGGTAACCAGCAAAACCTGCAGCAGGTCAAATTGTAATTTCCGTCTGTGAGCCTGGGGTGGGGCAGGGGGGATATGAACTTCACTTGTGAATCTAGTATTATTAACCCAGGAGAAATCTGTTTAGAATACAACTGTTTCAAGTACTTCCAATCTCCTTCCTCTGCACTTCTCAAACTGTCATTCATTCCACTTGCTACCTATTTCTTACCTTTTACCCTTCTCCCACTAAAATCCACCCTCAGGTGATCTTATCTGGATATTGACTCAAACGTAAAAGAAAGGTAATTAGAAAAATGAGTACTGACAGCATATTTGATGATATCAAGATATTACTGTTAAATTTTTTAGATGTGATAATGGTTTTGTGACTTAAAACAAGTCTCTCACTTAGGGGACACATAGTGAAATGTGAGCTATGCCCAGAAATGATGATGAGATTTGTTCTAAAGTAACAGAGAGGAGGTGGCGTGATCGATGGTGTGGGTGAAACAAAACTAGACTTGAGTGGTGCTGAGTGATGAATTCTAGGCTTTACCTTTTGGTATGTATTTGAAAGTTTCTATAATAAAAACTTGTGGGGGGTTTTAAAGTAAGCCCACTCTGAGGGAAATACCTGAAAAACTCCAACTAAAATATCAGTGACTGATAAGGAAAAAATCTATGTTCTGAGGCCTACTTTTTAATTGGAGGGGAAAAAAGCCTTAGGACAAAGAAGTGAACATGGGCCAAGTCAGGCAGGAGCAAAGGGAAGGAGCCAAGTGGACCAGTCTTGAAAAAGGCCCCTGAAACTGAGAGCTCTGAATGGAGTTCTAGTCTCACTTTTCTTTTTTTTTAATCTCATCTAATGGGATTTAATAAAATGAAGATCAGGCTAACAGATGCAGCTACATTTTATAAAGACTTTCTGGTGCTATTTTATTGAAAATATTTTTCTTTTTTTGATAACCACTACTTAATAACTACTTATAAGACCACTTGCTATATATGGGACTCTTTGCTAAGCACTTTACGTGAATAATTTAATTTGCTCTTTGCTTCAATTCTGTGAGGTATTATCCCCATTTTACAGATGAGTACAAAGAAACTCGTACGAGATCACTCGGCTACCAAGGAGCAGAGCCAGGGTTGGGGTCTGGCCTCTTGCTTGATGGTCACTGTAGCTGAAGGCTGGCTGCGGGATGACTGACTTCCCTCATAGCATATGGACCATTTATCAAAGGTGTGCTAAATAACTAAGTCTTAACCCCTTTTTTTTTCAGTTTACAGAATTTTATTTAAACATCATTTCTCTATTTCTTGATTTTAAACAGGATACCAACTTGCCATTGCTGCGTATCAGTTGTAACATACCAAGAAGGCCAAACATAAAACGTGGGCTTAGACACGTATATGAGGACCTGGAAAATCATTTGAAATGATTTTTTTTTGGACAAAGATCTTTCCTTAGTGCCTTTTCCACTCCTTTATATACGCCAGCCCCATAATAGTCATAGAATCTTTATAACTGGATCTTGACCTATCCTTAAAAATAGTATCTAGTATTTTTAAATCATGAAATAGCTAAAAAATGATACCAGACTAAATTAGGGTCATAATCTCTGGTGACCAATAAATGAAAGATTCATTAGGCCAGTGGATGACACTGCAGGCAAGTGCCATTAGAATAGTCCCAAGGAGGTATAACCTGGGGGTTGGCAGGATGTCTAGGGAGAGGAGGGGTGGCAGAAGAGGAGAAAGGCGGCCAGGGGAGAGTGTTGGTCACTTTGCAGGCCACAGGCCTCATAGGTTGGATACTCTGGGAAGCAGATACTGAGACAAAGGTAAGAGAGCAGAAGGTTTTTTGGAGAGCAGCACCCATTAAAAAAAAAAAAAAAAGGGAGGGAAGCAGGCCAGGGAAAGCTGTCAGAATATGGTGCAGACCTAACCAACTGTCTGCCAGCCTAGCAGGGAGCTCTAAGCCTGCACTGGGTGGAAAATGCCGGGCACCTACATACATGGGCCTTGCTCAGAAACTGGCCGAAGAGCAGGACTTTGGCTCCAAGTCAGGCTTGAGCTAACCTTGAAGGAGGTAACAGCAGGGAGGCTATGAGCTGAGACAGCTGGCTAGCCAGTCTTTTCTTGCAAGGAGATCTGAGCAGTACCTCTTTGTGTCTTTCTGTCTGTCACTCCAAATGGTAATAACATTTTTTGAATTCTATTCTAAGAGAGATGGAAAGCCACTGAATAGTTTAAATCAGACACGAAGGGATTTCATACATAGTTATATAAATATTTAATAACACCTACTGAATCATTCATACAACAAATATTAATATTTAAGTGTCTGTCATGGGCCAGGTGCTGTTTAGGTGCTTAGGATACATGAGTGAACAGAACAGAGATTCTGCTTTGGTGGAGCTTATGTTCTAGCCAAAGGGGGAGAGATAGACAATACGACGTAATAATTATGTAAAGTATGAAACATGTTGGTCCTTTACTCCGCAGCGTGGTCTAGGGGCCAACAGTACTAGAACCACCTCCGGATTTGCTGGAAATGTCAGCCCCCCCCAGACATACTGAATTTAAATTTGCATTTTAACAACTCCAGGTAACTCTTACAAATATTAAAATTGAAGCCCCATCTTGAATTTTATGACAATTTTTAGACAATGGTAAGGTGTGGCAGATAGTTACAGTATTAAAAAGGGTTCAGGGTAGATCTCATTGAAAAGGAGATAAGAAGCATGAAGGAAGTGAGTTAGCCAAGCATCTGAGTTAACAGATGTTCCTAGGCAAAGAGAACAGCCTGAGCCAAGTTTCTAAGGCGAAGTATGCCTGGAGTTGCTAAGGAATAGCAAGATGGTCAGTTAGGCTGGCACAGAGGACCGAGAATGGAGGGTAGGATGAGAAGGGTCAGAAAGATAAAGGGGGTGTGACTGGGATGGCCAATGCTGTAGGGCCTTTGGGGACAGCAAGGCCTTGGGCTTACTCTGATATAGGAGCTACCTCAAGAGTTTGAGAAATGAGGGACAGGAGCTATGATTCTAGAGGATCACTCCGGCTTTTATACTGAGAACAAAAAATCGTTTTACCACAAAGACATCTGCACTTAAATGTTTATAGCAGCTCAATTCACAACTGCAAAGATGTGAACACAACCAAGTGCCCTTCAACACATGAACGGATGAACAGATTGTGGTATATGCAGGCCACGGAATACTATTCAGCCATCAAAAGATGGAGATTTTGTACCTTTTGTAACAACCTGAATGGATTTGGAAAACATTTTCTTAAGCAAAGTATCACACGAATGGGAAAAGAAGCATCATGTGTACTCAATACCAAGTAGAAAGAAGTAGATTAACAACTTCAAGGTCACATGAGCGGAAAACTCGATGAAATTCAAATGGAGGTGGGTGGGTAAGTTTCCACCCAACAGTTACGTTGCAAGGGTATATGGGCACCCTTCTTGGGTGAAGAACACAACTACAATTCAGACCTTAACCTTATAAAAATAAACTATGTACCCCTGTATTAACCTGAAATTAAAAAAAAAAAAAGAAGAAGAAGGTGGAGGCTAGGACTATAACAAAAGCCCTGGGGAGCTGTATGTGTGGAATCCATGTGGAAGTCACAGTGACAAACTTTTCTGTAACTCCCTCGTATGTTGAGACGTGAAATTTCAGATGTACAAAGGATAGCTAATGCACTTTAAAAATGGTTTTAAAAAATATATTCACATATGTAAATGCAAAACAAAACAAGACCCAGAAAGGTCAAATGGAAAAATCCTGAAAATAAGAAAGACAGTCATCTAAGATCAATTATAGACTCTTTAAATTGATTTCTACTGCAGAATGGACAAAATTGATGACACCCCCTCAAAACAAGTCCTACTAAGTGAACTAGAAAATAATAAATACTTTTTTTTGAGACAGAGTCTCACTCTGTTGCCCAGGCTAGAGTGCAGTAGAATCAGACTAGTTCACAGTAACCTCAAACTCCTGGGTTCAAGCAATCCTCCTGCCTCAGCCTCCTGAGTAGCTAGGACCATAGCTGCCTGCCACAATGGCCAGCTAATTTTCCTATTTTTTAGTAGAGACAGGGTCTCACTCTTGTTGAGACTGGTCTCAAACTACTGAGTTCAAGAGATCCTCTCGCCTTGGCCTCCCAGACTGCTAGGATTACAGGTGTGAGCCACTGTGCCTGGACTTAATGAATACATTTATTTTAAGTCTAGTACAGCTTTATGCAGAGCGTCACAGCCGTTATTAATAGTACATACTATGTACAGGCACTGAGTTAATCACTTTACCACATACATCATCTCCTTTAATCCTCACTCGTATCAGGTTCTACCATTCTATATATGATGAAACTTAGATTCAAAGAGATTAAATATGTAAGCTCATATGGCAAATAAGAACCAATGCAGAGATTTCACTCCAAATCAAAGATCGCTACCTGAAAAATTCAAATAGCATAATTCAGAAGTGAAATCTGAAGAAGGATATTATACTAACCTATTTTACTTTTAAATAAGAGTATTTCTTTTAGAAACAATTAAATACTTCTAAGTGCCCAACATTCTACACTCAATAGATCTTTTGCAAAATAGTTGCTGGAATACCATCTCCTTCCTCTTTTTTTTTTTCTTTTTAAATAATTTAGCCCCAGCCATGACTGGTGATTCTCATTATAGATATGACTTTTCTGGCTGATTTCTGGGCAAGTTGATACTGATGACTGAATCAAAAAAATGGGCAAGCAATTTTGTGTCATTTATTTCTACATTTTGGATTTTACCTACAGGTATAATTAAGTAAAATAATATACTGCAAATAATTTATTAAAAATTTATTTCATGTAATAAATTATACAATTCATTTTTATTTTTAACGTCGACACCGGGGATATTTCCAGAAACATCTTTTCCTTTGGGTAAAACCTTGAGTTTGCACATGAAGCTGACATCAGCTTCATCACCATCATAGCTAAAATCCCCAACAGTTATACAGCTAAACAAGCTCAAATTGACACTACTTGATAAAAACAAAATGTATCAACATTTCCAGATTTTGCCCCAGGCCTTAGCTTAAGCTGCAGAGTATCAGGTGGGAAATTAGAAAGATATATTCATCACCCTTAAACTTAGCTTCATAATGGCCAAATGAAAGTAAAAGTAAGGCACAAAAAGATGCAGTGGGTGTCAGAGCTGTTTACTAGATTGGCCACAAGAGATGCCAACCAATACAAGGTGACGGACAAGGAAAAACTGTTCACAGGACTTTTTTATGTACTGTTACCAGCCTGTTCAACTATCATCAAACTATTCAAAGGTTGTGAAACTTCCGAAATGATCAAACTTGTGTGTGAGGAAAGCTGAACTTTTTAAAGCTTTTTAAAAATAAGGTTACTTTCAAACATGCAAAACATAATAAAACCATTAAGGGCTCGGCAGAAATTGGTACATCTTAGGAAGTGAGAAAAGAAAACCCAACTTTCATATATACCAAATGTGTGTGTATTTTAAGAAATGTCTCTGAGCCCAACATGAATGAGACTCAGTGGAGTTTTTCTGTTGTTTTTAATTGTTGGTTATTTTCCTCTACAAAAGATACTAATTCTTAGGATGAGCTACTAATTCAATGTTAAATTATTATCACCTATAAAAAAGTGCCTTTAATTTTAATTTTACTAAAATCTATGGAAGCTGTAGCCTAAAAATAAAAGCACGTTCAGTAACCCAGGCCTCAGTGACAGTTCTTATTATGAGGTGGTGACAAGACCAGCGGAGGGTATGTGATGAGTCACAATATTAGAAAACATTTAATTTATATTTAAATTTGCCATTCTGTATATCAAATGCCTACTGGCTGAACAGAACTGTCTTCAATAATTCACACTCTATAACTTCAACAACTAATACAAAAAGCTAAATAGAAAGATTTGCGGTTGAACACTGAGTTCCTAAGGCTGGTATCACATATCATTCCCTGATGGAGTGAGAATTCATCAGCAGAGGACCTAAGAGCCTGATTTAAAATACCTTCCTCTGCCACGTCTGTGAGTTAACACATTGTACAGTATTTTGTGTTACTGAATTTACTTTCCTAGGCAGACCACTACAGCCCACTGACTTTAAAAAAGAAACTCCAAATGTGACCTGATAGCCTTAACAGGGGTAACTGGATCAGAAAGATAGAAGAGGTCATTTCACACAAAAACTGCAAAGACAATGCCCACTGCCCCGTCACAGTTCAAAAATAACAAAGGTCAATTATGAGGCTTACCAATCAGTACTAGCAACTGACGACAAATAATTGTATGTGGAAATGGGAGAGAGCCAGTAGAAATGAGACTGGGGAGGAAATATTCTGAATAGACAGCATCTACAATATCCCTTCAGAAACTCTCGTCAATTCTATGACTTCAGGGTCAAATTTTTAGCCAGGAGGAATGGAGCTAGAATTCCAAGACCGCTGAGAAAGAAAGGGTTAATAACAAAAACTGCAGCTGATTTTCTGCATCAGGAATGAAGTGCTGTAACATATCTATCATTCACATGTGGGTTCGTGTAATTTATCTTCAATTAGAATTATTATCTATTCAGCAGCTGAAGCCCAAGAACTGCTGATACACTGCAGATGAGAAAACATTTGCTGGTCTCTCGGCTCTGGCCTATCTTACGCTAAATGATGATCACAACAATATAGATCACTTGTTCTATAAAACAATTTTGGCTTACTAGATGTATAGCAAGCTGTACTGCCAGCAGTTACATCTGCAACATCATTTCATTCCCTTTCTTAGGCTCTGGAGGTTCGGCTGTGACTCTTCAGCTTCAGTGACCAAAGTGTTCTAACTCACACGTGTCTGTGTGTGTGTATGTGTCTTAGCTCGTGTTTACACTGTCCTGGACAATGTGCAGTGCCACCCAAATACCAAACAATCCCTTTCTCAGAGTCTACACTGCCAGATCAATTAGAAAAATACAACCCAGAAATCAACACAGCTTTCTTTGCTGTAGTGATTTTGAAAGTATGTTCAATGGGTCATTAATAAGTATGCCACTTGAAAAAATGCATTCTTCTTTGAATAAGGATATAGACAAACTGAGTTCTTTTTTTTTTTTTTTGAGACAGAGCCTCAAGCTGTCCCCCTGGGGACAGTGCCATGGCATCACAGGTCATCGCAACCTCCAACTCCTGGGCTCAAGCAAGTCTCCTGCCTCAGCCTCCCAAGTAGCTGGGACCACAGGTGCCCGCCACAACACCTGGCTACTTTTTTTCTTGGTTGTAGCCGTCACTGTTGTTTTGGCAGGCCCGGGCTGGACTCGAACCCACCACCTTAGGTGTATATGGCTGGCGCCTTAGCCACTTGAGCCACAGGCGCCGAGCTGTCAAACTGAGTTCTATACTGAATGAATTCTTTGAGCCTTTAATATACCAATAGGAAGGCTTGAAAAGGCAATTTCCAAAATTATTTGTCCACAGGCCCCTTTCCCTGCCTGAGTTGCTCTTGGGAACAATGATTCACAGGGCAGGTTTTGAAAAAACATGGCTTTGGCACAGTGGTAAATTCAGAAGCTTCACTAACTCTTCAGGTTATAAGACATCAGTCTATTTCTTAGAATTAACAACAAAAATAATTCTTAGAGCCAGTAAGTCTGGAATTTCAGACTTAACAGAGTAAGTATATGGGCAGGGAGGGAAGAATACACCTGTTTACCACCCTACACCATTTCACCTTCCTAACAAAAATATGCACAAAATTACTCATGTTAGCCCATCCTGACTGTGCATAACACTTGAATAAATCAACCAATGTACAAGTGTTGCTTAAAAAATGGACAGTCAGTATAATAAAGTTTTCACTTGCCCAAGTGGAGAAATGCACTAGTACCACGTAAAACAACTTTTAGTGGCATGTTTAGAACGGGTGACCCTGGTTATCATTTGAGATTCTCTACATAGCATAGTTTGGTAACATGTATAAATCTATCTTTGAAGTACTACTGAGTAATTAAGGTTGCTATGAAAACTTCTCTTTCTCTGAGGCATTTGTTCACTGCAAAGCAGCATTTCTCAGCCTCAGCACCAGGGACATCTGGGGCTGGGTAATTCTCTGTGTGGGAGATTGTCGTGTGCATCGTAGGATGGTGAGCAGCACCCCTGGCCTCTACCTTCCAGATGTCAATAGCATCCCACCAGGTGAGACAATCAATGGCTCCAGATGCTGCTTAGATGCAAGCCAAGTCTTCCTCAGTTAAGAACCACTGCTGTGGGTCCAAACTAAAGTTTACACCTTGACTCTGCTTCCCTGGGGAATGTGCATTTCACAGGTATACTGCAACTCACACACCCCAGCAAACATCTAATAATCAGTCGCTTTAGAGATCTTTCTAAATTCTGTATGATCAGAAATATAATTTGTGAATGGTAGAGAATGGTTAGGAGGAAGCACTCTACGTTTCCAAGAGAATTATAGAGGTAATTTTACTGTGTCATTACATTAGTAAGAATTATCTGAAGCATGAGGCTTAATTGACAAATATTCTAATAATTAGAAAAATGCTAATTGTATATTGTAACCTGCTAAGGATCATAAAGATTGAGGCAATCGAGGGACAAAAAACCTAGTAATCATCAATGGCTAGCTTAGATCACAGCCTATTCCTTGACTAAGTGTCTGCCACAAAATTTCAAATTCTAAAATCTCAAGTCTTGACGTTTAAACTGCTTGCTTATGCTGTAGCCTCATCATTTCTTTCAAATGATCAGGAAGAAACCCTTCACATGTCAGGAAGAAGCATCCTTATATGTGTCAAGAAGCACATTATCTAGTTTTAAAGCCATTTCTTCAACATCCACATCTTCAGTTTTGTCATAATTGTCAACTCCAGATACATCACTATCTCTATTTTGTTCTTTTCTTACTGTCTTTAAACACTTATCAAGTCTCTTTATGAACAAGTCCACATCCTGCGTCTTCATTCCGATGGCTGATGCAGCATTGAGATAGGCACAGGGGTAATGATTCGTATGTGACATAAAGCCTCTGAAAGTGTAGCCACTCACAGTTTGCACAGACCCAAGAGGCACAACCCTGAAAGTAGAAAGATTTACTAATTTAATATGTCTGGTGATGTTAACAGAATGTCACCCATAAACAAAAGATGTGTGTTACAAGCCTTACACCTACTTATTAAAAAGTTTTTAAAACAGCCATAAATCATGGCCTACGTAAACAGACAGTGTAAGCCCTAAAATAAAATGATACAAGATTCTGCTATTTTACAAAGAAAAGTCCCACCTGGTGATTACCACTTACTTATCTTCTGTGAAAGAGTTAAAAGCTCTAGGAACCTCAAACACCGTCACCTCTTTTAAAAAGAGGAAAGAAAATTGTTTTTGTGCCAAAGCTGGAATCTGACTTCACATACACATGCACATCCACCTTGGTTATCATGTGTCAACTATAATCGCCAAACCAAAATTCTAACTACCTGATCAATGCTATGCAATGGAAGGTTTTAAGGCAAAAATCAGAAGAAACCATGTAACTGCTTACAGTGGGTTGCTGGTCAGCCAGCAGTAATATTCAGCGATGGCATATGCATTATTTAAGCTGGCTTTCACTGACATATTTAAATAAGCAGACTTCTAATCCTTGCCTTTTTTTAAAGTCAAGTAAGCTCAACCCAAGCATAAAGACATACTGGCAACACTAAAAGCAAGATCAATAAATCATTTTAGACTATACTCGTAATTTACTAAATTAAAAGTGTCAAAACTATACTTTATACTAATAAGAATTCATCAAGGTAAAAGGTGCATTTTTCCTTTAAAAACTTGTCCTTTGATAATAAATCTCTGACCTCTGATAGAGAGAAATTCTCTAACAGAAGCATGTAAAGGAAAGTATTTAGAAGCCAGGAAACCAGGCAAAATGGCTCATGCCTGGAACCCAGGACTTCCAGAGGCCAAGGCAGGAGGACTGCTTGAGGGTAGGGGTCAGAGACCAAACCAGCCTGGACAAAATTGTGACACCTTGTCTCTAAAAAAAAAAAAAAATGTTATCCAGGCATGGTGGTGCACCTACAGGCCCAGCTACTCAGGAGGCTGAAGTGGGGGGATGAGCTGAGGTTACGGTGACCCATGATTACGCCCCTGCACTCCAGTCTGGGCAACAGAGAACCTGCCTCTGAGAGAGAAAAAAATAAATGATAGAAAAGAAAGATAAAAAGGAAAGTATTTAGAGTAAGATATTTTGTTTCCAGTTATTTTTCTCTGACCTCATCAAATCTAAAATGAAAAATGAGATTTGCTTTCATGCCACATACACTAAAGAAGGAAAAGTACATT
>NW_003852464.1:6794283-6795295 GCF_000181295.1 Otolemur garnettii
TTGTTTCCAGTTATTTTTCTCTGACCTCATCAAATCTAAAATGAAAAATGAGATTTGCTTTCATGCCACATACACTAAAGAAGGAAAAGTACATTTTCCTGAGGCAGCAGTTAGGCAAGAATTATATAACCCTGTTATTGTAGGAAGCAGGCTTTTCCTTAACATTTTCTCTTGAACTTTGCCATGAAGATGACTTATTTCTAATACCATAATGTGCCATCAGGCTCGGCCCTGGTAGCTCAGCGGCCAAGGTGCCAGCCACATACACCGGAGGTGGCAGGTTCAAATCCAGCCCCAGCTGCCATAATGATGAATCATCTAACAAAGGAAATAAAGCCTAAAATCTGTACAGAGGGGTAATTAAACTGCCTTTCTGTGTCTCTATTAAAACAAATAATATTCCCATCTTTCTCTGACTACTTCCTGTACGCACAGCCCACAGGCGCATGTGTAGCCTGACAGACTCTCCCTTTCACTCACCAAGAACAGCACAGTTCAGCACATACTGGAGAGACCATTTTTGAGAAAAGTACTTGTTTAGAGTTAGCTTTGAAAAGCCAAATAAATACAAATCTCTTGTAAACATGCTTACCTAGCTCCCGAAACCTGTCTCGTAAAAAGCATTGAGCCAAGTTGAGTAACAGCTTTGTCATGGCATTTTTCTAGCGTCTTAAGTGTCACAGCTAAAAAACAAAAAAGCATCCCAGTAAGTCTTGGTGTGTCCACACAAAAAGGACTCAAAAAACAATGATGATGACATTACTTCTTATGTATTGTCAGATGACACAATTTCACATTAGCATACTTAATAAATTACCACAGGCATTTGTTTGCATATCACACAAAAATATTTTCATGTAAATCAGTATGTTCAGAATCAGAAACAGAATTTCTCTATCAGCTTTCCAGAGAGTGAAGTTTTCCTAAATAGATGCAACAATGACATGATCAGGATGGCTGTTTCTTCACATTCAACCAGCTTTTAGGAACTTGTAAAATGAGAATGCAGGAT
>NW_003852464.1:6795511-6798416 GCF_000181295.1 Otolemur garnettii
TTGGGATTCATATCATACACTATCACCTTCTATAATAACTATGTAGATTATAAATGAGAAAAGACTACCTCAGCGGGGTTAGATTATAGGTGCTCAAGGGGTTTTCCACAGGAGCCCACTCCTGAAAAGCCTTCCTTACTTTCCACAGTTATATGTGAAACATAAAACATATTACATATATTCACAATGTAAAAGGGATAATTCTGAAACTTAAAAGTTAAATGTGAAAGTCAACATTCACATTTTTGGGTTTTTTGGTTTTTCTTTTCTTTTTTTTATAGAGACAGAGTCTCAGTTTATTGCCCTCAGTAGAGTGCTGTGGAGTCACAGCTCACAGCAACCTCCAACTCCTGGGCTTTGGCAATTCTCCTGCCTCAGCCTCCCAAGTAGCTGGGACTACAGGCATCCACCACAGCGCCCAGCTATTTTGTTGCAGTTTGGCTGGGTTTGAACCCGCCACCCTCAGTATACGAGGCTGGCGCCCTATCCACTGAGTCACAGGTGCCGCCCCACATTTTTGTTTTGAATAGCCTCTGTACTACATGACAATAACGCATAGTCTTCATATAAACGAATAAAATGACCATAAACACAGACTTCTTGAACATGGAGAGGCTAAAGAAAATAAGCAATAATAGCATTAAAAACAATGTAAGAAAAGCTTTAATTTCTGATATGTTGAGTGTTTTGGTAACTGGAGAAAGTTTTTATATCAAGTTCTTACTAGTGACCAAAGTACCCTGGCTAGAAGCAAGACTTAAAGTATTATTTTCGGTGTGTTATTTTTAACACTTAATATTGATTCAGATGCCTTCAGTCTATAGGTTTTCTCTTACAAATACATTAAAGCATTTCTAAAGGTTACCTAAACTTTTTCAATTTACAAATTAATTCCATAATGCATTTAGAAGTATCACTGTAACCAGAAAGAGTTTTCTCTTTTTTCTAAAAATTTTAATTTCCTCCTAGGGATAGAATTTTTTTTTTAAAGAAAAAAAAATTACCTAAAGATATGGGATTGTGAGGTGTCTGTAACAGTCTTTCATTGTAGGCTTCTGACAACTTCTCTAATTGGCTGGACAAATATGAAAACATTTCCTGCAACAACAAAATGTCACATTTAAAACAAATCAAAATACTTACTGCAACTTGTCAGTTTAACAAGACAAAATCTGATTGTTATGAAATCTGCACTATAAATTAACTCATCCACGTGCCCTATGAGCCAACTCTCTCCTCTGCCACATACGGTGAGACCCACAGCTGCCACATCTATCAGAAACCACAGGATTTGGTAAAGGCAAAGAAACACCCCAATTCCTACCTTGAGGCTATTACGTGTCTATCACAAACGTATCTTCTTCTCAGAATCTTCGGAGTTACCACTCTGGTCCAAACAGCTATCAACCTCTTCCCTGGCCACAGTGATAGCTCCTAAATGGTTTATCTGCTTATTCTCTCACCTCTCTATAATCTATAATTCTGCTTATTCTCTCACCTCTCTATAATTCTATACTCAGAAGCCAAAGCGACCTTTCAAAAGCATAAGCCAGATCATGCACCTCCTGGCTGGCTTCCTCCTATAATATTAAAAACCACATTCTTCATCTCTAGGGCTCCCCACGATTGACCCAGCCAATACACCCAACCCACCAACTGTTACTTCCCTCACTCCCCACGCACCTGCCACATCAGCCTGCGTCTAAGTCTTTGTGCTCCCTCTCCCTACATTTCCCTCAGTCGCCTCTTATGTCCCCGTCTGTGGAGATCTTGCTTTGTTAATTCCCTAACAAAGTAGCTCTATAGCTCTGTCCACCCCCAGCCTATTTTGTTTCCTTCACTACACTCCCCACAATCTGGAATTATCTAATTAATTTGATTAAATGAGTATTGCCTGTTACTACTTATTAAAATGGAAAAACTCCTTGATGACAGGAGCTGTCTGCTTCACTACTGTTTCCCCACTATCAAGAAAAATGTGCCAGACTTTAGGATGCAAGGTACTTACAAGGTAGTTTAAAATGTATTTCCTAAATCACACAAAGTTAAAATTAACAATTCCTTTAACTCAATTAAAACAATATAGCAGCTCTTCTAATCTCAACTACTCGGGAAGCTAAGGCAAGAGAATCACTTGAGCCTACGAGTTTGAGGCCAACCCGGCAACATAGCAAGACCCCATCTCTTAAAAAAAAATAGCAACTATAACTATAAAGTTGTCCTACTCTGAAAAATAATGTATGTTCAACAGTATAAAATATAATAAAACTATGTTTTATTGGTAAAAAAATGTCATGTGTATTTAAGTGGCAGTTTAACAAAGTTACAAATAAATATTAAGTTGACAACTATATGAACTAAAATTTTACTTTCTTCTCCTCATAAGGCCTTTAAAAACAGCCCTAATACATCTGTAGCTGAACAAACCCATGAGCACTGACCTCCCCTATCTGTGGTCAAAACATATAAACTCAGCCAAAGGCTAACAGAGTACCCAAGTGGAGACAGCAGGAAATGACACCTCAACTTCAGAGGCCACAAGAGCTGCTTCTGTTTTCTCCCAAAGGTACAAGTTAGATACTCTGATCCTACAGTGGGTCCCAGAGTAGCTTCTGCATATCGAAAGCACACAGATGACTATCTTTTGTTAGGTAAAGGTTAAGCGAAAGGGAAAATTCCTACCAGGTTTATGAATTATTGAGTTTACTAAAGACCACAAATGCTTTTATCTTTGTCAATATAGTACATATAGTTTATATTCTCACCTAAAAACCTTAATTAATCATTCTTAAATCATGGGATATTTTATAAGATTAGTTCTCAATGTATTACAATTAAGAAATGTTAGATGGGCTCGGCGCCTATGGCTCAACCGGCTAAGGTGCCAGCCACGTACACCTAAGGT
>NW_003852464.1:6798640-6806926 GCF_000181295.1 Otolemur garnettii
AAAAAGAAATGTTAGATGGGGCTGGGTGCAGTGGCTCACACCAGTAATCCTAGCACTCTGGGAGGCCAAGGTGGGAGGATCGCTAAAAATTCGGAGTTCAAGACCAGCTCAAGCAAAATGAGACCCCATGTCTACTAAAGGTAGAGAAATCAGCCAGGTATAGTGGTGCATCCTGTAATCCCCGATACTCAGGACGGCTTGAGCCCAGGAGTTTGAGGTTGCTGTGAGGAAGACTTAGGCCATAGGACTCCAGCCTGGGTAACAGAGCAAGACTCTGTCCCCACCCCCAAAAGAAAGAAATCTTAGATGGATCACTAAAATAAATTGATTCTTTTTATATTCGAAAGTTAACATCCATGATTGTCATATCCAAAGAAGCTATCAATAAACATTACTGTTACATGTTAACCTTTCTCTCTGGTCATTAAAAAAGGCATAGAGAAATACGTAAGGAGGTAAATGCATCATCATTTGCAGTTAAGAAAAAAATGTTAACAACATCTTTTCAGAGATGTCCAGGGCTCTTCTTAAACCAATATTCTAATACTCCTCCAGAAGGTGAAGCAGTAAGATAAACAAAGAGAATAAATAAACAACAGTTTTTCCAACAATTAGAACAATTCATAATCTTTAAGTGCCACACCAGTGTTAATGAAAAGTAGAATCCCTGGGTTTCAGCTACATATTTTCATCTATAAAGCAACTAGGTCATTAATTTAAATGTTATACACTGTTTTAAAACAAGCAGTCACATTTTCATTTAGATATTAAATGCTGATTTTTCTTTATCTATATTATTCAGCGAAGTCTTAACATGCTTCTGTCCATCTAATTCTCTCCTACTCTCAAATTCCTCAACATCTCATAAGCAGAAGTAACCGTGACAGCCAGGAAAGGCCTCTACAGACCCCTGTGATTTCCCCCAACAACAACAAAACCCACACCCATCCTTCACTTATCCTTAAGCATATATATTCATATACTAATGAAGCAAAGTTTTCTCCAGTTTACATATTTTAGTGGTGAAGACCAACTTAAACTTATTCTTTCTAGTTTGGCTGCCATATTAACACCAATGCAGTCACATTTGTAGAATAAAAGGAACCCGAGAGTACTTTATATGAGTTAGCTATTTCTAGAAACATAGAAAGAGGAAATATTTCCTTAGTAACACCCCTAGAGGGTGCTTTTAAACTTACTGATGCATACATAGCTATTAAAAAGTTGAATTTGCCCAATGTTCAGTTTCTAGTATTTTATTTAACAAATTAGTTTTAAACGGGTCTACCAAACACTTGCTATTATCACTAGAATTCAGTTTCAACTGCAGCTAACATTAGGATAGATATTTTTAGGCTACATAGATAATACCAAGATAACTAAATTTCACCTAGCACTAGTATGGGAGTAATGAGATAAAAGAAAATGTTTTTGAATCAAGTTCACATCCATCAGCAAATATTTATAGTTATCTCTGCTCTGTATAAAGGGTAAACCAAGGATAGGTAAACCAGTAAGCACAGAAGCTTTAAATATCTTAAAGCATAATACACGGAATTCTATAATATACCATGTATTACGGTCCCAAATGCTCTCCTATTAATATCACTTCATCTTAAAAATATCACTTAGAGATTACAACACTATCCTCCACTAATACTTACCTAGGCAGTTTTTTACCCGATATATTAAAGGTACTACAAAACCTGCAGTATTTTTTTGCTACAGTTAAATCTATAAATGACATTTATTATAAAATACTTCTGGAAAGAAAAAAATTTATAAGCAACCCAAGCAAATGTATATAGAAAGATCTTACTTAAAAGAAATGAAATATTATCGATTTTCTATGTCCTTCGTGTGTATTTAACTTAATTCTAAAAGACTTTTCACTAGAGATAAACTGGACTGCCTACCTGAATGCTAATGTCAGCTATATTTCTAGAATAAAAATACAAAACTTTACACCATAGTTCAAGAAGTTAATGGAAAAAAAAGTTGAATTATATTAAGCATTATCTTTCTTTTTTTTTTTTTAAGACACAGAGTCTCACTTTATCGCCCTTGGTCTGTGGCGTCAACACCGCTCACAGCAACCTCCAACTCCTAGGCTTAGGTGATTCTCTTGCCTCAGCCTCCCGAGTAGCTGGGACCACAGGCGCCCACTGCAACACTCAGCTATTTTTTTGTTGCAGTTTGGCTGGGGCTGGGTTTGAACCCCCCACCCTCAGTATTTGGGGCTGGTGCCCTATCCACTTAGCCACAGGCGCCCCCCAAGCATTATCTTTCATATGGCCTTTTGCAAACTGATTTGTAGTTGTGAACCCAATATCTAGTTTACCTCTCCCCAGTCCAAAGATGTGTTTAATTTTCGCAATTTTAAAGGAAAAGATCTTATGTAATTATGTCTTTTGAAACATACTATTTCATCTTACAGGATAAGATGAAAATGGAACTTCATATATCATGACAGTATGTCTAACAAGGTGAGTAATACATCAAAAGGGAAACACAAATAGTCTAACATATCAATGATAACATGAATGGATGGACAACAGAGTGTAAGTAAATATTCAAGCATACCTATGTCCTTATTTGAGGAAAACAGTACAAAATATGATTGCCACTGCCCACAGCCTGCTGAAAGGCCCCATGCACACACAGCAGGCCTTGCCTGAGAGGCAAAAGTACTGCACTGAAGAGGCCGAGGCCCCACATCTGCACCTGAAATCTGCCACCTCAGCAGAGATCCAACAACTCCACTTTTAGGGCTGCAAATCTACTAACGTTTCCAGACTCAGCTCTGCTGTAAGGACACTGTTTGCACTTCCGTGTTTGGTGTTCTTTTAGGACTTGGTCTGTCCTCCAAGCTGCAGCTCACAAATTCCAGCCTTGGAGAAGCCACAGTGCTGTCATTCCTCTTCTGCACTTGTCCAATTCAGCAGATATGTGCAACAATAAATGATTACCTGTCGGCCCTATTCAGCAGAGCACTCTTCTAAAAGGAAAGCTAAGCAGAATAATGGTTTTGTCTGGGAGCAAAATAGAAGTGTGGATAAACTTCTAAGACTGGTCTTTCTTTTTGCATAGCAAAATTCAAAGAAACAGTCTCTTACATTTTAACCCCTTTTCTTAAAGCCCTCTTTGGTTAAATTCACGGTTATTTCTCCCCTCAATGAAGCAAATGTGTTGATCAGGAAGGAGCTAAAGGCAAAGAGGCTCAATTCACACACACAGTTCCATTCTCTCTGATCCTTTCACCCTTCAAAAAGGAAGGCTTGAGAAGGAATAGCTTCAAGCTGAGTTCTTGTCAGCCTCTACAGTGAAAAAGATAATGCTTTTTCTGAAGAGATATAGCTAGATGAAATAACCTCTAAAAATATCATTGTGGTGAATAAGGGCACAGAATAAAAAAAATCCTAAGTTTTCTTTTAACACTCCTTTTTTAGTACGCAGTAACACCAATAATATAAAAAGGAACTCTCAGTGATGGTATATAAATAGCTTTGGCTGGAGCAAAATAGCTTTGCCTCAGCTTCTCCAGAGCTAAACCAATAAACTATCACGATTAAATTTTCACAGTTCAAAAGCAAGTCCATTTAAACAGAAGAGGCCCTTACTTCTGAAAAAAATCCAATAAAAAAACAATATTTATGCTACATATATGCAATTATGGTTTATGGAGGACATCCACATTTTTCAACAGAAAGACCTGCCTACTGAATGAAGTTATTAAAGAGAAAACTTTTATTCACTTACAATAATAGAGTTCTCAAATGAGCATCTGAACACTTTGAAAATTGCTCTTCTAGATAATCTCTGTTCTAAGTAACTTCTAGGCATAGACTTTTAAATAAAACCAATTAGTACATTAGAGAGGCTTTGTGGTTTTACATACCTCCCCAGATAGAGTGGAAGGGTCACGAGATCATCATCTTTATGGCTCAAATGCCTAGCACAGAGCGAGATCACTCCCTCACCGATGGAGGAGAGACTGGAAGCAGTGAGAAGACAGTAAAAACAGTGAGACAGAAAGCACAGAGGCTTCGCAGCACACACACCCAGGTTTCAGCAGCAGTCCTGTACTTACGTTTGATACTTGGGCAAGTACTTAACTTCTCTGGGCCTCAACTTCATCCATAAAATGAGAATAATTTGTACCTCATAAACTTGTTCCCAGTATTACATGAAATAATGAATATAATGTACCTTGCACAGGTCCTGACACAGAGCAGGCATTCATAAAAATGATAGTTCCCCATTTACCTACTTTTCCCCTGGCCTAAGAGTTTTCAGGATAAAAAACATTAGCGAGCAGGACTCCACAGACATGTGTTAAAACACTGTTGCTACAATCCTATTCTTGTCCTGTCTCTGTTTATTCTACTTTTAATATATAGATAAAAGGAAAAAAACAAAGTCCTGGATGCTATAAAGAGCATTACCTCTTGACATCTGAGATGGAGATACCCAATTCATGAATACCACTACAGCATAAAATTTCTCTCATAAAGTGTCTACCCAGTGATCATAAAGAACAAAGTCCCAGTGAAATGGAGCCGCCTGCTGAATTCGTTCACCAGCTGAGCTACGTATCCCGCTGGCCATTCTCAAAGCAGATGGACTTTCATTCATATTAAGCAAAATGTCCACATGCTCTCAGAGGAATCATCTACAAGTAGCTAAACAATTTTAAGTCAAACCCTAAATGTCAAAAGACAGAAGAATTAATACATACCAAAAATTCTTTTTTTGTTTTTTGAGTTTTTTTTATGGAGGCAGAGTCTCACTATGTCACCCTCAGTAGAGTGCAGTAACATCACAGCTCACAGCAACCTCAAACTCTTCCGGTTAAGCGATTCTCTTGCCTCAGCCTCCCAAGTAGCTGGGACTACAGGCGCCCACCACAATGCCCGGCTATTTTTTGGTTGCAGTTGTCATCGTTGTTTAGCTGGCCTAGGCTGGTGTTCAAACCTGCAGGCCTGGGTGTATGTGGCCGGCACCCTAACCACTGAGCTACAGGCGCCATCCCCAAAATTCTTAAGATTTCAAAAAGAAGACAAAACATCCCTAAGACCAACACTTCCAAAATTCTAGGTAAGTAAATTGTTTTTGCAGGGCAGGAAGGACTACTACCAGAAGTACAGTCCCTGTTACACACAGCAGGAAGTCCCTATTCCTTTTCACAAGTTTTCAACTATACACATATATGGAAGAACATTAAATTTATATGCAAGTCAGTATAAAATACTATTTGCTTTCTGACACTTTTCCAGAAAGATATTTATTCTGTGTAAAATAAGAAATGACTGTACAACATTTCACCCAGGTATTCCCAAACACCCTTTGTTAGTTCATTCAACATACATTTGATAAACATCTATCAAGTAAAAGATGTTAAGAGAGAGGTGAATGGCAAAGTCCATTGGGGGGCACTAGTTCACCCAACTACCCATAATAAGACACCTAATAGTAATTTTTTTAGAAGCATTCACTCAACTCTCTGTTCAACTTGCAAATTAAATAAGTTTAACAAAAAAACTACCCAAGTCTTATATGAATTTATTATAGCAATTATTTCATATTATTAACTATTTATATCTACAATTCCAGTCCAGAAACACACACAAGAAATATAAAATAGCATACTTATTTAGCATTACAATAACAACATGGAAAAATCTTTAAAGTTTCTTAAATAATAAAGTATACTTTTAAAGTGAGACTGACTTAAAACTTTGTCTAATGGTCTTACTGTCAGAGTTATAATATATTCAATTTATTTAGTTTAAAAATAAAATTTGAGAGAGAGGTTCAAGATGGCCAAATAGACACAGGTGCATGGAGAGGAACTGGAATAGCAGAGTCTCATACTTCAAATAGATCATCTGGAAGAGAATACTAAGATTCACCAGAGAGTGACAGGAAGCACCAAAAGTGGGTAAGGAGAAGGTTCAAGGCAATTTGCCTGGCTGGGTACTGTCTAACAGCCAGGAGAAATTCCTAGATACAGTGAAACAGTAGGCAGCAGCCCCCAGCAATCCACTCTCCAAGACAAGCATTTACAGTCTTGACTTCAAGAGAACCCCCTAACCTACACAAGTCTCAGGCCTAACACAGGGAGCTGCTTGGAGATTGCACAGAGACATTGTTCAAGAAAGGGAACTCACCCAAAATCCTACAGGCCTCTAAGCCAGTAGACCTTGAACTGGGCTCCATTAGATACCAGGGAACTACAGGCACACCTGCAGCCACTGTGCAGCTCCCACGAGGAACAGAGAAGCCCAGGTATTCCCGAGCACCCCTGGGAAGGTCTCCACTGCCCTGCCATGGGCTGCAACTGAGACTGGGATGTGAGCAAATAGCATTTTCCAGCTTCTCACCTATGCTGCCTGCCTGGGTGGAGCCCTACCTTTTCTGGTCCAGTCACAGGTCTAAGGCACCATGTTGTTAAGTTTGACACTGCATAGTACCTTGCCCTCAGTCTGAGTTTGGGCTTTTGGAGGCTGCAGCCCCCATCTGATTGGGGAGAGGCAGGGAAACCAGGCTTTCCATCACCCTTCTGGGATGGTGCCCACCAACCTACAGCTGGCTGTTGTGGGACCAGGCTTGAACAAACTGCATCCCCCAGTTTCTTGCCAGCATATCCTACCTGAGAAGGACCCTGCACTCTAGCCACAGGCTCGGGGCACCATGTGGAGAGCTTAAAGCTGGGCAGGTGTAAGAGAAATACTGTACAGATTCAATGCAATTCCTACATCATTAAAGAATATAATGCTAACATTTATATGTAACCAAAAAAGAGCATGAATAGCAAAAGCAATCCTAAGCAAAAAGGGGAAATCTGGACACACTATAATATCCAACTTCAAATTATACTACAAGAGAACATTAACCAAAACAGCATAGTACTGGTATAAAAGTAGACACACAGACCAATGGAACAACAGAAATAAAGCCAAATACCTACAAGCAACTCATCTTCAACAAAAGCATACTATGGGGAAAGGACATCCGATTCATTTATTGGACAGCCTCATGCAAAAGAATTGAAACTGGACCCTTATCTCTCACCATATACAAAAATTAACTCTAGATGGATTAAAAACTCAAATGTAAAACCTGATACCATGAAAATACTAGAAGACAACTTAGACACAACTACCTTTGGCATTGGCCTAGGCAGGCAAAGAATTTATGATTAAGACCCCAAAAGCAAATACAACAAAACAAAAATAAATAAACAGGACTTCAGTAAGCTAAAAAGCTTCTGCACAGCAAAAAATATAATCAACTGAGTAAATAGACAACCTACAGAATGGGAGGTAACAGTTCCAAAGCTATACATGTGGCAAATACCTAACAGTCAGAAGCTATAGAGAACTCAAAAAAAATTAACAAGGAAAAAACGACCTCATCAAAAAGTGGGCAAAAGAAATGAATAGATAATTCTCAAAAGAAAAAATGGCAAGCACATGAAAAAATGCTTAACATCATTAATCATTAGAGAAATGTAAACTAAAACCACAATGAATACAACCTTATCCATGTCAGAATGGCCTTTATTAAAAAGTCAAAAAACAATACTTCCCAGCATAGATGTGGTGAAAGGGGATACTTATGCCCTGTGGTGGGGATATAAATTAATACAACCTCTGTGGAAAACAGTATGCAGCTTTCTCAAATAACTAAAAGTAGACCTACCATTCACTCAATCCTGCAATCCATTTACTGGGGATCTACCCAAAGAGGAAAAAAATTGTTTTCTAAAAAGGACACGTGCACATAGATGTGTCTATCATAGCACATAGATATGTAACCAGCTTAAGGACCCACCAACTGATGAACAAATAAAGAAAATGTGGTATATAGATAAATCATGGAATACGACTCAACCATCAAAAAGAATGAAATAATGTCTTTTGTGGCAACTTGGTTGGAATTGAAGGCCCTTATTCCAAGTGGAATAACCCAAGAACAAAGAACCAAATACTACATGTTCTCACTTATAAGTAAGAGTTAAACATAGTCATACAGGATGACTTAATAGACCCTGGAGACTGAGAAGGAGAAGGTGGGAGGAAGTTGTGGGAAGAGAAATTACCTTCTGGGTATAATGCACATTATTCATTTGACATATATTAAAAGCCTAGACTTCCTCATTATACAATTCAGCTATGTAACAGAAAAACACTGGTATCCCCCTTTATCTATTTAAATAAATTAAAAAATAAAAAACTGCTCGGCACCCATAGCACAGTGGTTAAGGCGTCGGCCACATGCACC
>NW_003852464.1:6807339-6808758 GCF_000181295.1 Otolemur garnettii
TAAAAGATCAGAAGCAAATATAGACAACAAGTCATATTTCCAAGCTTTGATATTTGGGGCATTTATGCATTTCATGTCAAATGCCCTAAAACATTTGATGTTTCTGCTATACATACAGGTGGCCTGTGTGCCCCAAAAGAATGGGTGTCAAATGTGGATGGACATCAAATTCACTGGGAAAATTTGGTAAACATGCAGTTGCCTGAGCACCACTCTAGACCTACTGAATCTACCCTAAAAGAAAGCTAATTTATGAAGTTATTCAAAATATAAACTCTCCAATAATTACAAAGTACTTTGTCTTCTAGACTCGGTTGAAATATCCTTTCAGAGTTCCACAGTGAAGCCATCAATTCTAACTTATGATCACACCTTGAATGTCAATACACTGTCACTTCTCCAGGGAGGTCTTTCTCAACCCTTTCAGAGCTGGATTTGGTGACAGATGCTTTTATACACTCTGCTTTTCCCTTCATATTTCTCATCAGATTCATATTGTTTATTATAATATCTGTATTTCCCCAAACTGTAATTTCCATGATGATAAAGACGATGTCACTCTTGTCTGTGAACTGACCTTAGAGCCTATGCATTACTGCCTGACTGAATAGATGAATGGGAGCCAATATTGCTAAAAAAAAAAAAAAAAATACAGAATCAGATTATAAAGAATCATTATGGCAAGCAAAGGAGTTTGGACTTTGTCTTATAGGCACCCAGGACACAAAACAGACTAACTGGAAGTAAGTTGTATTTTTAGCATTATTAATCTGGCACTGCTCTATGATATGACAAATTATACACAGTAGAACCAGATTGGGGGATCAGGAGAAGACAGAGTAAATTACTGTAACCCTCCAGGTATAATGTGGTAGGGACTTACACTAGGAGTGCTGGCAGCAGAACTGGAAAAAAATGAATGTTGGAAACATTATAAAGGGCTTCAGAGTATAAAAATACCTAAAAGTATCAGTGTTAGGGCAGGGTGCAATGGCCCATGCCTGTAATCCTAGCACTTTGGTAGGGTCAGGCCAGAGGATCCTTTGAGCTCAGGAGTTCAAGACTATCTAACCTGAGTAAGAGAAAAACCCCATCTCTAATAAAAACAGAAAAATGAGCCAGGTGTCTTGCAGGTACCTCTAGACGCAGGGCTTGGGAGGCTGAAGAAGAAGGACTGCTTGAAATCCGGAGTCTGAGGTTGCTGTGAAATAGGCAAATCCATGGCACTCCAGCCTGGATTACAGAGCAAGACCTTGTCTCCGAAAAAGTTATCAGTGGTAGAAATCTCATTTCAGAAAAGAGAATTTATCAGTCCATCTAACAACCAGGTTTACAAGCAGGCATGGCTGGATCCAGCATCTCAAATGAATTAGTTCTGCTTTTCCTCTTATCTTCCCTAGTATCAAGAATTCTCGGCTC
>NW_003852464.1:6809015-6821119 GCF_000181295.1 Otolemur garnettii
AAAAAAAAAAGAATTCTCCCTTTGCAAGGCCAGAAATACAGTAGCTTACAGTTCTAAGATTATATCCTTTCAGCTTACTGTCTGCAAAGAAAGGTCTTTGTCTCTAAAAGATCTATCAAATCTACTGGAAGGACTCTATCTCCACATGCCTACCTGCCAGCCAAATTACATGCCCACCCCTACGAAACAGGTGGAAGGGACACTGTGACTGACAGACTCAT
This sequence comes from Otolemur garnettii, assembly GCF_000181295.1. Classification (NCBI taxonomy): domain Eukaryota; kingdom Metazoa; phylum Chordata; class Mammalia; order Primates; family Galagidae; genus Otolemur; species Otolemur garnettii. The sequence continues at coordinate 6,809,237 of NW_003852464.1, forward strand.
GAGGACCACCCGGAGCCAGGGACGGGCAGCTCCCCAATGACAGTGATTCTGCACAAGCAAATAACATACCCGCTCTATATAGTAACAGCTTTTTTGGCTCGAGTAGTTAAATTTATTCACTGCTTTTGCCTTCTTCAGGTATTAGTGGACCTGAGTCTTTAGACTTATAACTCTACAGCTACACAACTACCAGGCTAGATTATTTACCTGTATTTTTAAAAGGTAGCAGAGTCCAGAGGATGAGAGACCTAGTTATCCTTGTTAAAACAGAGGATAAGAGACCTAGTTGCCTAGATTTAAATCTACGTTCTACAATATACCTCATATATGATACTTCTCTGTCCTTCCATTTCCTATGAAAATGAGAATAACAATAATACTTACCCCATGGGGATATTCTGAGGGCTAAATGAATACGGAACAAGTGCTTAGCAATGTGAGGCTGTTCAGCACACCCCCTGGGTGAAGGGCTCAACTACAACTTGAACTTTACCTTAAAAATGAAAACAATGGAACCTAAACATTTGTACCCCCATGTTAATCTGAAATTTAAAAAAATAAAAATAAAAAAAATAAAGATCATTAACTAAGAATTCTATACCAAGGCAAGCTACCTGTCAAAAATAAAGGCAAAATAAACACATTCCAAACAAATAAAACCAGAAAATTTAGTGCTAGTGACTCCCCCTACAGAAAATAAAAACAAACTTTGTTTAGCCTGGAATCAACTTATCACAAATACTCATTTGAATTCACATAAAACAAGAAAGAGTGTTGGTAAAAGTAATTGTATCATTATAAAAAACAGTATAAAAAAGCATATCTTTTTACTTCCTATCTTAATTCATTTTTTAAAAAATATATAATTTTATCATTGGGCCTATTAAACAAATGCAAATTTAGTATGTTTTCCAATAACAACACAAAGAAGGCAAAGGAGAACAAAGTTGTTCTGGAATAGAGAAGAAAAAAACCAACGTGCTTAGGAGAGTGCCTGGCACCCCATTTTCAGTGCTCAGTACTATGTGTAATTATTTCATGTTTACGCAAACGCATTAACACATGCACGGTAAGTACGCAGACAACGTAAACCTTGCATGGAAAGACTAACTAAGAACGACTTTGCCTGAAACTTTTCTAACCAACGTCAAATCTTAATGCTCAGGCTATCAAACACATCAGTGGCACTGACTGCGCTATCTCTCCCTCCACCTTCATGTACAGTCAGTCCTCTCGAGGTTCTGACTCCCCCGATGCAGTCAAGTGTGGATCAAAGATACTTGAAAAAAATAAATATTTCACACAGAGCAGTAGACAAAGAGCTTCTTATGGCCTCAAAGGCCCTACATGATCAGCCTCACCTCACTTCCCACAGCTCTGCTTGTTCACTTTGTTCCAGCCACACAGCCCCTTTGGAGCTCCTCAGACACAAGGCCAACATCTGCCCTCGGGTCCTCGTCCTGGCTTTCTGTCTGAAACGGTCTTTGCCGTCATACGTCGACACTCCCTCACACTTCAAGCTGACTCCTCCAATGTCACCTTCCCAATGTGTACACCTTCCTAAAGTATATTCAAAAATCAGTCACCACTGCCAACCACCTCATCACCCCCAATGCTCCTTACTCTTTCTTTTCTTTATAGCACCTTCAAACAAACTTTATAATTTATATATTAGGCTGTTTATTTATTGCTGGTCCTTCCCATACAGAATATCTACAAGAATAGATACCTTTTTCTATTTTATTGAATGCTATATAAACATAGATATATACATGTATGTATATACACACACATATATATTTGCCTAACATATAATATATGCTCAATAAATACAATTATTTATTGAGTTAAACATTTTCTCAATGAATCTTATCCCACACTCAACTTCACCTACTTTGAATTTCAAAGAAACACTGGTCCATACTAGATCATGCTATTTTAAATGGGCTTGTCATTATTCAGATGGGGGTGGGGTTGAAGATAGCTTGACAGCAATAAAAAGGGATATGAGGTACCATGAAACTAAAGAGATTATCATCTTAAAAGAAACATTTCAAACTTACACAATGTCCAATTTGTAAACTACCAATATGTCTTGCACTGGATTACAAATTACAGGCCAATTCCCATGATTTTAATATTCAAAGCCCAGAAAGTAACTCTTTTAAGAAATATTCTAAAGTCTTTCAGAAATAGAAGTGGCCTGAGATACCAATTGTTTCTTTCACAAATAGGGAAATAAAAGCTTCAAGTTCAAATTAACTTTTCCAAGACGACACAACTTGTTAAAAGAGAGCTAAGACGCACTATCATCTGAAACAACTCAACTGTCACACAAACACATCCTAGGTTTTCCTCAACCACCAGACAGTAATCATCTGACATGTGGGTAAGTTTCCGTAAAAGATGCACTGAGCTCTTCTCTTGGCAAAACAATCAATGACCACGATTACCTTTTAGAGTTTATACTAGAGCTTTCTTCTTCTTTTTTTTTTCCCTTCTCTTGAGACAAGAGTCTCACTCTGTTATCCACGCTAGAGTGCCACAGCATCAGCCTAGCTCACAGCAATTCGAACTCCAGGGTTCAAGCAATCCTCCTGCCTCAGCCTCCTGAATCACTGGGACTCCTGGCACTGCCACAATATCCAGCTAATTTTTCTTTTTAGTAGAAACAGACAGGGTCTCACTCTTGCTCAGGCTGGTATCCAACTCCTAAACTCAAGGGTTCCTCCCTCCTGCCTCAGCTTCCCAGAGCACTAGGATTACAGGTGTGAACCACTGTGCCCACCAAAAGCTTTCTTCTTACTGTATAAAAATGTGTTGTTAGATTTACAGAAGTATAATTCACACACAGTAAAATTTCAGGTGTACACCTTTTAAGTGTCTACTTCTATGAATCTTAACAAACATACACAGTTATGAAAACATTCCCATTATCAAGATATGAAACACTTCATGATATTCACAAAAGTTCCCTAGCCTCTAGTGGCCACTCATCTTTTTCTGTCCCTATATTTTCGGCCTTTTCCAGGATGACATGTAAGTGAAACTACACAATATGCAATTCTTTATGTCTGGTGTCTTTCATTTAGCATAATGAAATCAGTAGTTTGTTCCTTTTTAATGCAGAGTATGAATGTACCACAGTTTATTTGCGTTCACCACATAATAGAGATTTGAGATGTTTACAGGTTTGGCCAATTATGAACAGAATCATTATAAACATTCATGTATATAGGCTTTTTATACAGATAAATATTCATTTCTCTTGAGTAAATAACTAAAAGTAAGATGGCTGGTTTATACACTAAGTACATGTTTAACTTCATCAGAAACTGTCAGAGTGTTTTTCAAAGCTGCTGTATCATTTTGCAGTCCTATCAGCATTGTCTGAGAATTTCACTTGCTTAAGATCCTTGCCAGCATTTGGTATTGTTAGTTTTTTGTTTTGGTTTGGTTTTTTTACATCAGTCATTCTAACAGGTGTGTAGTGGTATCTCATTGTGGTTTTAAGCTGCATTTCTCTAATGACTAATGACTTTGAGCATCTTCTCTTATGTCACATAAACCTTAGGAAACATCCTCACAGTAAAACAATTCCTTGTCATGGACTGAACTAGTGGGAGAAGGTAAAATAGGATATAATATTTTTAAACTTCAGTTATGTGTTCCTAAGGCTAATAGAGGATATATACAATAAATTAACATATATGAAAATGTTTTAAAATATGTAAAGCACTATTATAAATCAAAGGGCTACAACTGTTATTAAGTGCTAGAAAGTTACATAGATATAAAAACCATAACATGGGCCTCTAGCTCTCCCAAACAGGAGATGAATAAAACACCTTGATCTGACCTGCCAACACCATCTCTCTCTCTACAATTTTGGAGTTGTCCTGAATTAACCTAGTTTTCAGTATTAGAGACAAAGTCCAGTTTTCAAGCACAAATATCACTTCACTTTTCATAGCCAAAATAATCAATGAGTTCAGCATTCTAATAATGTAATGGATTAATCCGTCGTTTCGGTGTGACAAGCCAGCTAACTTCTCACCTGATTCTTCCTCCTGTGACAAAAATCTCACACCTAAACAAGTCTTAGGCTTCCAAAAACTAATAATAAGACTTTTCCATTTGTCTTTAAAGAGCCTTTACCTTTAAGCAATACATGAATTGAACTTTACTGAGATAGTAAAAAACCCAATGCAGGAGTTTCTCAAAAAAAAAAAAAAAAAAAAATCACCTGTCCAAGATTCCTCAGAATACCTGGATAGACAGAAGACAACTAATTGAAAACCACCTAGGTCAGTGGTTCCCCACCTTCCTCATGCTGCGATGTATTTTCATTGTTACAAAGGAGTGAGCCACAGGTTGAGAACCACTGGTCTAGGTGGTTCCAGATATAAATAAATCCCCTAGGACGAAGGCAGAAATCTATACTCCCAATGTAATAAACCGACAAGCAAAACACCAATGATTTGGCATGCTATTGTAGTCAAGAATATTATTCTATGCCTAAAGGGAAAGCTTACCTTTCTTTCTTTTAATAGCTTCTTATAGCCATTAGATCCAAGTGATAATAAAGTAATAAGGACATCTAAAGAAGGTGAAGCTGAAGCTCTTCCTGAAATAAAAATGGACAAGTTACATTGAGGAAGGTAGGCTGGGGGGACGGAGAAGCTTTGGAAATTAAGATTTATTATGGTAATCTACATATAAATAGATTTTTGTTTGTTAGTTACTTTTTTTAAGGAGCAACTTATTTATTTACCTGGATACATCTTGCTGATTTCCTGAATGAAGGACTCATTAAAGCCAGCAATTATAGCGCCACCTACTGGAACCATGAAATTTTTGTCCAAGCTCTGAACGAAAGCGTCTATTCTACCAACCCGAGCCCCCTAGAATCAATGTAATATTACTTATTAGTTGCTAGGCGAAGAGACAACAACTCCTATTAACAAATAAATATAACGAAAAAAATTAGTATATGCTAATTATAGATGTGTTAATTATTTTTGTTTCTGATCATTTCACAATGTATACACACATCAAAACATCACACTATACATAGCAGATAAAATTTTTGTCAACTCAACCTTAAAAAAAATAACTAAAAATAAACACCATTTTAAAACAATGCACAGAAATCAAAAACAGGTCACCGATTTGTATTTTCTTTGTAATAGTACCAGAGTATTGAACTGAATTTCTAAGAGATGCTCCTTGAAGTAGGAGCAGCACTTTATCCTCTACAACCTGCTTTCACACATAAATCGCTTAATCTTCACAACAACCCTCTGAAGCAAGCAGGGTTTCACTATTAGTTCGGGTGGAAAGTTTACTGAAAGAGAGAGTTACATAAAATTATACCAGAAAGAATGAATTCCTCCTATGCGTCTCATCTGCGATCCTTTATTTGACAAATTCTACAGTAGCTCCTATAATTATTAAGTAGTTTTAAACACCCTCTGTGAGTTCAAGAGTGACCACCATAATCTAATGGACCGCAGCCACCAGCTAAACATTTCAGTGCGTCTCTAATGCCTGAGCACTACTGTGTACATGACTACTTTAGGCAACCAGCTCTACTCCTACTACCACTCAGATAATAAAAGAGAAAAGAAAATTTTAAACATCAACTAATGGAAATTTTATTTATACACAGTCAGCAATTTCAGAAGCAATATTTCTATATAAGTCATGTTCCTTAATATTACAATCTTATCTCATTCCTCTGCAAATGAACTTCAAGTGAAAATCTAATATTCTGGTGAAAAACTGAATACTTGCCTACTAGCAATGTAAAAACTAAGTTCTGGTCCCCATCCAACATAGTCTATGACCTTCTGTCTAATGTGCTTCAATTTTCTCCTCTTAAAAATAGCGATACGATCTAAATTTCAACTGAGATAGTTTTTTTCTTTATCTGTAGCCACAGATTTTCAATCTGTACTCACAATCTACATTCCTATTAATACTATAACCACATTTGACCTTCATTTTCACACATCCATATCTCAGGGAGAAAAGCAGCAGCAGATAGCTGGTCTAATCTGAGAAACCAGATCCAGGCAACAGGTAGAAGCAGCCACAGCAGGGACGGGGAGCCGACTGCTCTGGAGGCTATCACATGACTGCTTCACTCTTCAACCTTTCCTTGTTACCCTTCCTTCTAATTTCCTAATTAACTATGATCAGAGGAAATCCCACCGTATCACAGAAAACAGAGAGAAACATAAGATTAACAGAATAAATAACTGAAAAAATACAAAGTAGAAGCACACAAAAATAATGTGAACGTCAACGTTGCCTTTTTATTAACATTTATGTACTGTCCAAGGATTCCTCAGAGAACCATGAATGTAATCTGGGAGAAGTACTAATAGAGGAATCTGTGCACCAGACTCTTCTAGAACCTTTTCATCACTGAAACACAGAAAGCATTTCTATGCAAGAAAGCAAACAGGCCAGACCCCACCTCAGGAGTAATGCACAGACCTCATTCCCGTGCTAAATAAGGGGTGGGCGGGGAAATCCACTAAAAGGAAGCAAGAGCTTACAGAGAACAGGAAGCACGGGAACATGTTCTGTTCCTGCCATTTCTCTGTTTATTCACTTACTAATTTATTCACAGAGCAAATATTTGAGCATCTATCATCTGCCAAACATTGTTGTAGGTTCTGGGGATGACAGCAGTGAATAAAATAAATAATTGTTTATATAAATTATGACTGCCATGATTTGCTGAGTGCTTACTGTGTGTCAAGCACTGTTATATGCACTTCACGTTGGTAATGCACTTAACCCTCAAATAACCACAGGAGGTAGACGCTACCGTAATACCTATCCTACAGATGAGAAAAATGAAGGCATATGAAATTAAAGTGAAAGTGCCCGAGATCAGACATATAATTAATAGCACAGCTGGGATTCAAACCAAGGCAATTAAAGGTCACCCAGGCAATCAAAGACACAGCAGGGACCAGAATCTATGTAATCTGGATGAAGAGCCCATGTTTAAAAGATAAAACATTAATTCCTATGGCCCTTCGTCTTCCAGTGTTTCAGGTCAAAAGCCTATTTGTGATCCCTGAATTCCCATTGTCTCACAGGCAATATCTAGTTCATCACCAGTGCACCTTGTAAAACCTGCTCTCAAAATACATCTGAATCCCACCATTCCTTCCCACCTTCACAGATGTTAAGTCTGGCCCAACCCACCAACACATTTCACATGGGCTGTGGTAACAGCCTTCCACTCCTGCCTCCCTGAAGTCTATTCCCCACAAAGTCACTCTCTCCTACTCAAGACGCTCCAAGGCCATCATACCAAGAATCACGCACGTATAACGCCAAATCTTTACCACTGTTCCCCTTATTCACTATGATCCAGTCCTACTGGTCTTCTTGGTATTTCTCACATATTCCAAGCACAGCTCTGTACTTCTGAGCCTTGGCAAGCAAGGTCAGAGAAGAGCAGCTGACAGGCAGAGCAATAGGAAAGGAAAACAGAGAGGCAGGAGAGGCCTGAATATGCAAAACCTTCTAAGCCACAGCTCTTATTATATGGGGAGCATGGCCATATTTTCAAAATCAGAACTTAAAATAGATGGCTAGGATCTAGTCAAGGCACATAAAAAGATAAAAACCTGCCAACTCCACAGCCTTATACTAACATGTTTATAAATGAAGTCGTTTCTCGGCTAGGATAATAAGGTAAGATGATTCCTTAAGTATAGAATAAAACCATCAATACAGTTTTAAAACTACTATAATCCAGTATATTAGAAAAATAGGACCTTGGTAGCAATGGAACATTCTCAGAAAGTTAAAAGCTATTAGCACTTTAGTATTTCTACGTTGATTCTAGACTACCAAAGCCATTAGTACAATTACTACCATTCTATGAAAGAATAATAACTTTTACTGAAAGACTATCAAATGGAAGTTCATAATGCTCCTTTAAGTAAAGGGTGCTAAATAACTGTTTTTACTATACGAGGCTGTAGGAAAGTAATCCTGTAATATGTTAAAATCTACTTCTTTGACATAGCTCTTAAACCCTCTTACCTGCTGAATGAGGTGCATACACTTTGAAGACTGCACTCCATAAGCATTGTTGACTATATGTGGAATGTCGTAATTAGCACAAATCACAGCCAGTTCTTCTAATCTACAAACATAAATATTCAACCGAAAGACATACTCACACTGGGCTTTATAAATTAAAGCATGGAAATTTTTTTTAATTTAATAGTTATCCTAATGTACACCAGGGAAAAAAATGACAAATGCTGAAATTTCCACTGCAGTATCTTAGCATATAATTCAGCAGCTTGAAAATGCATAGCAAGCACTTTAGAATAAACCCCAAAAAGCTTTTAAATTAATGTTACCAATAAATGAGAAAAAACGTATTTATAAAAATTTATGTAAGTGGTAACTTTTAAATCATTTAAAATATTTAAATTTTTTCCTACATAAAAAGCCAGAGAATTATTTATAATGACCCCTCCAAGGTAGCATGCTCTTTTTAAAAATGTTTTTGGATGCTTATCATACTGAAGTGTATCTGCAAAATAATCAGCATATCTGGAAATGTTAAGAAATCTCACATTAAACAACTCATAAAATAAAAAGTGCATTTTCAGACAGACTTCAATGTATTAAAACACACAGAACATTAAAATGTTTCAGTACCAAAATAATGAACACTTTCCAACAACTTGGATACTAAAGAATCTTTTAAATAGTTGCTGGTTTTAAATCCACTCTTATCCACTTTTTTTCATTTTATACTTCCCAATTTTAGAGTCTAACTTTATGCAGAGGAAGGTAATAAATTTCAGTCAGAGCATAATGAATAGATGTTCCTTCACAAATCCAAACACTACTTGTGACTGAGGTCATCTTGAATAGAAATCTCTTCCTACTATAAAACTAAATCTTTTTTAAGACAGTGTCACTTTGTCGCCCTTGGTAGAGTGCCGTGGCCTCACAGCTCACAGCAACCTCAAACTCTTGAGCTCAAGTGATCCTCTTGCCTCAGTTTTTCACTTTTAGAGAGACCAAGTCCCACTACATCTTGCTCAGGCTGGTCTCAAATTCCTGAGCTCAAGGATCCTTCTGCCTTTCCTCCCAGAGTGCTAGGATTACAGGTGTAAGCCACCTCCCTGAGCCATTTTTCTTTTAACATTTCCTTTAAATGAATTTCTGCTATAATACTCTCTAATTAATTAATAAAGACAAGAGATATACCCATAAAATTAAGGCTGTAAAGGAATTAGGTTTGATGTAAAAAACCCCACAATGTTTAATTTAATAAAATCAGAAATTCAATCATAATACTATGCATTTGCCTAAAATTCACTCTTATCAAAAATATTCATTATATAATTCTTCTAAACAGTGGCAAATGAGAATTTTGCTGATCAATAAAAAACTCAAGAATTTTTTTCAAAAGGAAACAGTACTTGTAAAATACTTAATGCTGTACCAGGCACGCTGTAAATAGTCAAAAAACATTACTCAAAATGAAACAAAACAAAAACTAATCCAACTAAAGCAAAATCCATATGCTGTTTATTGAAGTGTGACTTATTTTTATCCCATTAAAAATTTTCCAGACATCAAAACCATCAACAATGAAAAAATAAATGTCTAATATTTCAATACAAATTTAACATCTGATTGGTAATGAATAAAGCACTAAGGCATATGCAATGTAATTTTGAAATAGCTTCGTGAATGTAACAAGGGAAATTTTCAAGAGCATGGTTTTAGAACTATCTCTTAAAATTTGCCTACAAGGTAATAAAAACCAGCATGGCATTCATTACTGCCAAATAATGGAGTCCATGAATTAAAACCAAAGTCTAACTTGATGGTACCGAAAATGTCAAAAGTCAACAGAGTTCTCACGAATTATTAGCAGTTCTGTTGAAAACATTAAAATGAAACAAAGTAAGTTACTGTCAAAATCAGAAATCTATATAATTAGACCCAAGCCTGTTACATTTTCAGAATAAAAATTTGTGGCAATTCTTTTGAAGAACAAGCATTTGATTTTTTTTCCTTTTCACTTTTATTTCCTTAAATCTTTGCATTATTCCCCAAATGCAGACGATCTATGCACACACCTAAGTGTACATGTGAGTTACTCTTCCAATGAAAAAATTTCAAACAGAAGTAAATAATCCTAAAATTTTCAACGTAAAATCTTTTAATGCTGATGGTAATCTCTACATATGAAAACTGTAAGATCAAAGAAGTGGAGACAACAGTGAAGACAAGCAAACCCGACCTTTAGCTTAGGAAATAAACTTCTATTAAATCACAAGAGGAGCAAGGAAACGGAGGGCCTCCCCCTACCCGGGTGATAAAGGGATCTCCACCCGACACCAGTTGTTCTTCCTGCTTCCACATGAAATGTTGATTTTCCCAAGTCACTTTGCTATTTCTCCACAAGGTCACTCTATTCTCTCAGGACAGCCCAATGACCTACTTATTACCAAATGTTATGTAGGCTTACTTGAGAATTAGTATATCACGTTTTATTTAAAAGACTTAATCAACAGCTAAAGGACAATATTCACAAATCATTTACCTATCAGGCACCCTCGGAGCAAAACAGGATGTAGTGGAATGAATACACAGAACGTTATCAGGCCCGAGTTCCTGGACTTTCGCCTCCACTGCTTTCAGGTCCGTGCGCAGCTCGTCGCCTTCCAAAACATTCTCTATCACCACAGGCTCAAAACCTACCCAAGCCAATCAGAAATCCAAACGTTAGTATTAACTAAAATAAAGGAAGACCCTGGAACACCAGGAAGGTGTAATATTCTACACAAGAATTCTAAACAGTTATTTTAACCAATGAACCTTCCTTTAGAAAAAAAGACCTAGCTTCATTAGTTAAAAGCAGGTTAAAATATTACAATGTGAAGGACAACCAGATGATTAGGACTACAAATCTATGTATTTAACAATATGATATGGCAAGCAAAAAGAAGTCTACAAAGTACGGAAAACAATGTTAGATATCTATAAAGGTAGTAACACAGACACTGATAAAAAGGAACACGTAGTCTAGTGCAATTTCAGTCCACAGAAAAGTCTGCCCATGCTCCAGTAATATTTGTTTTACTTCAAAGTTCACTTTATTTCAAAGATAGGCATAAATAATACTATAATACTATAATTCAAAAACAGAAACAAATGACAATCGGCTTAGTGTGTTTTCTTCTAAAGAAAAACGTAACGAATTTCAGTAATCCAAAGATTACTGATCCCATCTCACAGCTTATAAAAGCCTTCTATAATTTAAGTACAAAAACTGTTTTCAAATTTTCAACTCAAAAAGCACATTTAACTAACATACAGTTTCAATGGTCCCCCCAAAATAATAATTATATAAATTTTTATAGTAAATATTTAGGGATCCATGAACTTCTAAGTTCTCTAAAGCAGTATTTATAGTAAATTTTATATATTTTACCACAGATTTTTTTTTTAAAAAAGGAGTAAGAAACAGATTTTGTTTTTCATTTATCTAATACACAGGTCATTACAAAAGTTTTGAGACATAAAAATCAAGAAATGTAAAATCCATGCAGACAGAAAAAAATTAAGACCTCCCAGCAATATTGATAAGCTGAGCAAGCTGAAACTTGCACAGGTGAATCAGAAAGCATGCTGTCAACAGTGTTTTTTGGAAGTGAAATAATAGTCCATAACACAGTCTATCTCAAAACTTTCTTACTGACCCATGAAAAATGTTTAAATTTCCTAATTGTGATGGTTCAAATATCAGAGAGTACCAAAAAAATACACACACATTTTAGAAAGGAAAAAAACTTTCTTTTTTTTTTTTTTTTT
>NW_003852464.1:6821304-6839958 GCF_000181295.1 Otolemur garnettii
GGCTGGGGATTCGAACCCGCCACCTTAGGTGTACGTGGCTGGCGCCTTAGCCGGTTGAGCTATAGGTGCCGAGCCGAAAAAAACTTTCTTAATATTGTCATGCTCAATATACACTGATAATAAAACATCAATACAAGTCACACTGAGCACCTCTTGTAATGGCAGAGGCGAAGCATGACTTGAGTATTACACATTTAACACAGTTTTATTCCTTTCTTAATATGTGTATACAGTTTTCGGCACCCTCTGTGTTTGACATTTCTTTTACCTGCCGTGATCATGGATTTAAAGCAGGACTTCTGGTCTATTCGTGGCCATATAATATACTTCGCCTTTGGTCGTTTGTGTCGTAAGGTTAAGAAACACAGGGTTAGACTCATACCAGTTGCCATAGGAACTACGAAGCAGTTGGCCACTGTATGGACACCTACAAATAAGAAGTAAAATAGAAATTAGTTATCCCATTGAAACACCAGGACCTTTCTTAAAGAAATGATCTATTTCTTCTGTTATACAGTAAGAGCTGTAGCCCTAGCACTTCTTTTTCTATACTCAGTCTCAGAAGCTCACTGCCAAATTCATGCTCTGGCTTATAGCTCTGATTTTCTATCTTATTTTATAAGGCATTTATACCTGTGTCTTTTCAAAAGCCATTTATAGTCTTTTGGGAAAGAGGCAGTAATAAAAGAAATTTGGCAAAGGTGTGTATGTCGAGTCAGCCAAAAATATTATGATGAATATGGTACATACCAGCCAACTTTATGATGTCCAGGACCAAAGAATTGGTAATTTTGTTCAAAAGGCTAGAGCCCGCAGCTTTTGGTTGCACAGCAGAAATATCACCTGATCGTCCAATCCCATGAATGAACCTAAACAAAAAATGAGCCAGAAGCTATACAAATAGATTCAGTGTTCTAAGTAATCCAACATACAGACATACAAACGTAATAACCAAAAAACACTAGAAACAGTATTTGTCTGTTGTAGACATATTTCATAAAGTATTAATAATGTGAAAATATCCTGTTTAAATTGAAACAATTTCATCAGTTAAGCTGTAGTAGCTAATCTCCAAAGGCGGCCATGATCAATTCTTTTTATCCCTATGCCCTCACGCCCACATGAAGAGACTGAGTCTAATTCCTCTCCTCTTGAATCTGAGCTGGCCCTAGTGCCCTGGTTGGCCAAGAAGAATCTAGGAGAAATGATTCTCCGGAACTTTCCCATGAGGTCAACAGAAGTCTTAGTTTCTACCAGTCATCTTAAAGGGCTTGATGTTGGGGTGCTCACTCTTACAATCCAGCTGTCATACTGGGAGGAGCCCAAGCCACAGAGAGAGGCCATCTGAACCCTCAGCCATGTGAATGTTATCTAGGATGCACTGCCCACTTGAACCTTCAGATGACTAAATTCTCTGCCAAAGTCTTACTGCAATTGCACAAGAGATCCAAGGCAACACTCAACCTGCTGAGCTCAGTTAACCCACAGAACTATGAGTGCATTGTAACAGTATAATAATAATTTAAGCTACTAAGTTTGGGGGCAGTTTTTTACACAATAGAAAATTAGATTCTCTTTTTTCTTTGCTTTTCCCCAAGTAGAGTAGTGGGTTAAGTTCCAACCTAAGGTGGCGGGTTCGAATCCCCAGCCTGGACCCGCCAAACAACAAAGATGGCTGCAACCAAAAAATAGCCGGGCGTTGTGGCGGGCGCCTGTGGTCCCAGCTACTTGGGAGGCGGAGGCAGGAGACTCGCTTGAGCCCAGGAGTTGGAGGTTGCTGTGAGCTGTAATGCCACGGCATTCTACCCAGGGGGACAGCTTGAGGCTCTGTCTCAAAAAAAAAAAAAAAGTTCCAACGGGAATGAGCTAATGTTTCAAATAGTGCCTTAATTTTAAAAGAACTGTATGCTCCTTTAAAATAAGTGTGCGTACCCACTCACTTTAAATTAGATGATGGTATACACTATTTAAAGATATCTCTGAATACTCTTTAAAATAAAAAATCCTTTTGAAATTTGAGCAATTTATAATTTACAGTCATATAGATCAGATATTCCATACAATGGGATTATCACAGAATACTAGTGTTGTACTTCCTTACCACTGAAATCTCACATGCAAAGCATTTTTTACATATATAATCAACTGTGTTTATCAGCCCATTGTTTGTTTGTTTTAGAGACAGAGTCTCACTTGATCGCTCTCAGTAAAGCACTGTGATGTCATAGCTCACAGCAACCTCCAACTCCTGAGCTTAGGCAATTCACTTGCCTCAGCCTCCCAAGTAGCTGGGACTACAGGCACCCGCCACAACTCCCAGCTATTTTTGTTGTTGTTGCTGCAGTTTGGCTGGGGCTGGGTTGGAACCTGCCACCCTGGGTATATGGGGCTGGCGCCCAACCCACTGAGCCGCCAGCACTGCCCAGCCCATTGTTTGTTAACCATGAAATTTTCATCCAAGTAATATTCACTATCATTAGTTTTAACTATGATGATTTTGATAATTATATCAAGATTTAAAATCACAGAAGACAGTAAGTTTACAGGTACCATGTATTTCACAGAAAGGTTAGGGGACAAAAAAAATAAATGATCATATCTGAAACTACCAATTAAATGGCTACTAGAACTGATGAAAAGCTTGCTGAAGGGTGGCACATGTGGCTCAGTGGATAGGGCACTGGCCTCATATACCGAGAGGGTGGCGGGTTCAAACCCGGCCAGGGCCAAACTGCAACAAAAAAAAATAGCTGAGCGTTGTGATGGGCGCCTGTAGTCACAGCTACTCGGGAGGCTGAGGCAAGAGAATCGCCTAAGCCCAGGAGTTAGAGGTTGCTGTGAGCGTGTGATGCCATGACACTATAGAGGGCAATAAAGTGAGACTCTGTTTCTACAAAAAAAAAAAAAAAAAAATGAAAAGCTCACTGAAATAATGAAACAGAAAAATAATCTAATACCTTTTCTGCTACAGAGAGGTACTTAAAAAATGAGATACAGGTGAGACACAGATGAACAGTGTTTTAAAGTTCTAACTATAAACCATTCTTTAAAAAACCCAGGAATGTTAGAAAAGAAATATGGAAAACTATAAACAACCTTAACATATTTTAAACTCTTACAATCAAATAGGTTTATTCAATTAAACATTCTTAACAGAATATACAGCTTGTGCTGTTAACCACCCAGAATGTAGCAGGGTAACCCCACTCAGTAGAACTTTCATGCAACTGTCTTTGAAAAGCACCTGCTCCCATTCATTGCTTCCACCTCCTTTTTGCATTTGGCTTGCACAGCTTTGAGTAGGGAAGTGGTTTACAGATATTTTATAATTTAATAAAATGAACACTGCTGCCATTATTTTTAATTGGCGGGGGGTATGTTTTCACATGCTATTTTAAAAAATACCTGTAATGACGACGAGCAACTAACGAAGATGCCACTCTCCCTTCCCTTTCTCCCACACCACAGTTGCCCAAGAAATTGTTGCTATCCATGATCGCAAGTTCATGTAAAAAGAGTTCAAGTGTACTTTCATCCCAACCATCCTCTGGACATTTGCCCTTAAAAAAGAAAAAAAAACGTATAATTATACTTATGAAAACCATCCTTCCCTAGAAGCCTATATCAATGAATTATAAAACTTTTTAATGTGTATTTTGCCATGTTCCTTTCTAAAATTCAGACATAAATTCAGTACTAGTAAGAAACCTCAAATAGGTAACACGTTTGTGTTATGCTGGATTACAATTCTTGGATTGCAAGAAGTGCTGATAAATGTATACGACATTTACTCAGATTTTAAAATTTCACTAAGTTAAAGTAACTGAAAACCAAGACACCATATCCTCAAGGAAGATTCTTCAAACCAGGGTGTTATGACAGGGGGTTGTCACACTTTAGAGAAATTAAAGTTCAGGAATGCTGGCAGGGGCAAGACCTGAGAAGTTCCAGGAAAGCATTCTGGTTCGAGTTAGCACGTTGCGGTTTATAAACGTCCGGCGTTCCCTTAGTCTTGGGGAGTGGTGAAAGATGGAAGGTGCGAACTTTGCCCTTTCCACAAAAAAAAAAAAAGGGAAGACATGTTTACTTTTTGTAAACTGGCACTTTCACTCACTTCCGCATCCCGCAGTTGGAAAAAACTGGACTCAAAACCCGACCCCACACACCCGCTAAGAACACCCCTTGGGTTCACTGACTTTGGCGAGGGTGAGAAGGAAAGGAGTGAAGTCAGCTAGTGCGAGCCAAGCTGCGACAGCCTCGGGGGACGAGTGTCAACCAGAGCAGAGCAGCTAGTGAGGCAGGACCCAGCCCCAACGGGAGCGCTGGGCGGAGCCGGAGCCCCGGGGTCGCGGCGGCTGGGGAGGGGACCGACACCTCGGTACCTTCTCCAGAAGCAGCCGTATGAGGTGCTCATGCGAGCGACGGGCCTCACAGCCCTGCCGCACGTAAGCCGGCGACACCAGCCGCTCGCACGCCGCGAAGCTGTCGCTGTTCATGGCAGAAGAGACTGTGGCGACATGCGAGAGAACAATCTCCACTCGCCAGAAACACCACACAACCACAATGCAACTCGCAACCTGGACGGTACGGCAGGGCCTTGGGACAAAAAAAAAAAACCAAGTGTGTCTCCCTCCTGCACATGCGCGCACCTTCGTAACTAGGACGCCAGGAAGTTAGAGTATTTGAGCATGCGCAAAGGAGTCTTTGGGCGCGAGCAGGAGGAGGGACTAAAATTAGCCCCGCCTCACTGGGTCTGATTGGTTTGCTAAACCTTAATATTCCCGAGACAGACGAGAAGGAAAGACTGTGAGCTTGTACAGACCCCCGGGAGGAGAGTAAGGGCTAAATGCGTGGGCTTCTCTGAAAAAAGTTGCTTAAATTGCTCTGTGTTCAAATCCAATCGGATAGTTGAGATCTGCCATCTCATCCTTGCTAAACTGTGTCAGATTACCTTCATTTAATTTCAATTTAATACTGCCTGACGCTCCTTTGTGAAATAGCAGTATCCCGCCCCTTTTGTCTTTTGCAGTACAGAATTTTTAGCCGTGACTCTATCGCCCGCCCCATGATAAGACATTTGCTTATGTATTGACAGACACACCTGTGAATTAAAGGCAGGGCTTGGTTTTTGCTGCGGTAATCCGTTCTCAGGCACCCAAAACAAAGCTCTGAATAGCTTTTCGGACAGGTTCTGCGGGGCGGAGCTGCGGCGTCAAGATGGCAGCGCCCGAGGAGGTAGTTTTCCCGCAGAAACCTAGTCACAAAATGTACCGGGCTGCTCTGAAGAAGGAGAAAAGAAAGAAACGTCGGCAGGAACTCGCTCGATTGAGAGACTCAGGACTCTCACAGGAGGAGGAGGAAGATGCTTTTAGTGAAGAACAACAACTAGAAGAAAAATTGTTGGAGAGAGAGAGGCAAAAATTGCATGAGGAGTGGTTGCTGAGGGAACAGAAGGCACAAGAAGAATTCAGAATAAAAAAGGAAAAGGAAGAGGCAGCTAGGAAACGTCGGGGAGAGCAAGAGAGAAAGTTAAAGGAAGAATGGGAAGAACAGCAGAGAAAAGAGAGAGAAGAGGAGCAGCAAAAACTACAGGAGAAGAGAGAAAGAGAGGAAGCCGTGCAGAAGATGCTGGATGGGGCTGAAAATGAGTTGGAAAATGGTGCTGCTACGTGGCAAAACCCAGAACCACCCGTGGATTTAAGAATAATGGAGAAGGATCGAGCTAATTGTCCATTCTACAGTAAAACGGGAGCTTGCAGATTTGGAGACAGGTGTTCACGTAAACATAATTTTCCAACATCAAGCCCCACCCTTCTTATTAGAAGCATGTTTACAACATTTGGAATGGAACAGTGCAGGAGAGACGACTATGACCCTGATGCAAGCCTGGAGTACAGTGAAGAGGAAACCTACCAGCAGTTCCTAGATTTCTATGATGATGTGCTCCCCGAGTTTAAGAATGTGGGGAAAGTCATTCAGTTCAAGGTCAGCTGCAACTGGGAGCCTCACCTGAGGGGTAACGTGTATGTTCAGTACCAGACCGAAGAAGAATGCCAAACTGCCTTTTCTCTGTTTAATGGACGATGGTATGCAGGACGACAGCTTCAGTGCGAATTCTGCCCAGTGACCCGGTGGAAAATGGCGATTTGTGGTTTATTTGAAATACAACAGTGTCCAAGAGGAAAACACTGCAACTTTCTTCATGTGTTCAGAAATCCCAATAATGAGTTTTGGGAAGCTAACAGAGACATCTACCTGTCTCCAGATAGGACTGGCTCTTCATTTGGTAAGAACTTGGAGAGGAGAGAGAGGACAGGCCACCATGACGAATACTATGGCAGGCTAAGGAGGAGAAGTCCCAGTCCAGACCGTTCCTATAAGAGAAATGGGGAATCTGAGAGGAAAAGGAGGAGTCACAGGGAGAAGAAATCTCACAAACACACATCGAAGAGTTGTGAAAGGCACAGTTCTGGAAATAGAGGAAGAAAAAGGGACCACAGCACGGCCAGGGGCAGCAGGAGGAGCAGGAGCCAGAGCCAGAGCCGCAGGAGCCGCAGGAGCCACAGGAGCCACAGGAACCACAGGAGCCACAGGAGCCGGAGCAGAAGCCAGAGCTCATCTAGATCCAGGAGCCATGGCCCTAGGAGGTCAAGCAGTAGAGACAGAACTACACAGAGCCCCAAATCCAAATAAACTTGTTTTGTTCTTTAAAAAAAAAAAAAATTGCTCAGAATATAGAGCTATTTGTTCAATTTCAGTAATTTTGTGAGCTAGTTTTTAAATATTGCCACTCAAAAATTAATATTAAAAACAGGCCTTGCTTGTGTGGTGGATCACGCCTATAATTTTGGCATTTCAGGAGGCCAAGGCAGGAGGATGACTTGAGACCAGGAGATCAAGACCAGCCTGGGCAACACAGCAAGACCACATCTGTACAAAAAAAATTAAAAAAAAAATTAGCTGGGTGTGGTGGTGCAGGCCTGTAGTCCTAGAGTTTACTGAAGCTATCTCCTTTGTCTAGTTCTTTCAACAATTATTAAAAGATCTGAATATCGGCTCAGCGCCTGTGGCTCAAGCGGCTAAGGCGCCAGCCACATACACCTAAGGTGGCGGGTTCGAATCCCCAGCCCAGGCCCGTCAAACAACAATGATGGCTGCAACCAAAAAATGGCCAGGCGTTGTGGCGGGCGCCTGTGGTCCCAGCTACTTGGGAGGCTGAGGCAGGAGACTCGCTTGAGCCCAGGAGTTGGAGGTTGCTATGAGCTGGATGCCATGGCACTCTACCCAGGGGGATAGCTTGAGGCTCCGTCTCAAAAAAACAAAAAAAAGATCTGAATATCCCTTGTGATTCAGTTCAGATACAATATGTAGATGATCTGATCTACTTTATTTAGAGAATAGGAAAGTGTATAAAAAGGGTTCCATTTACTTGCTCTCAGCCTTAGCAGAAAAGAGACGTAAATTTCTACAAATTACAACTTTTCCCAAACATAATAGTTTATTCAGGACATAGTATATCTATGAGGGAAAAATATTCTCACATTAGACTAAATATTGTCCAAATTTACCCTAGACCTCTCACAAAGGACTTCTAGTTTTAACTGGGAATTGCAGAATAACTGTTTTGAGATTGTAGCATCTCTTTGTGAGTTAGATATCTAAGACTTTAGGAAAAAGTCTTTTCTTCTGGGAACCCAAACATGGACCAGGCCATCTGTAACCCAAAGAAAGTTCTTCAACAAGCTCATTTCACTGGGTATCCCAAACAACAAAAATCCCTCTTGTTGATTTACATACAAGTAATCTGGATAAGCCCTTGAGGTTTTAAATCAACTTCATGGAAATCATCAAAAACCTATGACTTATAAAGCAGACATTTTATAAATATGTAATGATGAATATATTAAGAAAGCAATTATGTGATAAGTAACACTTATCAAAAAATAACTGTTTACTAAAATAAAAAAGAATTTAGTGAGAAGATTGGCATTGTTTATTTTTTTTTAATGTCTTTAGCTCAGTGAGTAGGGTGCTCAGTGGCTCAGTGGGTAGGGTTGCTCAGTGAGTAGGGTGCTGCCCCCATATACTAAGGGTGGTGGGTTCAAACCCGGCCCAGGCCAAATGTAACAAAAAAAATCCAGGTGTTGTGGCAGACACCTGTAGTCCCAGCTACTCAGGAGGCTGAGGCAAGAGAATTGCCTAAGCCCAGGAGTTGGAGGTTGCTGTGAGCTGTGATGCTACAGCACTCTGCTGAGGGCGATAAAGTAACACTCTGTCTCTACAACAACAACAAAGTGTCTTTAATGGTTGACTTCTTAGAAGACAATTGGATTTCCATATTTACTCATGCATTCTATCTATCTGTGATATTATTTTGGTTGAGGATAGGAAGAAAATTCAACCCCACACAGATGTGTAGCAAAAAAAAGGAAGAATATTTTAATGGTTTTTTCGGATACATTTGTATAATCTTTATTATTAAATCAAAACATGACAAACAGCAGTGTCATAAACGTTAGTTGCAATTTTTGGAATCGGAAGCTATATAAATAAACTTTTTTACTCTGGTGCATTAAACTGCACTGATCTCTCTTGCCCTTTGAATGTATCTTTTTTTGTAATGTTGTAAAATAGCCAATGGAGCATTTGGAAAATATTGCTTTGCTGAGTTCTGCAGATACTTCAAACGTTGAACATTTCAGTATGTCTCACAAATAATCACATTCGTTAAAATTTTAAAAAACCTATAGTTTACTATATATCCTTAGTCTTAATGTGGTTGCAAAGATTTATGACCCTTATCTGTGGCAATAGCTGCTGCTAAGAAAAAGCAAAACAAAGAAACCAAGAAAAAACACTTGTCCATACTTCTGCTGAAATAGTTCTAGGCTCACCCCCTTGATTTCACCGTCCCTTTCAGCCAGCTAACTCTTATGATGCTGCTAGCTTCTTCTTCTCACATTGCTATTCACTGTTGCAACCCCTAAATCCTGCCACTCTCCTGCCCCTGCCAGAAAAAGGGGAGCCTCACAATCGTCTTAGCTCAGCAAGGGCACTTTTGTACCTCTTTCTTACTTGCTGGAGACTCCCACTGGGAACCTTGACCTAATACTATTTGTTAATGGGTGACCCCTCAGAACTGAAACTGGAGGTTATCAACCCGGGAACAGGGTATGCTATCTCTAAGTGAAGCTCTGTTTAGAATGTAGTCTTCTACCTGGGTAAAAATCAGCACAAATGGCGAATGCATTGCACATCCTAGACCTTGTCAGTTAGGCGAAGACCACAGAGGGAACAGACAGACAGAAAGCAAGTCTGCTTTTGGAGTTGCACATGACTTTGAGAGAAATGCTTTGAGAAAAAAAAAGGGGGGGGGTTCTTATCACTCCAGAAACTCCCACCAATGATAGACAACAAGTATAGGAACCTGATGCATTTTTATTTCTTAGAGTGGAGGCCATTACAAAGAAAAGGCTCATGCAATAAAAGAGAATGTGGCGGCTCGGCGCCTGTGGCTCAAGCAGCTAAGGCACCAGCCACATACACTTAAGGTGGCGGGTTCGAATCCCCAGCCCGGGCCCGCCAAACAACAATGATGGCTGCAATCAAAAAATGGCCAGGCGTTGTGGCGGGCGCCTGTAGTCCCAGCTACTTGGGAGGCTGAGGCAGGAGACTCACTTAAGCCCAAGAGTTGGAGGGTGCTGTGAGCTGTGACGCCATGGCCCCCTCCCCAGGGGGAAAAAGTGAGACTCTTTCTCAAAAAAAAAAAAAAAAAAAGAGAGAATGTGGCAGTGACAGATGAAGCTCTGACTGATCATTGTGACAGACAGGCATCCTTGACCAATAGAGGATCCTATCTACACTCTCAAAGGATAAATCCCTGGAGGTACCCTAAGGGGTCATTATAAAATATCAACATTTAGCTCTTAACTTCAAGAAGAATAGAAAAAAAAAATCTGACTATACCCTTTACTCAGATAATCTCTGGAGCTCTCAAGATAATGGCTTGGTGGCATCAAATGTCTTCAAATGAAAGTCAGCGAAAGTTCTCCATAAAGCCACTCCTCAGGCTACAGACAAAGGGGTGACTTTTAAAAATCAATATTAGTTGGAAGACTTTGAAAAGATAGCTGAGGCAGGGTGGCACCTGTGGCTCAGTGAGTAGGGCACCAGCCCCATATACTGAGGGTGGCAGGTTCGAACCCAGCCCCAGCCAAACTGCAACAAAAAATAGTCCAGGCATTGTGGCCAGTGCCTGTAGTCCCAACTACTTAGGAGGCTGAGGCAAGAGAATCGCCTAAGCCCAAGAGCTGGAGGTTGCTGTGAGCTGTGATGCCATAGCACTCTACCAAGGGCGACAAAGTAAAACTCTGTCTCAAAAAAAAAGATAGCTGAGGTTACTTGGGGCTCATGTGTCACCTGTCATAAATATAACCCTGAAAAATCTGTAAAGAGGGGAAATGGCCAGGAACCAAAGTGTCCACAGCCTTTTGAGCACCTTAAATGGATTTTTTTTTAAGCACGTGTTTATTGTACATGTGCTTTCAGGGAAGGTTGTAGTTTCCCTTTGCCAAAACACTTAAGCCCCTCCATTCTCCAAAAGACTGCTTGATTTTTAATTTCCAACCTGTGTCATAACAACTTTTACACCAAATGACCAATGCACACACTCTCTGGGAACCATTACACAAGAACCCTGTAAGGCATTACCCCTTACTCAAAACTATGCTGTCCTTACCATCCATGATCTTCTGGAAGGGTTGAAAGAACCAATGGCGTCCTTAAATTTAAATCAGCAAAACTTTCCGAAATCCTTGAACTCCCTTGACCAAAGATACTCCCACTTGGACTAGCCGTTGGGGTCACATGCTCTATTATTCCCTTGGGGACACATCGGTTATCCCCCTATGAAATGGTAACTAGAAGCCCTATCAACATAGATTTTTTTTTGCCTCAGATTCTGTCCTACTCCACACAGAGATGAGAAAATATTTCAAGTGACCCATGTACAACACCTGGTTTTATCACCAAGATCCTTATGCTATTATCCCATGACATTTTCCTGAACAGCTTCTTTATGATCTTTGCAAGGAAACATCATCTACGTATCAGGTGCAATAGCAGAGAGAAATTGTTCTTGAACCTCATCGAAAGGAACTTTATCTGGCACTGTTAATAACAAATATTAATACAACAGCAAAACTCGAGGGAGGTGATCCTTGTGGTTCTCGTTTCACAACTAAAAAAGTAATTCAAAGTTCTGTACAATAGAAAGGCTGACACAAAAAGGTTCTTCAAACTGAGGGTTTTCAAAGATTCTCTAGGAGCAAGCACTCTTGGAAAATTGACAGGTGACCCTCGGAACTCAAGGCCTTCAGAACAAGCTGGTGATGTGAAATAGTGGGCACCTTTCTCCCAAAACGTTGGACAAGATCTCTAATTCCTGTTTTGTTTTTTCATCTGCTTACTTGTAATCATTCCTCTTCTCCTTTTTGACAGAACCCTGTATGTGTCCTCCTGTGATGGCCTCTTTTCCTTCTATTATCTCCTTGGTACAATTGTTAAGTCAGAATATACTTACCTTAATGCCGTTGTTAGGTTTTCCCAAACAGTAACAACTTCCTTCAATCTGACTGCTGGATGTACCATTCATCACCAGACCCCCATGATAAAAATCTCTGAGCAATTCCAATCTCATTACACAAGACCATGGAGAATTACAGACACTGATGTTTCCATGTGCAATTACACAGATGAATGGTCTTAAACCAATCAACCTGTGTCCCTATTTCCCTGAAAAACAACCACTACTATCATCTATTAATCAGACCCTGGGTATTTCTAAATTTGAATTCAATAACCTTACTAGGGTGATGGGCAAAATACTTATCATCTGAAATAGGCTGAGCTCCAAGTATGTATCTTGACTAACGTAAGGCCCTGGTTCCAACCCTGTGTCACGAGCAAGTCTTGTTTCCTCCATCTTCATGTGCCCTGTCAGATACTAATACTACTGCTGGGGCCAGGATTCCTGGTTCCGTTTGTCTCAGGCCAACATTTCACGCACTATAGGAATGGTATTCCAAGACTTGCCTGTATACAGAGATTTTCATTGTATAGGTCACCAAGACCAGAAATCCTGATTCATACATGAACTTCAAAATTTGATTGTTCAGGCACTCGACCCGGGGAAATTAATGATTCACTGTTTATGCAGTGTTCCTAACGGTGAGAATCATGTAAATATAGAAAAGACTGTAAGGAACTCATCACCAACACGAGAGTTACCAATGACACTGCTTCTGCACTCAAGGAAATACAGATAAGCCACAGTTCATTGGCAGGAGTGGTCATGGACAGTCGCATTGCTCTAGATTTCTTGTTGACCAGTCACAGAGGAATCTGTGTCCTTGCTAAAACATCTTACTGGTAACTAGAAGCCCTATGCTGGGACTATAGGCATGAGCCATCATGCTCACTCAATCCTATTTAAATCTATCTTTCTACACAGCCCTGCCCCTCCACCCCACACACATATATAATTCTTAGTCTCAATGCTGTGCCTAGAACACTCCAAACAGGGTGATCTCCCATCCACCATCTGCACTACAGAGTTACTCACAACTTTATCACTAGCAATCTCTGGCCTCATGGAAGACAAAGACTGTGGCATTAACGGTGTACTTGGACCAGTGAAAAAGTGAAGACAAAAAAGGCTGTACATCATCTTAAGAAAAAAAAACCGACATGGCTTTAAATTGATCGCCATGGCCTTCAAGATTGATTTTCGTGGACCCAATTGGGCAATTAGGTTCGCAGCTTGGAAGACTCTTAAAAGCACTATTACGTGTTCTTGTGTTTGTCATAACTGTCATGATGCTGGTCTTTTCTATTCTATCTGGAGTCTTAAGTTCTTCTCGCACAGATATCACCATGAGGATAACCCAACAACCAAGTCAGAATCAAACTGACTATGGAGGTAACTGAATAATCCCCTAGAGGTGACGGCCTGGAGCTCTAGCCTTCCCTCAGTCGGTCACCCTCTTGCAAGTAAGAGGGTGATGGAAGAGGGTACTGAGGGGCTACGTATATAAATGGGCCATAGCCAGGCCGCAGGACAATAGAACTCTGACCTATTTCCTCTGCAGCAACCATCCCCAGATGCCAAACTACAGTCCTGCAGCAAATTCACCCCAAAACAGGACTTAGCCAATTACCACCAGCTTCCCTTTATTTTGCTTCCTCTTCCAACTCAAGACCAACTAAAGAAAGCCAAAAATATCCCCAAAACCAGTCACTAGAGCACCCTGTTTCTAGCTAACCTGCCTCCAGATTCCCCATGCCAGCAGCGTCCAACTGGGGCATGCCTGACACCTTCCACTTCTTCCATTATACAGGTTTCCTGTTCCCCTCCCTGCCCCTGAGTCTCTGCCAAATATAAGGGGTAGTGGTCGACTCCCTTATGATGGCAAGTTCTGAATAAACAGCCTCTGTTTGTTCTCATTAGGGTGGTCTTCATGTATTTATGACATAAAGGGAACAAAAGCTGGCTGGGCATGGTGGTTCAGGCCTATATCCTAGCACCCTGGGAGGCAGAGGTGGGTGGATCATCCCCTGAGCTCAGGAGTTGCAGACCAGCCTGAGCAAGAGCTAGACTCCGTCTCCACTAAAAATAGAAAAACTGAGGCAAGAGGATCTCTTGAGCCCAAGAGTTTGAGGTTGCTGTGACCTATAATGATGCCATGGCACTCTACCCGGGGCAACAGAGTGAGATTCTGTCTTTAAAAGAAAAACGACACAGAGGAGACAGGCCCTTTCCTTTCCATCTGGCGGCAGCCATCAGGTGAGCCACGATGGGTGCATACAAGTACATCCAGGAGCTGTGGAGGAAGAAGCGGTCTGATGTGATGCGCTTTCTTCTGAGGGTCCGCTGCTGGCAGTACCGCCAGCTCTCTGCGCTCCGCAAGGCTCCCTGCCCCACCTGGCCGGATAAAGCGCGCAGACTGGGATACAAGGCTAAACAAGGTTATGTTATATACAGGACTCGCGTGCGCCGTGGTGGCCGCAAACACCCAGTTCCTAAGGGTGCAACCTACGGCAAGCCTGTGCATCATGGTGTTAACCAGCTCAAGTTTGCTGGAAGCCTTCAGTCTGTTGCTGAGGAGCAAGCTGGACACCACCGTGGGGCTCTAAGAGTCCTGAATTCTTACTGGGTTGGTGAAGATTCAACATACAAAATTTTTGAGGTTATCCTCATTGATCCAGTCCATAAAGCTATCAGAAGAAAGCCTGACACCCAGTGGGTCACCAAACCAGTCCACAAGCACAGGGAGATGCGTGGGCTGACATCTGCAGGCTGGAAGAGCCGTGGCCTTGGAAAGGGCTGTAAGTTCCACCGCACTATTGGTGGTTCCCGCCGTGCAGCTTGGAGAAGACGCAGTACACTCCAGCTCCACTGTTACAGCTAATATAAGTGATGTTTGTAAAATTCATAACCTAATAAACAATTTAGGACAGTCCAAAAAAAAAAAAACACAACATACATATATATAATACACACATATATAATTCTTAGTCTCAATGCTATGCCTAGAACATTCCAAACAGGGTGAATTCTGTATGCTGGGACACATCTTTTACAAATGCAGCAAATATGCTCCCAAGAAATGGACTAAAGACAGGTGTGTGCTGTGATCTGAATGTTGGTGTTCCCCTAAATGCATATGTTCCCCCCAATGCAATAGCATTAAGAGGTGGCATCTTTAGGAGGTAAGTTATGAGGGCTTTGCTTATGACTTAATTATAAAGGAGAAGAGACTTAAGGGACCTTAATCATGAATTGGAAAAGAGACTGAAGGAAGCTTTCTTGTCCCTTTCCTATGTGCTGATAGCACAAGAAGGTGCCATCTCTGATAAACGGCCCTCACCAGACATGAAATATGCTGGTACCTCGATCTTGGACTTCCCAACCTCCCAGACTGAGAATAATCAGTTTCTGTTTTTTTATGAATTGCCCACTTTAAGGTATTTTGTTAGAGTATCCTGAATGGACTGAGAGAGGCTGTAGGTTTAAAAGTTAGGGTTCAATATTATAGCTTGCTTTCACATCTGGTGAAAATCAGAAGGGTTTCAAGGGGCCTAAACCCAGGTTTTCCTCCCTCTCTGCTCCAGCGAACAAGGTCCCCTAGCCAACAGGACCAGACACAGTTCTTGCTTATCCCTGAGTAGCAGGAATCAGTTCCCTGTCAGCCTGCAGAATTACTTAAACAAGCCAATTGCTTCTTGGCATGAGGGCCAGCAGCTCCCCACCCCTTGACACTGCAAAGCCTGCCTCTTACAGACCCTAGTTGTTCACTCCATTCCTGATGGGAACCACCACGGGGCCCTGGATGTCCTGCACTGTCATCCTTCTTCAGGCTGTATATGTGATTACTAAACGTCTATCCATCTCACCTGTCCAATGCCAAGTGTTGGGCCTCTGCCACCCCCATAAGCCTAAGCAGGAATCTGTCCCACACCAATAAAGTAAATAGGAGGAGATTCAAACAAAAGGTGAAAGGGGAAACCTTACAGTGGAGAAATGTGTACAACACTTCCTTAAGTAAGAGATCAAGTGATCAAGAAGTGATAAGTCACGTGGACGTCACATACTGCCCCCCAACACATTGCTATGAGAAGGCTCCTTCACATCTGTAGTATTTTGTTTCCAATGAATAAGTGAAGATAAAAAACTATACCATCTTAAGAAAAATAACCCAGTCTAACTATCAAAAAACACGAGGCCAGTGTGGTGGTTCATGCCTATAATCCTAGCACTCTGGGAGGCTGAGGCAGAAGGATCTCTTGAGCTCAGGAGTCAAGACCAGCCTGAGCAAGAGCAAGACCCCTGTCTATACTAAAAATAGAGAAATTAGTCAGGCATTGTGGCAGGTGCCTATAGTCTCAGCTACTTGGGAGGCTGCAGCAGGAGGATCACTTGAGTCCAAAAGTTTGACATCACTGTGAGCTAGACCAGTGCCATGGCACTCTAGGTTGGGTAACAGAATGAGATTATGTCTCAAAATAAACAAACAAACAAAAAATGAGACTGTAACAGCTGAATTATGTCCCCCTAAATACCTATGTTGAAGTCCTAACCCTCAGTACCTCCGAATGTGACCGTACTTAGAGCTAGTGCCTTTAAAGAGAAAATTAAGGTAAAATGAAACCTTAAGGGTGAGTTCCTAATGTGACGTGACAAGAGCCCTTACGAGAAGAGGAGGTTAGGACACAGCACACACACAGGGAAGACCATGGAGACAGGAAGAGAAGATGGCCATCCGTATCTGGATACTGTGCTCTTAACTCCTCCCCAACATGGACAGATACAAGAGGCATTTCATAGTCCAGGCTTTAGGTAGGTAAATATGCAACCTCAGAATTCTATCCATTGGCTTGTAGATGGAATAATAAGAATATAGCCAGAGGGTGAGAAAAGATAGGTTGCCAAGAGGTATATTATTAAGTCATAAAGCCCATGGACACCCATGAGCAGAAAAGCATCCCCGCCATAATGATGCCAGGACTCGTTGATGCTGAATTCTGACAATATCTGAGAAAACAAAGCATCATGCCTCCTCTGCCTCACTACCACTCACACCACATCTGTCAGCAAATCGTGTCACGCCTCCCCCCACCTGCTCCTCTCCACCTATGTCACCTAGTCCAGGCATCTATCAGCTCCCTTCAGGCAAGGATAGCCTCTCTGCCTCCACTTCGCTCACCATCCCCTCATCCCAGTCTAGTCCCCACTCAGCCATGAGAATTCTCTAAGAATATACATCACACCCCTTCCCTGCTTGGAACCTGTGAATGGTTTCCCATCACACCTAATTCTTTACTTTGACCTACACCAAAGGCCCTGCCTTTTCTGGCCTCACCAAAGTCAAGTATCATCCTTTCTCTGCCCAGGGGACTCGCACACTGCTGGCCTCCAGGTAGACCCTGAAACACACCAAAATTTTCTTTCCCAGCCTCAGGGGGCCTGCTTCCCTAAATGTTCTTCCCCTCCTCATTTTGTGTGGCTGCCTTGTATTTTCTATCAGTGTAAATATCACCTCCCCTGAGAAGCCTTTCCTGACTACTTCATCTAAGCAGGAATCTAGTTTGGAGGAAATGCCATAGATGTTCACTCTGAATTCTTTTTTGAGTTGATGGCTTGTGTAACGTCTGGATTGGAAGCTTCTGGAAGACGGGAAGTCTAACTATTTATTCACCTACTCTACTGAGCACTTAGCATCATGCCTGGCACACAGCAAGAGATTCACAGACATTTCTGAATAAATAAATGAAAAAAACAGATCTAAAGACTTGCTTATCATTTGCACGTTGCTGAATGAACCCAGATGTGGAGAAAGGAGAGAGAAGAGGGACCAGGGGTGAATTGGTGACTTCATACCATGAAAGTATTTTACACTCAGGAGGAGAGGTTGTCCAATGGCAGATGCTACTGAACAAATAATGACCACACTGCTTTCCCATTCCGTCCACGTGAGCTTTCTAACATTTAGGGTAGGGAAAGTGGCAAGGCTCTAAAGAGGCATGGCAGAATCTGGCTGTCCTCAACCTCATTAATGAGGCCTCTTAAGCAATTCAAAGCAAAAAACCTCCCCAACCAAAGCCAAGCTTCAAAGAGCAGTTGGAAGTGGAGAATAGAAGGAAGTGGGGAGTCAGGAACTAGGTTGCTGTGAGAAGTTTCCTGTGATTAGAAAAAGAAAAAAAGTGTAGTAATTACATTATGCTGAGACTCAGAGAATTCAGAAAGCACGGTCTTGCCTTCATCTTCTCTGTTTCTGATGGAAAGAGATGAAATAAAAGTAGTTTTGGATGTAGGAAAAGGTCATTAAAGACTTTCTCTGGGATGAGTAAAGCAATTCTCTCCCTAGAGGGAGGAGAGGGAGGTAGAAAAGCTTCCTCCCAGCACTAAAACCAACCGCTGAAACAGTTACAACTCCCCATAAAAGCAGGAACAAGAGAAAAGCTGCAGGAGACTTGTCAGGAGGCTGCGAACAGGCTGGCGCCTGGGGTTTGCTGACACTGAAACAGTGAGGGAGCGTTTGACTTAGAGGCCTTTGACTTAGAGTGCTGGAGGGGAGGAGGGTGGCATTGAATTCTGGTGGTGCATTCAAGCCTGGCTCCACCCCTTCCTCTAGCCTAAATCTGTGCAAATTACACAATCCCTCTGAGCTTCAGAATAGTGAGGGAAGGCAATGACCACATGGCAGAAGAGGGAGACTTTACAAATGTACAGGCTTATGGCCAGAGGTGTCACAGCTGGCAGTAGCCTTGGGAGTGAGCAAGCAGCTTGATCCTGGAGGTGTGGAGAGTGTGGACTGGCTTCTGCTCCTCAAACTCCTTCATTATAACCATGCTTACTAGGGGCTAGAAAGCATCAAACTATATTCTCTAGAAAGGTATTTTTCTTTTTCTTTTCTTTTTTTTCTTTCTTTCTTTTTTTTTTTTTGAGGCAGAATCTCACTTTGTCACCCTTGGTAGAGTACTGAGGTGTCATAGCTCACAAAACCCTCAAACTCTTGGGCTCAAGTGATCCTATTGCCTCAGCCTCCCAAGGTGCTGGGACTACAGGTGCCCACCACAATGCCCAGCTAGGTTTTT
>NW_003852464.1:6839986-6848153 GCF_000181295.1 Otolemur garnettii
ACAGAGCCTCAAGCTATCACCCTGGGTAGAGTGCTATGAAATCACAGCTCACAGCAACCTCCAACTCCTGGGCTCAAGTGAGTCTCCTGCCTCCGGCTCCCAAGTAGCTTGGACCACAGGCGCCCACCACAATGCCTGGCTATTTTTTGGTTGCAGCCATCATTGTTGTTTGGCAGGCCTGGACTGGATTCGAACCTGCCACATTAGGTGTATGTGGCTGGTGCCTTAGCCACTTGAGCCATAGGCGCCAAGCCCCAGCTAGGTTTTTTGTTTGTTTGTTTGTTTGTTTGTTTGTTTTTAGAGAGGAGGTCTTGCTCTTGCTCAGACTGGTCTTGAACTCATGGTTCAGATACAACTCAGGTAATCCATCCACCTCACCTCCCACAGTGCTGAGATTACAGGTGTGAGCCACTGTTTTCGGCTACAGAGGTGTTTTTCAACCTTTTTTTAACTCACGGCACACTTGAACCTATAGTTAAGCTTCCACAACACACTTAAATTACATTGATGAAAAAAAAAAAGGAAAAAAATATATACTTACTGGGCTTTGAACTTTCAAAAATAATTTAATTAATGGTCTTTAAAAATGTTCGCAGCACACTTAAGATCCTTCATGGCACTCCCGAATGTCAAGGCACATGGGTTGAAAATCACTGCTCTAGACACTGTCTCAACTAGCATTTTAGAAGTAGATTAAGTTTGGCCAATTAGATTATACTTGACCAAAATTTGGAAGGTGGATCCAAGGGAGGCAACCTCCTGCTCCATCCAACCCTTTGTTGTTACTGGCATACAAAATAGTGAAAGCCTGAGGCTTTTCAGCCTTTGAAGGAACATCTGCAGCCTTCTGGGTGACTGGAGGCAGGGTGAGGTGGCAGTGTGGCCTTCTCATACCAGGAACACCTGCTCAGCAGTGATTTCTTGGTATTAGGAGCCAAGCAGTGGCAGCAGAAGTGGAAGCTGCCCTCGTGGTTCTGTTCTGCATCCTCTGGGAGGCATTTCCAGAAGCCTGATCTAAAGCCCACACTGCTAGACCTTCCCCAATTTTGTAGGTGCTCCATTCCCAGCATTAAATCCCTTCACAGTTAAGGCATTGAGCACTGCTTCTGTTCCCTGCCCTTGATCCTGACTCTTGCACTAGATGTCTGCACTTTTTTCTTTCATAGTCTTAACTGTGTACCATATTTTTCATAAGTTAAAAAAAAAAATTTTTTTTTAGAAGAGTGTCATTCACATCCTCTGGTAGTACTGTTATTTTTCCTAAGTTGTTCATGCCAACAAAAAGACTGACCAATTGCCCCATCCTCGTATAAATGATGCCAAAGCACGGACATCCTCTGGCCACAGCTGCACATACTAAAATTGTAGTGCTGGGAAGGGAATCATCAGAGTCAACAGAGCAGACGTCACACTCTCAAACCTGAAAAGTGAAGCCTGATACTGAAATGTTTATGGAATATTGAAAATGGGGAATTGAGAGAAAAGAATTCCTCCAGCGTTGTCGAAGAGAGACAGAACATTGATGACCTGATATGAGTCTTCCAGTCAGCTGGCAGATACAGTCTTTTAATCAGGAGTGAGTCACCAGGCCTCCTTGGTGACTGTATTCCTTAAAAATAGCAGTAGACTCAAATCCTTTGGTGTGGACTCCAATTCTTTTTTGCAGGAAGGCAAGAAAGAAACTCACTCTGAAACATTCTCCTTACTTAGTTTCCCTACTGGTCATTCTGACCGTCTGACATCTGTGCTGGTGTGATGGTCACATCTTTGTCTCTCTGGACACAAATAAATTAGCATTCTAGTTTTCTTTAACCTCTTGTGGGTCTGGTTATAATGATTCAGTTCAACAGAGCCTGACTATCTCTAAGAGAACTGCGAAAAATATGTGAACCTATAGATCTGAGTCTAAAATTTTAGGTAGGTCACTTCTGGGCCATTAAGCTAAGATCCAGTGTAGTATCCGTTGTTATCAGTTTAATGTCTGATACACCTCCATCTGAGAACAATATATTAAGTAGATTTTGGGATTAGGAAGATGGACTAGAAGTTTATTGCATCCACTCCACTCATCAACTTGGTATTGCAAAATCTGAAATAGAGAAGAAAAACCCATTAACCTTGAGATCTTCTACTCCTGAAGCCACCTTGCCGTTCCAACAAGTGGGCAAACACACCCTTACTGGTCAATTCACAATTATCTGCATGTAAACATGTATTGTCATTCAACTATGAGACTAGTCGACAGGCTATCCTCTTGCATTCAACAGCTATGAGTTCAAATCCTGACACCGTGGCTTCCTAGCTGTGTGACCTAGAACAAGTGAATTTCACTTCTCTATGCCTCAGTTTCTCAATCTATAAAAAGGAGTCGATAGGAATACTCATTTAGATAGTATTAAAAATATGCAAAGTAACTGGCATTAATAAATAGTGGTTATTGATATTTTCTGAGGGTTACAGGAATCCAAAAATGAACAAAGCTCTTTAGAAACACCTGATCCTGCATTTAAGAATGGAATGTGCCATCCATCTGACTAAAGATCCCATCCAGTTTATATATCAATTTTAAGAAGGAAGTGACATTGGAAAGTGGACTAGGCTTCCATCTAGCGATGGTAGAAAGAGTGTTTGAGGAGGAGGAGAGTGAAAGAGGAATAGTGTGGTGATTTAAAAAATAAGCCCGACAAGCCTTTCCGGGGCAGTCTTTGAAGGTCATTTTGAGCTTGAACAGCCAGATTACAAAAACAGCCACAAATGCTTCCCCTGCCAGCCTCCATGCCCTTAGGCAATTCTGTCCCACTCTGACTCTGGACCTGGTCATGAGACTTGCTTTGACCAGTGGGATGGATGATAGTAAAGTATTGCAGATCAAGGGATATGAAGGACTCACACATGTGAGCTGACCAATGCTGTCCAGTCATCCCTTGGTATCCAAGCGAGATTGGTTCTAGGACACACCGAAATCTGTGAATGCTCAAGTCCCTGCTATTAATAGTGTAGTATTTGTATATAACCAACACACACACTCCCATATGCAGTAAGTTGACCACCCAAAGGACTGTAACTAGCCAACATACAGAGGTGGTCAACATAAGGAACTAGGCATACTGTACTGATACATGGCTGGTCTATGAAAATTAGGTCAATGTGGGGAGGTGGTCAGTTATGGGGGTTGTACTATGCTTAAAGCATCTCTAGATTACTTATGCTACCTAATGCAATGTAAATGGTTGTGATCTATATTGTTCAGGGAATAGTGACAAGAAAAATGTCTGTACATGTACAGACTCAGTTATTTTTTCCAAGTATTTTTGGATCAGCAGTTGGTTGAAAATGCAGAACCCATGGATTTGGAGGGCTGACTATATTTGGAACCTTTCTGCCACCACGTGAACAAGCCCGCTCTAGCCATTTGGGTGCAGAGAAACATGACCCAGTCCTGTCCAATGTCCCAGGTAAGAGATGTGACCAAGTCTGAAACACTTTCTAGGTGGACATGCATTTAGAAAACTGGAGACACATCATAAATATTTGATTAACCAAATAGTTATTAGCATAAATTTACTTCAAAAGGAATAAGTTGCCAAGTGATTGTTGAGTGCAAACGATAGCAATTCATGATGTCTTACAGCATTGCTAGTGGAGGTGCCCTCTGTGGACCAGAGGCAACAGTATCACCTGTAACATATTGGAAATATAGAGGTGATCACCAGATGTTGTGATCCGAATATGAATTTCAGCAACATCCCCAGGGATTTCTTGGGCACCATGACAGCTTAGGAAGCACTACCCTATCCTAAAACTCCAGGCTGAATCCACTTTAATCACTTGTCCTATCTGTTCTATTCTCGTCAGATTTTTTTTTTTAACTTCTTTAGATGCTTCAATATCCCTTCCTGCCCACCTACTCCCTACTATAGCTTTAATTAAAAACTAAAAGCAAACAAGAAAAGTCACCTTTATCCTTTGAAGCTATACATGTATTGTCAAGAAACTCTGATTGTGTGTGTGTGTTTTCTTGGGAGCTTCAAGTAGGGCCCGATCAATAAAATTACTTTCCTTATCCAGTTTTTAACCAATTAAGTAAGACAAAGGATAAGGTAGATAGAGGCCAGGATATCTGTGTCACTGATGAGGTCTACTTTAGAGACATTGCCAAATGAGCTTACTTACAGCATCCAGAATCAGCCACGCTTATCCATGATCAGTTCTGGCCCAGGGAAGAAATGAAAAAAAATGCAGATTGTAATTGGTATTTTTAGAGTTTAGATTCAAAGTTGATGATAACAAAGAACATGTTTGAAAGTTTCTGAACAGGAGCCTGGGTACTGGGGCTCACGCCTATAATCCTTGCACTCTGGGATGCCAAGATGGGTGGATCCCGTGAGCTCAGAAGTTGGAGACCAGCCTGAGCAAGAGAAAGACCCTCATCGCTACTAAAAATAGAAATACTAGCCAGGCATTGTGGTGGGCACCTGTAGCTCTAGCTACTCAGGAGGCTGAGGCAGGAGGATCACTCGAACCCAGGAGTTTGAGGTTGCTGTGAGCGAGGCTGATGCCATAGCACTCTAGTCTAGGTAACAGAGTGAGACTCTGTCTCCAAAAAAAAAAAAGGTCCCCAGACAGAACCTCTTCCTTAAGTAAAAAATTCAACCTCTATTTTGTTTCAGTCATTATATAAATATTTCTGCTATAACACAGAACAGATATTGCTAAAAACCATACACTCAGCAAAACTGTACAGTAAAATGAATGTTTTTTAGAAATATTAAGATTATAATCAGACTCCTAAAAATTTATGCAACTTCATAACCGGAGCATTAACTAAAACCATAATTGGTACCTTGAGAGAGAATTTAGACAGTCCAGGCAGGAAGTTCAGCATGGCTGGAGGTTGCCTTAAGGCTGTTAAAACGCTATTAAAAATAATTGTGTGAAATTAGAGAGATGAAGAGCAGATTAGCATGGCTAGGGTTAGAGGTGGGTGGAAGGGGACAGGCCAGGCTAGGAAGGGAGCCGTGTGGAGATGGAACAGTTCTGTGGCTTAGTTGTGGTAATGGATATATTAATCTACACATGATAAGATTACACACAACACACGGTGTGCAGAAAACTGATACAATCTGAATAAGCTCTGTGGATTATACTAATGACCAATGTCAGTTTCCTGGCTTTGATCTTACACTATGTGTATAGTTGTGCCAGATGTTACTATCGGGGTATAAGAGATCACCACGTACCTTGGGGGGGAGGGCAATTTCCGGAAAAACTATAATTTTCTCAAAATCAAAATCAAAAGTTACAAAAACTAATGGGACAGAAATGCTGTCTGTGGTTGTAGAAAGAATACAGATAGAAATGGAGCTCTGAGCCCATGGGACTGCATTGAGGCAGCCAGAAAAGGAAATGCAACCAGTCCTGAGCAGGGCTGGGAGTCTCCCTGTCTCTGAAGGACACCCCAGGTGTTGAACTTGTTCTTATTCTTTCTACATATACCAGAAAGAGTTTTTGCCTGTGTATCAGCCAACCTGAAGGTTATACATTCTTTCTGTTGAAGGGTGTAATTCTATTCTCACAATTGTTTTGGATTTGATGCGTTTTCTTTGGTCAATATCTACCTAGCTATTCAGAGAAGTACACTCAATTCAAGTGGGACATTTTCCAAATAGAAGCCATAATATATTTAAGGGACACAGCGTTTTCTGGGCATATTTGAATCCTATTATCAGATCTGCCCTGTGCAGAGACATCCAGGTGTATTTCTGAAAGCAGGATTCTGCAGATGGTTTATGTCCCCACGTGTAAATAAATATACAAGGCTCAACAAAAGCATAGCTGGTGACTGCAAAAGTCCTCAACTCAAAGGTCTTAACTGGGAGTCCAGAGGAATCACCAGGGGTATTTGTTTAAAATGCACATTACCTGACAGCCTTTACCCAGAGTTCCTGAAGCTGTTGGTCTGAAGACAAGGTCCAGGAAACTGCAATTTAACACACACCTGAGTTCATGCTGAGGCTGCCTGTCTGACCGGTCTTTGAAAAACAGAGCTTTAAGTCCTCAACAAGGAAGAGGCTCCTTGTTCACTAGCTTTTAAGTATTTAGCCGATTTCCTGCTGAAATAGTGCAATTTGGCTGAACAGTGAGCTGTGGAAGAGATGAGTAGAGGTGATGCTTCAAAGACATGCTGAGCAAACTGAAAAGCAAGTTAAAGCACTGTGACATTGCTTCCAAAAGCTGGGGATTGACAGCCGCCGACAGTCGCACTGGTACCAGTGTCACCTCTGAATACAAAGAACATTGGGTATTTTGACTTATTTCAGCAGAGATGAAATGTTAGGGAGGAAAATATTCCCCTAACTAGCTTCCTCCTCTGAAACATCAGTGTAGAATAATAATGCCTTATGCTCACACATCAGCCTTCCAATCACCACCTTATTTGAATCCATCATAAGAGAGATCTTTTAAATCATCTACCCTTAGGTGAATGCTACATTTCTCGAAATTCCTTGAATATTGAAAAGTATGCTTTTGAAAAAGACATCCCAAGTTCTTTATAGCTTAGAAATATTTCTTTTTCGGGATGTTAGGAGACGTCCAGTTGAAGTAAATGGGAACACAGATGAAGGCAAAAAGCTGCTTGGCAGATGGTGGAGACATCAAAGAAAGTTCTGCGACCACGTGATAAGTGTGTTGCATTTGAGAGAAAGCAACAGGTGGGAGCAGAGAGGTCCGGGAACCAGCCAGAAGGGCCAGTTTGTTTGGACTGGAGAATCAGATGGCAGAGGTTGGAGAAGCACACAGGGCCACAGTGGCAAAGGGCCTTGTAAAGGGTCTGGATTTCATCCTTACAGCAACAGAGAGCTCCGCCCAGCCCGCAGAGCACGCCCATCGTCCCAGCAACTTGAGAAGGTGGAGGGAGGCTGGGAATTCCAGGCCAGCTTGGGCAACATAGTGAGATCCCATCTCTTCAGAAACCACCACCACCCTGATAAAGGATAGAACCAGTAAAGCGTCTGCCTCTGTTGCTGACCACTTTTAAAAAATGTGAATCTTCAGACTCTGATGCTCCACAGGAAAGACACAGGAGCAGTCAGGGGACGGGGGAGGACGCGGCCCAGCCAGCCCCCGGGAAAGCCATCTGCAGCGCAGGGGAAGAAGAGGAAACATCTGGAGAGGGTCCAAAGGGGATGGTTCCTAGCCCCAGATCCGGCGTCCAGGGAGTGAAAAGTAGAATCTGAGAATCACTCTCACCAGTTTTTGAACCCCCGATTAAGTATTGGCTTTTTTGTCTCTCTGCCAAGTCAGCCACTTGAACAAAATTTGTTAGCAGTTGAATCGACTTTCCCAGGTTTCTGTCGAAACTGAGGTTCCAGGTACTTCCCGGGGAGCTCCCAGAACACCCGGCACTTTCAAGTATATAAAACTGCTGGGCGAGATAATTTAGGGCTCCCAGAAGGGCCTCCTGTTTTTGTTCGTCAGCCCATTGAGCAGCTTCGCCCTGGATTAATGGTCTGGTGCATGAATCACAGTGAAGGCTGGAGCGGAATTGAGCGCTGACAGGAGGCTTCGCTTCTCTCCTGCCTCTGACGCAGCCTTGGGCCCCCGGGCCAAGGTCGGGCATGGCCCACGCCCCTTAGCCCCCCCTGCTGCTTGTGCACACCCACGTCTCCCACAGGCACCAGCAACACGCGTATTTATACACTCACTCTGTACAAAGGCTACAACCCCTACAGAAAACCCAGCAACTTTGCTGATTGAAGTCTTTTTAAATCATTTTTTGATGGAATGCCTGAACCAGTGTACCGGTGCTCG
Organism: Otolemur garnettii; assembly: GCF_000181295.1. NCBI lineage: Eukaryota > Metazoa > Chordata > Mammalia > Primates > Galagidae > Otolemur > Otolemur garnettii. The sequence goes on from NW_003852464.1 coordinate 6,847,799, forward strand.
TGCAGCGCTGAGTCCCGCTGAGTCACAGACTTGCTTTCCGAAGCCGGATACATTTAAGGGCAGCCGCACATTTCTGATGTGCTTGCACGGACTGGCCTTCACCCTGAGAAGGGAAGGACACGAAACGCGGGCGTGAAATGCGCACAGGCGCAGCCAAGCTTCCCGACCCGTTCAAGAATTACAGAGTGTATATTTAATGAAAAATTAGTAATTGAGTATGCTTCCTAAGAAAGTTAACGATCACAGAATCCTTGTATATATTTGCTGACATTTTACCACCATTACGAGGGCCAGATATGTACAAATTTTTGAAGAAGCATCAGCATCTACTTTTATTATTATTATTATTATTATT
>NW_003852464.1:6849453-6850471 GCF_000181295.1 Otolemur garnettii
GCAAAAAAAAAAAAAAAGTTTGAGGTTTTAAATATCTATTTTAAATCAACAGAAGTATTCTACCATTGTAGCCAACTTTTCATAAATAAGTCCCTAAATTTTGAGTGTATGGTGTTCAAATTAGTTGGATGTTGTCACCTCTGTTTTTGTTTATCAAGGTACTATTTATACCAATTTTAAGTGTCCAGGATTAGTGAATTTGGTAAGTGTGTACAATCATTTAGCCATGGCCACAGCTGAGAAGTAGAACAATTCCTCCCTGCAGAAAGTTTCATCAGACCTGTTTACGTTCCCTCATCTCCCTTCACCCTGGCCCCTGGCAACCATTGATTGGCTTCCTGTCCCTATTATATTCTGTGACTGAATTTCATATAAATGGACTTACGTAGTACAGAATCTTCCATGATTGACTTCTTTCCCTTATCATAACATGTTTTGAGATGTATTCATGTTATTGTCCGTATTGTTTCCTTTCTTTTCATTGCTAAATAGTTTTCCATGGTGTGGATATGTCGTTACTTATTTCATAGCGATGGGCATTTGGATTGTTTCCAGTTGGGGCAAATATTAACAATGTTACCATGACTATTCCTGTGCAGACTTTTCCTTGGACATATGTTTTCATCGCTCTTGGGTAAAGTGCCTGGAAATAGAATTTCTGGATTGTGGTGGGGCACGGTGGCTCACACCTATAATCCGAGCAGAGCACTCTGGGACCCAAGGCGGATGGATTGCCTGAGCTCACGAGTTTGAGACCAGCCTAAGCCAGAGCAAAACATCTCTAAAAATAGCCCAGTGTTGGGCGGTGCCTGTGGCTCAGGGAGGTTCCTGTGGCCCCATATACGGAGGGTGGTGGGTTCAAACCCGGCCCCTACCAAACTGCAACAAAAAATAGCTGGACATTGTGGTGGGTGCCTGTAGTCCCAGCTACTCAGGAGGCTGAGGCAAGAGAATTGCCTAAGCCCAAGAGCTGGAGGTTGCTGTGAGCTGTGATGCCACGGCATCATAGTTTTAAACA
>NW_003852464.1:6850565-6852401 GCF_000181295.1 Otolemur garnettii
CAGGAGACTGAGGCACAAGAGTCGCTTAAGCCCAAGAGTTTGAGGTTGCTGTGAGCTATGACTCCACGACTTACTAAGGGCAGCAAAGTGAGACTCCGTCTCCAAGAAAAAGAATTTCCTGATTGCGTGATAATGAATCTGACTTTATAATGTAATGTTTGCCAGTTACTGTACCATTTTGCGTTCCCACCAGTAATGGATGAAAGTTCCATTTACAACATATCTTTGTCAACACTTGGTAGTATCAATCTTTATAACTTTATCCATTCTCGGGTTAGTGGTTTGTCACTATGATTTTCATTGACATTTTTCTGATGTCCAATAAAGTTGAGCAGCTTCTCATACACTTATGAAAATTTTTAATCAAAGTGTTTATCAAATGAAGTGCCAAAATGCAGTGATTGGAAACACGATTTGCAAAAAGAGAGTTGAAATTTATCCTTTCACAAGCACAGGAGGTCCTGAACGAATTAAACAGTGAGCTCTCCAATGCTATACAATATTAATGTTGGAATTCTATAATTGCATTTTCGAATATTTCAACTGCCAGGATGAATCATTTGCTGAAGCACCTATTTTTAATTAGATAAATTTAGGTTCTGTACTGGAATAAAATAAAACTGTGGAGGCCTATAATTAGGTGGGATCATAAATAGTGACAACTTATTTGATGAGGTTTTTCTTATGAAATACTTCTTGAAGAAAGATACTCTGAATGAAGGAGGGAAAAAGCATCAGTGAAAATATTTGGGCTGAAATACTTATACGTTTCACCTGCAAAAAACTTATATTTATGAATATCCTTGGGTTAAATTGCTAGGAGTGCCGTAACAAAATGCTACAGACTGGTTATATCTTAAACAACAGAGACTTATTTCTCACAGATCTAGAGTCTGGGAAGTTCAAGATCAAAATGACAATTTTTTTTTTTTTCATCAAGGACACTGATGAGCACCTTTCTTCCCCCAGTTCTCAGATAGAAACATAGAGGGCAACTGAGCACAGTCGTTGCTCCAAATACACGATTCATCGTCTGGGAAGTGAACCCAGAGGTGAGTAAGAAAAGACGGATGTTTGTTCTAATCTGTTCCTTCTATCCCTAAAGAAAGGAAAAAAATTACAGGGTAAAAAGTTCATCATTCTAGAAGCACAATATCCTAATGCCTATTAGGTTAGGTATTCCTCTGCCTAATGGAAATTGTACTGTAACTTTTCTCCTATCAATGGATATTTGGGTTATTTCAGAATGATAATAGAATTATTCATTCTATTACATTGGACTCCATGCTACCCTAATGTCCATAGCATACAGTCATAGTTAGAAAGGGTAAGTCCTCCCAATGTGTTGTGTTGGGTCCACTCCCTAATACATAATCACACCACTACAACTATATCCCCTTCATTCTCCAAGTAGTATTGAAGCTCACCCACCCGTTTCTTGAGACTTTGGAGGAGCAAAAAAGAGAGATAAGAGGAAAATGAAGGTGAAGGTGAAATGAAGGTCTCAAAGAACCAGTAGGATGACTCATTTGCCACTTTGCTTCAAAACGGTTAACAAGAAGTAACAGCACAGGGACTCCCCAATCTGATGCCAGCTATAAACTATTGTTCCACCTGTACCCTGCTGTCTGGTTCAACATCAGCCCTGTCCTTAACCCTTCACTTTCCAGAGTGGACACCTTTTCCTGGAACTGTTACAGAAAGAATATAATTTTTTCTGTTGCATTTGCTGAGAGTATAAAATGCTATCAGGTATCTTGTCACGCTTAGGGACAAGAAAAAGAAGCCACGGAAAGCAGGCAAGAGAGGAGACATGCAAACCAATCCTTTGACACA
>NW_003852464.1:6853111-6853622 GCF_000181295.1 Otolemur garnettii
TGTTCTCTGTGTTTCTTCTCTTTGCTTTTCTCAACTGGCCTTTCCTTGGAACAATTGACGAAATCTCCACAAACACTGGGCACCATGAGAGTAAGAATAAAATAAATAAGAATATAAAAAGGTATTAGCATTTATATGACACCTCTTATAGAGACTGTGACATCTCATGTTATTTGGTTTCATTTGACGCTGACCCTAATCTTTAAAGCCATTGTTATCATCCCCATGTTTCTGATTGCAAAGCCTCAAAGAGAATAAGTTATTTACTCAAGTTTAAACCAGCTATAAAATTGCTATGATAGATACTGTTGGTTGCTTGTCTATGACCATTTCCCTTTGCTGGCTAAACATACTTTCTCATTAAAGAAACTGGAAATTCGGCTCAGCACAGTGGTTACGGAGCCAGCCACCTACACTGAGGGTGGTGGGTTTGATCCTGGCCTGAGCCAGCTAAACAACAATGACAACCGCAACAAAAATAGCTGGGCATTGTGGCAGATACCTGTAGTCC
>NW_003852464.1:6854195-6856963 GCF_000181295.1 Otolemur garnettii
ATTCTGACAGAGGTAAGGCAATATCTCATTGTAGTTTTAATCTGCATTTCCCTGAGGATTAGTGAAGTTGACCCTTCCTTTATATGTTTGTTGGCGATTTGTCTATCTTCTTTTGGAAAACTTCTGTTCTTGTCTTTTGTCCACTTTTCATAGCACAATTCACAATTGCAAAGATGTGGTATCAACCTGAGTGCTCATCAGCTCATGAGTGCATTAAGAAAACGTGGTATGTATATGCTATGGAGTAATGTTCAGCCATAAAAAGGAATGAAACCATGTCTTTTGCAGCAACTTAGATGGAATTGGAAACCATTATCCTCAGTGAAGTATTTCAGAAATGGTAAAAACACCACATGTATTCTCTAGTAATTGGGAGCTCATTGATGAGCACACGTGGGCACAAAGAGATGTAAAGGTGATGGGAAGTCAAGTAGGGAGAAGGGGAGAGGTGAAGGGAGGTAAAAAGCTATTGAGTACCACGAACACTATCCAGGTAACAAGCACACTAAAATCTCCCAACTTAGGCAGTCTAAATTTACACTTATTTTTTAATTTAAAAAGAAGATAAATAAAACGAAAGCAGACACACACACGGAGAATATTTTCCCCTACCCCTTCTTTTCATTTGTGAATAAATCTTTTTTGCTTTAATTTCAGATTAATATGAGTGTACAAATGATTAGATTACAATGTTTACATTTTTTAGGTAAGGTCCCTGTTATAGATGTGTCCCACACCCAGGAGGTGTGCCCTATACCCTTACATTGTGCCCATTAGGTGGGAGCACACCAATCCCTCCCGCATCCTGCCCCCTCCCCTCAACTTGATTGAATTGAGTTTTTCCAATTGTGTGGGCATGTATCAGTTCATCTACTGGCTTCATACCAGTATTGAGTACATTGGATACTTGATTTTCCATTCTTGTGATACTTTACTAAGAAGAACGTGTTTCAACTCCAACCATGTTAATACAAAAGTTGTAAAGTCTCCATTTTCTTATGGCTGAATAGGACTTCATGGTATACATATGCCATAGGTTATTAGTCCATTCATGGTTTGTTGGGCACTTGGGTTGTTTCCACAGCTTGGTGATTGTGAATTGAGCTGCAATAAACAATCTAGTGCAAATATCCTTGTAAAAAAATGTTTATTTTTTTTCTTTTGGGTAGATGCCTAGTATTGGGATTGCAGGGTCAAATGGAAAGTCTATTTTGAGTTATTTGAGGATTCTCCTTACTTCTTTCCAAAGAGGCTGTATTAGTTTGCAATCACACCAACAGTGTAAAAGTGTTCCCTTCTCTCCACATTCACTGTGGATGAGTCTTGTAACATGAAACCTGGAGCTGCAGCAGCCGTCTTGAGATCATGAGAGTAGAAATCCAAAAGTAAAGTTCAATACTCCAAAACACAATAAACATAGTGAAAAGGAAAAGTGGTGTTCAATGACATCTTCGCCTCTCTCAATTAACTAGCCCTGGGATCTCCCTAGCTCAGGATTTAGGAGGGTTACCTTCCTGGATAAATAAATAAATGACTTCAACTTTTCAATTCCTGTCTTCATAGAAGAAAGCAGAAATACCTACCAAAGCTAAATATTCACCCACCCCATGACTCTTTAATTTCACTCCTAGGTGTATACACACACACACACACACACACAAAAGAAGTCAGTGGTCTGTGTCCACCAGCGACATGTGCTAAACTGTCCCTAATAGCTCCAAACTGGAAACAACTCAATGTCCATCAGGGGCAGAATGGATCAAAAAAAAAGTTGGAATATTCAAACATTGGAATATGACCCACTACGAAGGGACAAATTATCAATCCTTACAGCAACATGGAATCTTACAGATATAATTATTGAGTGAAAGACACCAAAAAGACAAGAACACATACTGTTGGTTTCCTTAGCTTTAAACAAAGAGCTAATCAATCCATAGTGATAGAATCAGTAGTTACCTCTGGGAAGGAGAATGGTCACAGACAGTGAAGGGTTAAAAGAGCATCTAGGGTGTCAGAAACATTTTACCTCTTGATCTGAATTGTGCTTACACGGGCTTATGCATAGGATTCAAAAATCACCAAGCTGCACAGTTAAAAAAAAAACTGTACTTTACAGTATGTAAGTCACATCTCAATTTTTTTAAAGGCCCCCAAAAGTTGTTATTTTAAAAGAAGGATAGGAAACATCTTTTACTTGGCATTTATTCAAAGATGGTAGAACCGAGAGTGCCTTATGAAAAAGTCTTCATGGTAACACCATTAAATAGAAATTATTATCGCTAAACCACAAATGTAGAATGAGAGTCAGAGAGGTCAAGTTACTTTCCAAAGTCACACAGCTAATCAGTGGCAAAACTGGGATTTGAAAATATCTGACCCCCAAAGCTCATGCTTCTTTTTCTGTGTTACTCTAAAGAGGAGAGGTACCAGCACAGCCAACTTCCCAAGGCCATGCAAAGAGTCATCATTGATGACCCAGGAATGTTCTTCTGGACTATGGATTTTAATCCTAGCTCTCTGGAAGGCTGAGGCAGATGGATTGCTTGAGCTCAGGAGTTTGAGAGCAGCCTGAGCACGAGTGACACCCTGTCTCTACTGAAAATAGAAAAAAACTAGCTGGGCCTGGTAGTGGACATGGTGACAGGCATAGTCCCAGCTACTGGGGAGGTTGAGGATCGCTTGAACCCAGGAGTTTGAGGTTGCAGTGAGCTAGGATGACACTACCACACAAAATGAGACTCTGTCTCAAAAAAAAAAAAAAAAGA
>NW_003852464.1:6856983-6864279 GCF_000181295.1 Otolemur garnettii
GTCCGGGCTGGGGATTCGAACCCGCCACCTTAGGTGTACGTGGCTGGCGCCTTAGCCTGTTGAGCTACAGGCGCCGAGCCCATTTTACCTCTTGATCTGAATTGTGCTTACATGGGCTTATGCATAGGATTCAAAAATCACCAAGCTGCACAGTTAAAAAAAAAAATGTGTATTCTACAGTATGTAAGTCACACCTCAATTTTTTAAAGGTCCCCAAAAGTTGTTATTTTAAAGGAAGGATAGGAAACATCTTTTATTTAGCATTTATTAAAAAATGGTAGAACCATAAGTGCCTTATGAAAAAGCCTTCATGGTATTATCATTAAATAGAAATTTTTATCTCTAAACCACAAATGCAGAATGAGAGTCAGAGAGTTCAAGTTACTTTCCAAAGTCACACAGCTAGTCAGTGGCAAAACTGGGATTTGAAAATATCTGACCCCCAAAGCTCATGCTTCTTTTTCTGTGTTACTCTAAAGAGGAGAGGTGCCAGCATAGCCAACTTCCCAAGGCCATGCAAAGAGTCATCATTGATGACCCAGGAATGTTCTTCTGGACTATGGATTTTAATCCTAGCTCTAGGCTGAGGCAGATGGATTGCTTGAGCTCAGGAGTTTGAGAGCAGCCTGAGCATGAGTGAGACCCTGTCCCTACTAAAAATAGAAAAAAACTAGCTGGGCCTGGTGGACACGGTGACAGGCATAGTCCCAGCTACTGGGGAGGCTGAGGATTGCTTGAACCCAGGAGTTTGAGGTTGTAGTGAGTTAGGATGACACCACCACACAAAGTGAGACTCTGTCAAAAAAAAAAAAAAAAGAGAGAGAGAGAGAGAGAGAAATTGCCTGAGAAGAACAGAAAAGATTGTATATACAAAGATAGTGGTTGTAGAATTTATAACAGTAAAAGAACTAGAACCAATTAATTATTCAATGACATTTAATTAAGCAAATCATAATACACATGTTCAATAGAATATTAATGCAGGCATTAAAATTATGCTGAAGAAAACTAATGATATGATGTTCAGTCAGGTAAAACTGAATAAAAATTGCATATACTTCAAGAATACAGCTACGTGGAAGCTAAACAGCAGCAGAATGCGCAAAGATGGTGGGTGGAGACTCGGTGGGGTGGGTGGAGACTCAGTAGGGTGGGTGGAGACTCAGCGGGGTGGGCGGAGACTCAGTGGGGTGGGCGGAGACTCAGTGGGGTGGGCGGTGGGAGGCTTATGGGAGATGGAAGGTTGCAGGGTGCTTTAGTTGTGCATTGCTCCAGGGATGAAGGCATGAAGGCTCTGACTTGTACCCTAGGAATATACACAAATGAAAACTAAATTTTAAAAAAAGGAATACTACCATGAAAACAAGACTTTAAAAACTTAACATGCATAGAGCAGAAAAGCCTGAAGGAATTTGTATGTACAGACTGTTAACAATGTCTGCCTATGAAGAATGTAATTGAGTAAGGTGAGAATAGAAGTCAGGATGGGGGGAGGAAGGACAAGGACTTTCATTTTTAGCTTTATCCACTTTGTATTTGATTTTTTTTCATAAGAAACAAGCATAATTTTATGTTAAAAATTTTAGCTAAGTTATTTTAAAAAGCTAGAAGGAAACTTATAAAAAATTAACAACCGTTGTCCTTAGGTGATGGAATTTGGGATATTTTTACCTGTCTTCTTTCAGATTTTCTATACTTTCTAAGTTCTTGTGATGTTTCTAAGATTTTCTATACTTTCTAAGTTTCTTGTGATGTGTTTCAAAGAAACACATGTTTCTTTGTGTTTGAAAAAAAAAAGTGCACTTATTTCAGTGAGATGATGCGTTTGAAAGCACTCTGTAGTAAAGCACGTACTTCCGTTATAAACATGATTTTATTACTATTGTAAAGGATCTTAAATGGCAGCGATGCCATTTTGTAATGGCAGAGGGCAGATCCTCCGTCCACCTGCTCAACTCACCTTCCCCAAAGCAGAGGAAGGCTGAGTAAACCACCACGGCCTATCCAGTACAGCTGCAATGCTTAGGAATTTTCCTGGCAGAACTTTAAGTGCTGGATTAGAAAATTGTGTCTTGGGGCTATGTTTCTCTGCCCAGACTGTGCATTAGAATCACCTAATGCTCCACCCCCAGAGATCACAGTTCAGTTGCTTCAGGAGAGCCCTGGTGTGGGTATTTTTAAAATGCTTCCTGGTTGATGCTAACAAGCCAGGTGGAAAGTGATGACTTCGACTGAGGCTGTCGGGTATGTTCTCTCCGCCAGGCATAGGAAAGGATTTTAAAACTCCTAGAAAAGTTTAACTCTAATCAAAAAACAGAAAAAACATTGCTTTACTCCAACCAAGGTGAGTTTAAAAAGTAGAATTATTAGGCCAGATGAGGTGGCTCACGCCTGTAATCCTAGCACTCTGGGTGGCCAAGGTGGGTGGATTGCCTGAGCTCAGGAGTTGGACGCCAGCCTGAGCAAGAGTAAGAGCCCATCCCTAAAAACAGCTGGGCAGCGTGGTGGCACCTGTAATCCCAGCTACTTGGGAGGCTGAGGCAAGAGGATCTCTGGAGCCCAGGAGTTTGAAATTGCTGTGATTTATGACGCCACAGCGCTCTACCAAGGATGACAAAGTGAGACTCTCTCAAAAAAAAAAAAAATTATTATTTTAATTTTCAGTTATATATTTACAGTTTACAAAACGCATGTGCAGAGATAATGTGTTTTGATGATGTCATTTAATTAAAGTAATGGATGTAAACTGCTATCGGGTGTTAACTGCTTACACAGTTCTGGATAGCAAATGAAGCAAAACCGTTATTTACATTTTTCCCAGGAGACAACCGAGAGGGAACATTTCAGCGTTTCCCTAAAATCAAATTAAAATCATACACCCAAACCCTACCTCCACTTTACAAATCGCTGGTGTAAGGAACTGACTTTTATCTTGGAGATGCCAGTGATGTTACATTACAACAGGAGATTCAAGGAACCCTGGCCGGCCTGCTCCCTACTTCACCCCAGAGTGTCAAAAGCAAAGGGCACACGTTGTACACGGAATTTTTATTACCTATTCGCACTGCCTAGCACGGGGGCTGGATGCATGAATAAGTATATGTTGAATGAAACAACAAATGAATCTTCTATAAAATAACATTATCTCCAAATGATGAAGCAGGTAACTGAGATTCCAGCAGAAAAGATAATGTGTCTGAACTCAGGGGACTTGTTAGAGACCGAGCTAGAGTGAGAGGAAACTCAGGATGCTGACGTTGCAGTCCTCGCCTCCCCATTGCTCTACCAAATGTAGTTTGTTAAAGACCAGGCCCTAACAACAACTGCCTTAGGGATAATTTATGCGGCCACTCCTCTCTAGAAATTATACACAGATATTATAATAGGAGGAATATTGAGTAGGAGTTGGCAACAGTGATTTGCTATTATGCCGTTTTATTGAAAATAATTTATTTTCCATAAGATTTACTTCTAAAATCCTTAGTCTGACTAATGACAACCTTCTGAAATTTTTTTTTTAAATACTATTTTGCCTCCTGAAAAATTCACATAACATAGTATGTGACACATCGCCATCATCATATATTTAAATCCACAATTACTAATACAAATAAAAGATGGCTGGAAAGAAGAAATCATACGTGCTTTTAATCAGGAAAGAAAAAGGCCTCTCTAATCAATGTCTTGCAAATCCATTAGCCAAAGTCCTAAACTGAAGCTCAAATAATTGAAAAATGAAAATGATCCATCTATTCCTGACAGGGAGATTGCAGTTTTATAAAAAAAAGTTGAATGCGTGTATGGTTGAAAAGGATTGACACTGTCATGTGGTAATTGGCTAAATATCAGTCATAGACGAATGTAAGAAATAACTAAGCGGAGAGCCGAAGTCAGAATTTTCTCCACTGCTATCAAAAGGCCACAACACATTCATTCAGAAATTTGAGGTTTAAATCATCAGTTATGAGGGATAGAGCTGACAATGGTTAAAGGCACTATAATTCATCCATTTGGCCATCTATTCACCCACCCATCTATTCATCCACTAAGCTTAACAACGTAAGATTTCCCATTACTTGATCATTTCTGACTTACAAAAAGGCAATTTTCTGTCATTTGGCATAAAATATTCAATTAATGCCTGTTGAACACACTACCAAGTTCAATGCACCAGATAAGATTTGGAGAGGAAGGACTGAATAATTCATTTCTGCCAACCCCCAGTGGGAGCAACACCAACAACTATTTATAAGAGAGTTATAAATGTACAAAGTGCTATGGGATTATATTGACATATATGCATAGGAAAAATTGTCAGCAGGGATCTGGTTGGTGGGAGCATATGAAATTATTTTTCCTTTTGCTTATCTCTTTTTTAAAAAACTTCTTGGCCAGGCACGGTGGTTGATGGCTGTAATCCTAGCACTTTGGGAGGCCAAGGCAGGATGATCACTTGAGCCAAAGAGTTTGAGAACAGCCTGGACAACATAGCCAGACCCCTAAAAATTTAAAAATTAGCTAAGTGCAGTAGTACGTGTCTGTAGTCTCAGCTACTTGGGAGGTTGAGGCAGGAGGATCACTTGAGCTCAGGAGTTTGGGGCTACTGTACCAAGCTATGATTGTGTTACTTCATTCCAACAATTTGAGAGCCTGTCTCAAAAAGTAAAATAAACCAAATTTTTATTCAGTGAACATGCATTCCAATGAACATGCATTCTTCTTGTAATTAAAGAATTTTTGAAAAGGTACTGTGAAGTCTGCAGAATTGATGGCTAGTAATAGATATGGGAAAGATAACATTTTTAAAAGTTAAATACATGAAGCAATCTCGGTAAAATGGTAAGAAGGGAGAGACTGAAGTAAAGGCCAGCCATATATAAAAGTGGAACTCTGACTCACAGTGTGAAGAAGCCAACCCGTTAGCTCTAGCAAACAGCCCAGATGCTAAACAATAACCCCTATAGCAATTGGCCTAACCTGGGCAAGGCTTGATTAATAACTGCCAGCTTCCCTAATTTTTGTCCCTCTTTCCAAATCAAGGCCAACCAGAAAATGCCCAATATGATCCCCACACTATTTACACGGAATGGAATGCCTTCTTTCTGGTTAAGCTGCTTCCAACTTCCCCATGCCATCAGCCCCCTATCAGGAGCCACAATGTGTCGTGGCCTTTTGATAGCAATGAAGAAAGCTTTTTTTGACTACAAAGCTTTCCCCCTTTTCTGCCTGCCTTTGAGTCTCTGCTCAACACAAGTGATGGTGGCTGATTCCCTTGCTCTAGCAAGCTCTGGGTAAAGAGATTTTTCCTGTTCTCATTTGGGTTGGTCTTTGTTTATTTCCACAGAAGAGAAGAGAAATGGACTCAGGAAAGAGCTTAGCACACAGAAGACAGATGACACAGTCTTATACATGAATGAGAAATAAGGATTATAGCAATTCTCCGTACCCCACTGCCTGCAGGAATTTGCTGGGTTCTCACTGACCCCCAGGAAGATAACCCTATTTTACCTTTTTCTGTTTCCTTCTTCACTGCTTTTCCAGCGAGCTTTACTCCCGACCACTTAACCTGAAAAGGAAACTCCAGAGCCACAGCATAACTGTTTTGGTTTGACCTTTGAAGGCTGAATCAGAAAGGTCTAGGAATCAGAGTTAATCACTAGAATATAAACTCCATGAGGGAAGGAAATGTGTCTGTTCAGCCCTTCACCACGTATGCCGTTGAATAATTGAAATAAATACATAGATGCATCCAGGACATCAGCACCATATGGTTCCCTCTTGCTTCCCTGAAGTTCCTGACCCAAGATACAGTCAGAGAAAACCTATGGTCCAGCACATCAAATATGGCCGGACACATCAAATATGGCCGAACACATCAAACATGGCCCGTACAAATTAGCCACATAGAAGCCAAAGATCAGGTCATCCCTCCCTAGTAATTCGTCTTCTGGTGCTCAGTGCCTAGTGGGATACAGCCGTATTTCTAAACTCTATCTTTCTCTGTGCTCACTGGATAGTAAACATGAATTGCTATTAATAATAATTTTCCACCGCACATCCAGAACAATCCATCCAGAGAAAATTGGAACTTCTTCTTTACTGAGGTCCAGTCCCATCAATTTGATGCTCATTTTAGAGAAAGGCCATTGAGCAAAATTAATGTCCCCAAACAAATAGAGTTTGTCCTTGTACTGATTCAGAGTATGACAGGAAACAAAAGGGCCGCCTTAATGGCCTCCTCTGGGAAATTTATTTTCAGAACATTGAGTTATTTTCTCCTACTCGACTAGATTAGATTAAAATCTTTCTCAAAAAGAAAGAAAAAAAGAAAAAGGAAACTTAGTTGTCTGTTTCCATACAAATCACTTTGAGATCTGGCTTCATTTAAATTCACTTGTTATTGTCTAAGTCAAATAATGTTATAATTTCGGGGTTATTTAACTTCTTTCCATTTTCCATTTTTTTCCATTTTCTTCACACCACCCCTAACATGTCTTATCCCCAGTCCCTTAACTTGAAAGGGAACACTGAAAGCTGCTCTATGCCAGAAATGAGGGAGGTTCGAGCCTTTTAAAAATACTAGTATGCTTTGCCAGGAGATGGTAGTTTGGACTGTTATCTAAAAACTGGTTATTTTTTCCTGCTGGACTGGACAGGTCAGTGATGTTACCTGCCTCACCTTCAATCACTGGGGGAAAAAAGTCTCCCCAGTCTCTGCAGAGAAAATATGTTCTATTACCCATGATCTGCTGTGTTCCTCCCCCTCCAATCACAGCCAATTGGCTGCAAGGAAGTGGCCAAGCATGAAGACCTCTATCCAAACAGGAAAAGTAGTAATAAAAGATGCCAACCAGAGTGCCCTGGTCAGAAACTAGATCTAGAAAATAAGAAGAGAGAGTCAGTTGGGTAACAGGAAGAGGTGCTGAAAACGGGTAAAGAGAAAGTCTGCAAGAAGCTGTGAGTCTATGAGTCTTTGAGCCTGTGGCAGCAGCCATAAGCCCAGGAAGGCACACACAGAGGGCAACTTGCTGGTGGGTAGTAGCAGGAAGAGCAAAGAGATAAGACAGCTGGATCAGCAGGATGGCAGGGAACTGGTGACCGTCTGCTGTGTGAGGGCCAGGAGAGAACCTAGTTCCTGGTCAGGTGTTATATGAGTTTCTGTCACCCTAATCATCATAGGTATACTTTAAAAACAAAACTCTATTATTTTTAGGAAGCTGACTGTGCCTTTCTCTTCTCTTTATCTCTCTCTCTCTCTCTCTTTTTTTTTTTTTGAGACAGAGATTTACTCTGTTG
>NW_003852464.1:6864653-6869843 GCF_000181295.1 Otolemur garnettii
TTTTTTAGAGATGAGGTCTCAGTCTGGTTCAGGCTGGTCTCAAACCTGTGATCTCAGGCAATCTCCCCACCTTGGCTTCCCAGAGTGCTAGTATTACAGGCATAAGCCACTGCACCCAGCCTAGTTTTTCTACTTTTAGTAGAGATGGGGTCTCACTCTTGCTCAGGCTGGTCTCAAATTCCTGGCTCTAGCAATCCACCCTCCTGAGCTTCCTAGAGTGCTAGGATTACAAACATGAGCCACTGCACCTAGCTATCCCTCTCTCTCTCTTTTTAATTCCTCTCTTTTTTAATATAAAAGAACTAAATACACACATACACACACACCTATATATGCCACATCCCTCTAAAAAATAAACCTCCCCACAGCTGGAGAATCTTAATCTTCCAGCACAAAGAGGGTAACAAAGTGAAGACAAGCCCAAATTTATAGGCAGGAGTTGTAAGTTCTAACCCAGCTCTACTAAGATTTGTTGTGTAATTATGGACACAGGACTTATCATCTCTAAACCCGTTACTTCAACCATAAAATGGATTTGGACGAGATGCATTCATTTGGTAAATATTTATTGAGTGTCTGCTATTTAGCAAGCTCCGTGCTAGCTAATGGGGTGTAACAGGGAACTAAGTACAGTTTTTGGCTCTTCAGGCTTATTGAAAGTGCAGTAAAGAGGTTATCCCCAAACTGTGTTGTATTAGCATGTGTTAGGGGTAGAGAATTCATGTGGAGCCAAAAGAGGGGGATCTTATTTGGTCGGAGAAAGAGCCCCTCACAGAGGTTGTTTGGGGGGGGGACGTGGAGACCTGCATGAGAAAGAGTTGGTCCACCACATGGAGGGAGTGAGTGTGATCTGGCTGGACAAAGGAAGAGAAGAATAGAGCACGTGACGGCTGGCTGTGTGTGTCAACTTGGTGAGTCTACAGCGCTCCATTATCTAATCAGGTGCTGGGCCAGGTATGGCTGTGAAGATAGTTTGGAGATGTGGTTACCATCCACAATCGGTTAACTTTCAGTAAAGGAGATTACCCTAGACAATGTGGGTGAGCCCCCTCCAATCAATTGAAAGGCCAAAAGAGCAAGAACTGACATTTTTCCAGGGAAGGAATTACGACTGTCGATTGCAGTATCAATTCCTGCCTGAGTTTCCTGCCTGCGTGCAGGCCCTATAAATTTTGAACTTGCCAGCCCCCACAATCACGGGAGCCAATTCTTTAAATATTTTATATGCTATTGATTCTGTTCCTTTGGAGAACCTAGTCTGATACCGTGCAAGTACAGGTGTATGCACAAGCCCTAGAATGGAGAGGAAGCCAGAAGGACTGGCTTACGATTAGTGAGCAGGACAGTGTCCGGAGCCCACAGAGCCTTGTAAGTCCAAATAAGCTTTCTGGATTACACTCTCTGTATCATGAGAAGCCGCTGAAGCTTTAAGCAGAGGAAGAACATAATTGGAAAGACAAGCTGGGAAGATTATTCTGCTTGCTCTACAGAAAAGATATTTGAAGTCCTGGCTGACACCTCTCATTCCTTTTCCAATATCTTTTTCTCCCTTTCCTCTTCCAGTTAAAATCATAGTTTTGTGAAGGTGTCTGTTTCTCCATCATGTAATTCAGAGAAATGGGATTATATTCCTAACTCTAAGGGTAAATTCTGAATAGTCCAAGTCAATATGGATATTTCCATTCTACTTGTGATTTCAGTAGTACACATGTTCTAGCCAATAAACTTTGATGGAAGGTCTACCTGGGAAGAACATATTCATTTGCAGAAATGCTTTAGGAGATAGTCTCTTTATGCTTCTGGATGTGGTCATGATGGGAAGTTGCTGACCACAGCTGTAGCCATCTTTCACCCATGATGGTAGCAGCCTGAGAATGAAGTTGACAAACTTTACCATAGATGAGCTAAAAGATAGAAAGAACCTGGGTCTCTGGTGACAATGATGAGCTACAGACTCAACCAGCTCCTGAACTTGCCTAATTGTTGGTGTTCCTCCTTTGCCAGATAATTAACTTCCCTGAAACGAACTGGAATCAAAGTTTCTATTTTTGCTGCCCATCGCATTCTAACTATTTAGGGGACTAGAGTAGGAATGAGAGTCTAGCTCAGGGCTTGTTGTAGCCGTCAAAACAAGGATGATGATGGCTTGGGCTTTGGTGGTTGGTGATAGTGCCAGAGAAAAAGAAATCAGATGATTCAAGAGATATTTCAGAAGTAGAATCAATAGAGTGAAGGATGGAAGAATCGAAGGATAGATAGGTTAAGTCATCAGGAAGGTTCTGTACATGTGAACAAGTACTTAATATCTAGATGAGTCATTTGAAAAATTCTTATTGAACAGGAATGACTATGACTGTCCTTCTGATATTCTTTTTCATCTAATCTAATCTGTTGCCTGGTAATACCAACCCTGAGATTAGAAGCTATAAATAGTATCACCACGTGAAGTTTATTATTTTAATCTATATCAGAGTACAAAAGTCTAATTCAGGGAGCAGAAAAGACTGTACGGCCACTCTCCAGTGCTTGCTCCATAGACAAGAGTGACAACTTCCAAGCCAGAGCTTGCTTGGACAAATTGTCTTTTATTCTGATCCCAGCTTGGTGAGAAAGCTTGCAAGGGAGCAACCTCCACAGGGAGCTGCTCAAGGTCATGTCAGTTGGCTTGCTTGGACAAATCGTCTTTTATTCTGAGCCCAGCTTGGTGAGAAAACTTGCAAGGGAGCAACCTCCACAGGGAGCTGCTCAAGGTCATGTCAGTTGGCTGAGTCATCTTTGTGAGTGGCCTAGACGGTTCTGGTATGATCAGAAGCACGCACACCTCTTTCTCTCCCCAGCCTTCTCTGGTGGGCTTGTCACCTACCTGGGAAGGAAGGGACTATACTGCTGAAGCTCAGAGACATCCTGAAGGGTTCCTGGAGCCACATTCAGCACGGAGTGTTTCATAGGCAGATTTTCTGGCAAGTTTCTTTCCACAAAGAGCTTTTAGCATCAGAAATTTGGAACCATGGTCTTTTCATCCATAAAACGCCATTTAAATCTGGTCACTTCCCGGGAGAGGTTTTCCTCATGTTCACTGTCTTTACTGTGTGCTCAGTGGCTCTCTTCTTGTGATAGCCAGATATACTAGGAAAAGTATGCAACTAGAGGCTTGTGACCAGACCTTCCATCTGAAATTGTTTGGGGGGGTGGCAATTGAACCCTTTTCCCTCCCCCTTCCCCTCTTCTCCTCCTAAGACAAAGACACAAAAGATCTGGTTAGCTCCACCCCATCTCTACCCGCAGAAGTTTACCAGGGACCCTAACTTTCTGGTAGGCGGTGAAATTTGCCTACCCATTAGACCCCATGTAAAAAGGGTCTCTAACTGCCCCTGGGCCCAAAAGCCACCTTTGCACTGCCCAGGTAGGTCACTCTCCCCTTTCAATAAACCTGGTCTAAACATCACCATTCCCATCTCCTCTGTCGGTGCCAACACTTATGCCTACCAATAATAACAGATGTAAGTTACCATGATGGGGTTTTACAATGGATTAAACAGCCTCTCCTGAAATTCACCTCCACTGCAAATCTCAGCATGTGACCGTCTTTGGAAATAGGGTCTTTGCAGATGTAATTAGTTAAGGAGAAGACACACGCAGATACACAGAGAGGTTATGTGACAACAGAGCAGAGACTGGAGCCATGTGTCTCAAGCCAAAGAACATCAAGGATTGTGGAAGCCAAAAGCTGGGAAGAGGCAAGGTAGGGATTCCCCCCAAAGCCTTCAGAAGGAGTATGGCCCTGCCAACACTTAGGTTTAGAAACTCTAGACTCCAGATCTGTGAAAGAATAAATGACTATTGGTTTAAGCCAATCGGTTAGTGGCCAATACAGGTTTCCAGTCTGTGCCCAGGCCTCTCTGCCAGCCTACACCTGTTCATCCCATGTCTGTCTCTCTGCCTGAGGTGTAGGAATTTGGCTGATTTCTCTTGTCTTTCAGAAACAGCCATCACCCCCTGTCTTCTCTCACCAAGCCCTTCTGTGGAGTGGTAAATACTTTTCCCAGATGCCCATTTTTCTGCTAACAAGCTTACGATCCTCTCTTTGTTTAACTGCTGTGTTTTGTTTCTGTTTTTTAGATTAAGTTTCTGGTTGAGCCCTTTTGACATATATTAAATACATTCTGGTTGTTTTTTGGAAAAAACTAACACAAATTAAATTGTATACTTGTATAGTTACAAAATTTGTGTCCCATGAACCCATCCCCATGCCAGACCAGGATTGTGACTGCTAGAGTCCCTGATACTTCTTAGTTAAGAAAAGAAAATTCTCCTCTTTCGTACTTTTGCACCTTTTCACACAGGATCATAGATTAATCAGCCAATC
Organism: Otolemur garnettii; assembly: GCF_000181295.1. Taxonomy (NCBI): domain Eukaryota; kingdom Metazoa; phylum Chordata; class Mammalia; order Primates; family Galagidae; genus Otolemur; species Otolemur garnettii. The sequence goes on from NW_003852464.1 coordinate 6,869,020, forward strand.
AAACAGAGGACAGGGAATTTTAGTACAGAGGAAAAACTGAGGGTGGAAAAAAGCCACAGAATTTTGAATATTCCCCAAGAAAGGGAGCACCTGTGAGTATCTACAAACATTAAAGCTACCTGAAGTGATGGGATATAACTTTGTCAAAGCAAATTTATCATAAACTCTGGAGGCCCAGATATGTGGGTCCGAATCCCCACTCTTCTAATTACTGGCGTTAAATAAAGAATTAGAAGATCCATACATCTAGAGAAGAAAGCTTTATTTCTTATAAAGGACTGCAGCCTGAGGTTTGGCCATTCTGTACATTGGGAAGCACAGCCTCCCACAGAAACTGACAGCAGGTGCTTCCAGAAAGAGGAAGAGAAGGGTGAGGGGGAATTTATGCTGAATGGGTTGACGAAGTATGCATATTCGACAGGGTATAGGAAGAGTTTGGATATGCATGAAAGGGAAATAGGCACATGCATAGTAAGCAAACATACATGCTATAGATGTTCCATGTCCACTTTGGGGTAACTTAATGGATTTAAATAAATTTAAATTAGGCTCTACATGTCAAGGTGAAGCGGAGGGCATAGAGGTAATCTTACACTCAGCTTCTGAAAACTAACAAGAACCGGTACATGTTTCTTATATCAGGAAAGAATGCTGATCAGTTGTGTAAATTAGTGATGGAATGAATCTTTTGAAGGAGCTGGTTTCTGCTGAACTCTTAGGAAAGAAAGTCTAATGTAGGTCAGCAGGGAAGGGGGTATAATGAAGCAGGTCCAGCCACCCATCCCATCATGGCCAGGAACTTGGCTTTTTTTTTTTTTTTTTTT
>NW_003852464.1:6870041-6878220 GCF_000181295.1 Otolemur garnettii
AGCCACTTGAGCTACAGGCGCTGAACCCAGGAACTTAGCTTTTAACACTCTTCTGGGATTTCCTTGGCCAAAAGGGTTCCATTCAATTGGTTAGGGGGCTTAGGATTTTATTTTTATTTCTCACTACCTATAGAAACATGGGCAAGTTATTTAGCTTCTTGGAATCTCAGATTTCTCATCTGTAAAATAAGACAATAAGACTTAAATTTCAGGGCTGGTGTAAAGATGGAGTTAATATGAGCAAAGTATATGTCTGTCCCATCACTCCTTCTCTTCCCTCAAATCACTTTCATATCAGGAGAACACAAGTAACTTGTTAGAGGTCATTCTCAGATTATAAAGACTGAGCATTAGAGGTCAAATGTCTGGAATAAATCAACCCAATTTCCCCATAACCAGGGAGTCCAACGAATTAATTGCCGTTCATTTTTCTTAGAAATTTAAGATCTATGTCGATTTTAATTTTCACTAGCAAAATATACACAGTTGACCCTTGAACAATGTGGGGAGTAGGGGTACCAAAATCCTGGGAGTCAAAAATCTGCGAATAACATTGGACTCCCCCAAATCTTAACAACTAATAGCCTACTATGGTTTGGAAGCCTTTCGAATAGCAAAAACAGTCAATTAACACATGTTTTTTATGTTCTATGTATTATATGCTATATTCTTGCAATAAAGTAAGATAGAGAAAAGAAAGTGTTTTTAAGAGAATCATAAAGAAAATGTATTTACTATTCAGTAAATGGAAGTAGATTATCACATAAGTCTTCACTCCCATCTTCAGGCTGACTTGGCCGAGAAAGATGCAGAAGAGGAGGGGGTGGTCTTGTTGTCTCAGGGGTGGCAGAGGCAGAAAAAATAATCTGCATATAAGTGGACCCTAACAGTTCAAATCTGTGTTGTTCAAAGGTCAAGGGTACTTTTGATTATTTAAAAAATATGTAATTTTTTTTTTAACGTATTTACAGAGAAAGGAAATGACCTATCTCTCACATCTATCTGCATTAACTTTACTATTCCAATTTCTTCCTTAGCAGATACTTAGTACTCAAGCAGACTTTTGCCCAGGCCAATAATGTTCATTTTCAGGAGGTCTCTGAACACCTACCAATCCTATAATAGAAAGCATCAGAAGACAATTTGAACGCTAATATTCTTCGACTCTTATGTCTCAAAATGACTCAGATTCAAAGACCTACTTTAAGCAAAACTCACAAGCTCAGTCATTTCCTTGACCTTTCCCCACTGATGCTGCCAAGTTTTACAAAGATAGTGGTCTGCCTTACCATGGTAAGCAGTAACTCAGCCTTGTCCTGTCAATAGACTGTGCGCGGAAGAGAATATGGCACATATTGCTATACTTAGAAAGGCCTGTTTGGAAGGCTGGCCCATGGCGGGCATCTAAAAACGTGGATTTTAGGAGGGTTTCAGCTATTCCTGATAAGAGTAGCTAACTGAGCTTAGACTGTTTGTGCAAACAAATACGTTTATACTGAACATTTGCTTTCCTTCTAAAGGCCTGAAATTTTAGCACATACTAGATGATACTTATGTCACCAGCTCCAGTAATAACCTGAGCATCAAGTCTCTAATGAGGTACCTTGGTAGGCCATATTTCCCACGTGTTGTGACAACTTGTAGTTTGGGGGAGTAAAAGTGTCCTGTGTGACTCCACCAGGAGAGGACTCTTGGAAGCAGGCTCTTGGTTTCCTCTGAACTTGGCTTGATTTGCCTTTTATTATACCTTTGTTACTTTTCTTTGTATCCTTTCACTGTAATAAGTCATAGATGTGAACGTGACTATGTACTGATTTCTGTTAGTCCCCCTTAGTGGGAGTGGCCTTGGAGTCCAACTCAGGTTATCTTGGTGATATTTAGGGAGCAGATATCAACATTACCAAAGAAAAGTTAGAGGTTGGTGGTTTTCACTACAACATTTATTTACAGAACTCCTGAAGATACAATTTCACTCATCGATTCATGTGTTTGTTCATTCATTCATAAAGCTTTTGTGAAACACACAGTATGTTCTGCTCGCTCTCCCAGGAACTGGAGGGAGTAACAGAGAAAGTCAGAGAGGACATCAGGTCCATTCGCACAAGGGACTCACAGTTTCATGACGCTTTTAAATAGAAAGATAACGAAACTTTGGCAGGAGAATTCTCAACTAGAGGTCAGAACAAGGGTTTGCAGAGCACACAGGACAGAGACAAGATCTCTGCTTAGGAAACTGGGGACTGTGTTTCAAAGGAATTGACATTTCATGGGGATTCAAAGGTTAGGTAGATGGTGGTCAAGTGGAAGAGAAAGTAAGTTATCCTGACAGTAAGAACAAAAGCTCAGAGATATGGAATAACTTGTTCTAGAAATAATACATTCAGGATGCCTGCAGCTGGGACTAGGTGAAACATAAGGCTTATGTTAGGGGTTAGAGCCTAGACTGTAAACTTTTAGATTTTTTTGTTTTTGGATTTTTGGCGAACAATGAAATAACATTAGTGTAACCCTAGCTGGTTTGTTGCCTGATGTGTCACAGGTGAATACACCAAGACACCAAGTTACAGCAAGAACAGCAGCCAAACAAGATGAGATGGAATCTCAAATCTGCCTCCCTGGCCACAGCAATGGCTCACACCTGTAATCCTAACACTCTGGGAGACCAGGTGCAAGGATCCTTTGAGCTCAGGAGTTTGAGACCAGCCTGAGCAACAAAGAGAGCTACATCTCTACTAAAAACAGAAAAATTAGCCAGGCATAGTGGCATACACCTGGCACATACCTGTAGTCCCTGCTGCTCCCCAGGAGGCAGGGGGATAATCCCTTGAACCCAGGAGTTTGAAGTTGCTTTGAGCTATGACTCCATGACACTCTAGCCTGGGGCAACAGAATGAGACTGAATTTCCAAAAAAAAAAAAAGAAAAAAAAATTGGCCTCCCCAAGGAGTGTAAGGCTAGAGATTTTATGGAGTTTGGATGCATAGTGGGCGAAAATGCGGGGATAGTTGGTCAAAAAGTGTAGGGTGAAGTCATGGGATGGGGACTCGAAGGAACCACATTCAGTTCCTGGGTGGGGGTCTTCCAGCCTATTTGGGGGGAATTCAACATCTGAAAAACAACTTAAGCAATTCTTAATGCCTTAAGATTCCTTAAGTTTCTAACTTCAGAGATTCTATCAGTAAGGACAACAGGAATGCAAGTAGTCAGTGACTTTTGGTCAGTAAGCAGCTACAAGCAAGTGGGCCTAAGCATAGCCCACTAATGCTCAATTATGTTTCTGTCCAGAACCCGGCATGTAACTCTTGTTATCCCCGTGAGGATGGTTTTAGCAGAAGTTGGTGACAATGGTCAGAATTGTGATTTAGAAAGAACCTACATGAAAAGAGGCTGCATAATGTGGTGGTTAAGAGGACGGAGCCAGACTGTCTGCATTCCAACATTAACTCTGCTACGTAGAGCTGGGTGAATGGGGAGAGATTACTTAACCTTTACATGCCTTAGTTTCTCACTTTGTGAAAAGGCGGTAATAAGCACTGCCTACATGAGTTGTTATGAAGGTGTACGTGCCAGCACACATAAATAAGGTGACCAGATGTCCCACTTTGGGCAGGACAGTCCGGATTTTTAACAACTTGTCCTGTGTCCCTTGGCGTTCCAAAAAAGCCCTGATTTTTGGAAAGAATGCATGACAAGCTAGGGAATGGTGGGACAACAGGAAGGGAATATACTTTTGGCTGCTGAAAAGGTTAATGTAACTCCATTTGGGAATGAAGAGGTTAATGTAACTTCATTTGGAAATGAAAAGGCTAATGTAAACTCCCTACTCCCTTCCTGGGCAAGGTCGCCCAGGTGGACTGGCGCCCTACTCCTTTGAGCCACAGGTGCAGCCCTATACATAAATTTTTTAATGTATTATATTTGTAAATTGTACTTATGTTGAAATTAAAAAATATATATATTACAATAATATTTTTGCGTTCTATGAAAATTTTTGTTGCTCCATATAGACCAAATTTTTAATTAAGAACACCCCCCCGACTCCCCCCACCCCCGTCAATGGTGTCCTGCTTTACCAATATTAAAATCTGCTCACCTTACACATAAAGCATGTGAAAGAGTGTGGCTCTCATTAAACTGTGGCCTTCAGTGTTACCGCATGACAGCAGCATCTGTTTCTCAAGCTTTCTATTTGCTCCTAAGGATATTGCTTAAGGCAAGATCCAGTATTAGTATAAGTGAATTAAGATTTTTCTAAACATATCTGCATTTAAATCACAAAGTATACACAGTATGCTTTGACAAGTGGAGCAGATAGGAAGATTAGAAAGTTCATCCAGAGGATCTCTGCCCTTCTTTAAATGCAAGGTTAAATAATAGATTCCCCATAAAGCAAAAGTCCACTGCAGCCAACCAAACAAAGCCAATAAAGGTACCATCCAAGGGGCTGTTATCAGATTCACTCAAAGGCTAATGTTCTTCTGCTTTTCATGCTTATTGATTATCAGTTGAATCTCAGCCTTGAAAGTCAACCACACCTAATGAAGACTTTCAACTTCATCAAGTAGTTCTTGTCTCATTTTTTCCCCATTGCTGTAAAAACCTTGTAATGCACTCACATTTTTTAATTTAATTTATTTATTTATTTTTTGCAGTTTTGGGCCGGGGCCAGGTTTGAACCCACCACCTCCAGTATATGGGGCCAGCGCCCTATTCCTTTCAGCGGCAGGCACCTCCCAACTAATATTATTTTTAATGTATTTTTTGGTTAAAAAGAAAACCAAACATAGTGCAAAAAATGTATGCAGAGGTAGAGGCTCTACAGTTCTCATACGGAAGGGATTTAGAGGCAACCTTGTGTTTAGAACATTCTTCTCCCATGTAGCCTAATAGCTCCCACCCTCCCTTCTGTCAAGACTCATCAAGTATTTGACCTCTGTACTAGTTTCCTGCAGTTGTTGGTATTCCTTATGACTTTCTTGGCTTGTGGTCACATCACTCCAGTTTGTGCCTCATCTTCACAGCCATACCTGTGTGTGTCTTCTCTTCTGCCTCAAATCCCCCTCCCCCTCTCTTTATAAAGACACTTGTCATTGGATTTAGGCACCACCAGGATAATCCAAGATGATGCCATCTCAAGGGCCTTGCTTTATCTGTAAAGATCTTTTTTTCAAATAACATTCATAGGCTCCAGGGATTTGACATAGACAACTCAGATTAAGCAAATTAACTTTCAACAGTATTATGTGGTTACAGTTTGTGGTCTTTTATTACAGGAATAACAAACATTTGTTTAAAATGTCCTTGTAAGCAAGAATCCTTTTGGGTAGGACTATGGACTTACTAAATTTCTAGTTAAAACCAGACTCTACTCGGCCCACACAGTCCAGCCCTATAAACTACCTAAATCTCTAATCTTATTTTGTGTCATTCTTTACCTATGGGTTCCAGCCTGAGAGCAGAGAGATGGTCAGAAACTTCATCTGAAAGGATGATAATCTTGGCACAAGATTTATACTGAAGACAATAATCATGGCTCTGGCCCACCTCTGGGACCTCATCTTTTACTTCCCCTCTTATCCACAGCTGTCCTTCTGTCTGGGTTCACTAGAGACTTTTGGTTCTCAATGCACACAAGCACTCCTTGAGGACTTTGCTCAAGCTGTCTTCTCTGCCTGGATTGCTCTTCCCCCTGTTCTTTGCATAAACAGCTCTCTCTCATCCTTCAAGTCTCCACTTAGATGTCATCTGTCCAGGGAGGTCTTCTCTGACCATCTATTGGCCCAGCAAAAAACAACAGCTGATTTGCTTAAAGGAATGATCTGAAATCTCAAGTAAAGTTTGCAGCCAAGTGTCTTCCTATCTTTATATTGTCTTTCTCAACCTCCTAAATCTTGACCCCTTTTATTTGGTCCCTTAGCGGTCTGTTTTCCTCCACATATCATTTACCATACCATGTTAGAATTGCCTGCTTTTTGGTCCTTAAGTCCCATCTCGTAAGAATGTCCATGAGGGCAAGAACCCTGAGATATTTGTAGATTTATGTGAGTCATTCTAGCAAATTATTAAACATGAGAGGGTCACAGGACACTCTGAATTTGTAGGGAGTTGGTCAGAAGGGGAGATGACCTGGGGATCCCCAAGTGTGGCTAGCATCTAAAGTGAGGACAGTTATGGAGAGCTGACCTCTTAACTTGTGAGGTCTGTACTAACTCTGGGTGGTTAGTGCCAGAACTGATTGGCAATTACAACTTAGTGTCAGAATATCTATTCTGCATCTTCTGATGGCTCCTTGCCCAAGATGTAAAACAAACCTGAAGCTCCCAACAAAGGCTGGGTTTGAAATATGGGTGTTGGCAAAACCTTCTTTAACATACCTAAAGTAGCACCCTATAGCAGCAACAGTGTTTTCTGTCTTTTCTTGTAAAGAAACATTCTTTTACAGGAGAAAGTGAATATTAAACATGGAGCACTTCAGCCTGTGTTAGAATGTTCTAAATAAATATGTATCATATAACAGGGTGAAAGTGTGGGAAGTGATGACAAGTTTCATTTAGAGATCTTCCTTCTTCTAAATCCTATCTACTGGCAAAGAATGCACTCCTAATGGAGTATCCCATGGAACAAATTGAAGAAAATATCAGTAAGAAATAAAGTGGCAGAGCCTTAAATTCAAAACTGAGAAGTTGATATAATGATACACTTTAACATGCATATGTGAATTGAAAAAGGTCTGCTTTGGATGATTGATAGTGAAGCCTGGCGTTGCTGATTAAAATTAGATGTTTTATATACATTGAGTTAGCCAACAACACATTTCCAAGGTTTTGCTAAAATATACTTAAAGATCATGATAAAATAAAGGTGTTTTAAAAAAAAATATTATGTGGGCAAATAATTAGACAAATGTTAATATTTCTATTTTCTCAACTCCAAGTTAAAATATATGGGTCTTGAAATAAAAGTTACAGTATAATTGTTAATAATTCCATAAGTTTTTTAAAAACTTTTTTAGTATCCTCAGAATCTGAGAAAGTGTACAATTCAAAGGAGGGCTTAAATGAGGTGTCTGATGATAGATCATAAAAAATTATTTTTGATAGTAATTATACATTTTTAGCATATACATTGGAATATATTAGCATATATCTTGGAAGAAGGTATAAAGGAGGCATACTGTAAACCCAAGCATAACTGCTAAAAAATAATATAAAAAGGTATAGCAGAAACCAGTATTGGAATTAAAATGAAATTTAATATTAGAAATATTAAATTAACTCTAAAGAGGGCACAAAAGGAAGAAGAGAGGAACAAAGAAAGGATAAAACAAATAACTTGAAATTTCAAAATGATAGATCTAAATCTAACCATATTATTATTACATTAAGTGTAAATGGACTAAAAACCCAACTAAAAGGCAAATCTTATAAGACTAGATTGTTAAAAATCAAGAACCAACTATAAGCTATCTATAAAACATATATATACTTTAAATACAAAGACACAAATTAATAAAAAAGGCTGGAAAAATATTTACTCAGCAAAGAGTAACCCTAAGAAGGGTGGAGTGATCATATTAATATCAGATAAACTAGAACTAAAGCCTATTAATACTCAAAGAGTATTAATTCAGATAAGGAAGAATCTTTTATAATAATAATTGTTTAAAAGATCAAATCATTAGAAAAACATAAAGCCTAAAGGAAGACATAAATGGCACAACTTCAAAAATGTATGAAGCAGGGTCAGTGCCTCTAGCTCAGTGGCTACGGTGCCAGCCACATATACCAGAGCTGGTAGGTTCGAACCATTCCGGGCCTGCCAAACACCAGTAACAACTACAACCAAGAAATAGCCAGGTATTGTGGCTGGCTCCTGTTTTTCTAGCTACTTGGGAGGCTGAGGCAAGAGAATTGCTTAAGCCCAAGAGTTTGAGGTTGCTGTGAACTGTGATGCCAGGGCACTCTACCCAGGGCAACATAGTGAGACTCTGTCTCAAAAAACAAACAAAAAAAAATCAAACTTAAAGATTGTAATAAAAGTAGACCAAAAAAAAAAAATCCATAAGGATACAGGAGATCTTAACATTATAAGTATTTAACTGAATTGATGTTTATAGAACCAACAGATACGTATAGAACCACTCAACTGCAAAATACACATTCCTTTTTTTTTTTTTTTTT
>NW_003852464.1:6879177-6883508 GCF_000181295.1 Otolemur garnettii
AGATTTAAAAACTGATAAACCTCCAGTTAGTCAGAAAAAAATGTATGCATTACTACCTATAGTAATGACTGAACAAAGACAAAGTTCCCTATCTTAGGGACTTCTAGGGGAGGAAAGCAGTATTAGTCATACAAGGAAATCTATACCTACAAAGTGTAGTAAACTCTAACAGAGAATTCTGTAGTCGTGTGAGAGGCCAATTTAGATCGGAAGAGAGCACCTCTGTAAAAATTACTCAAGTTCCGGCACTCTTCTTGGAGCAACATTACCCCAGCTTAGCTATTGCCCGGACTCTCCGAGGCAGGTGGCAGCCCAGCCCGGCACCCTGCGCCCCGCCCCACGGCCGCCCCCGTCCTTCTGCGCAGGCGTGAGGCTGGCGCCCAGCCCAGGTGGGGCGCGGCCCGCGGCGGGGCAGGGCGGGGCAACCGCTGGGCTGGTGGCGAGCGGGCCGGCGACTTGGTGAGGTGGCGTCGGTCCGGCCCGGTCGCTGCAGGTCCCTGCCATGCTGAGGCCAGAATCCAGCGCTTGGCCTCTCTGATCTGGTCTCAGCGTGGAAGGCGCCGGGGGAGCCCATGGCAGAGCCCTCGGAGTCCGGCCGGCGAGGCGGCGGGAGCGCGGGAGAAGAGGAGGACGAGGAGCGGGAACCGCTGCTGCCGCGGACCGCCTGGGCCCACCCGCGGAAAGGCGCCCCGGGGAGCGCCGTGCGGCTGCTGGAGACCGCCGGGGAGGATGGCGAGGTCTACGCTGGCGTGGCCGTCGACGAGGAACTGCTGCTCCGGGCCGGGAAGTCTCTCTCTACGGTCTCGCTGAGTCCGTCCTCCATCCGGGACCGGAACAGCCACTTGAGTTCAGGTGCGACCCGGCGCTCCGCGTCCCTGCCGAGGCTTCTGCTGCCTCCGCCGCAGCCCCCTACGCGCTCCCCTCCCCGGGTCCCGGCTCGCTTCCGTCTCGCACTTGCACTTGCACTTGTTTGCCCAGCTCTCGGGGCAACCGATCTGGAGGAAGGACCAAAACAACCCCTAGACCATTCATCCTCCTCCTTTTCCCACGTTTTCTCGCACTTTCCCGGGAGCTGTAGGGCTCTCCCCAAACTGAGTCTAAACTTTTGGAATTGGACACTAAAGGCAGACTTAACACTGTAAACATGACTTACGTTGTTTTCTCAAGTTTGGACTTGAGTTTTGAATTAAGAACCCCGATCCATCAAGAAAGTTCTCAGAGTTGTGGCTTTGCGGATTTGCAAGGTGGATGACGGATGTACGTACAGCAAGAATATCCAGTTGCCACTGGGACACGTTTCAAAACTTTTTTCTAGTAAATGTCATTGTGACGTTAGCCAGAGGGGGCAGAGGCGGTTGACTCCTTTTCTTGTTTGCTCTTCCTGCACAGTTTTTCATTCTTGAGTGTCTTTCTCTACTTCACGCTTTACCAAAAAAAAAAAAAAAAAAAAAACCCAAACCTTTTCTCCAGTAAGCAAACTGATAGCCTCAGGGGGAGGAGAAGGCAGTTGAAACGAGGTTGTAAAATGTAGGCTTGGTGTTTTGCAGGTGTGGATATTTGCTGATGAAGTGAGTTTTGGGGCGTGTGGAGTGAAGTTAGGCTCATTTAGCGGAAATAGTGTAGGCTTGTAAGAATCCTAGCTAAAGATGAGACAGACTTGTTCGTAAAATGGTAATGCTAATGCACCTCTGTGTGGTGGCGTGCACACCACTGGATTATCACTTCATATGTGACATCTTAAAAGCTGTAGAAAATGTTTTCTTTTTAACTTAATTTTTATTAAATTATAACTATACATTTATGGGGTACAATGGGATGATTTGGTATACAATGTGGAGGGCTTAATTCAAACTGATTCACATAACCATAACTTCCCTTATTTTTTGTAGTAAGACATATGTAATATACCCTTGCGTTGTGCACATTAGGTGAGATCCCACCAAATACCTTCCCTCCCTTTGTCCTCCCCCCTCTGGGAAAATGTCATTTTCATTAATACTGCTTAGTTTTTCTGCAGTTGTTAGATTTTATGTGTCCTACAACTAGTACTCTCATGTGCATTGTACAATTCAGAGAATTCTTCAAGTTCTAGTTGAACTTTTTTTTTTTTGAGACGGAGTTTCACTTTGTCACCTTGGTAGAGTGCCCTGGAGTCATAGCTTACAGCAACTTCAAATTCTTGGGCTCAAGCCATCCTCTTGCCTAAGCCTCCTGAGTAGCTGGGTCTATAGGTGCCTGCCACAGCACTGGGCTAGTTTTAGAGATGGGGGTCTCACTCTTGCTCAGACTGGTGTGGAACTCCTGAGTCTACGGGCCTGGGCCTCCCAGAGTGGTAGAATTATAGGCACGAGCCAGCTACCCAGCCCTATTCACACACATTCTAGGTGTAAATAAATCTGAGCAGCCCAGGGGAAGCGGTCTGTCAGATTGTTAGCAAGTGTTCTGATGATGCCTCTCTGCTACTATCATAGTGTCAGCTGATGGATGTGTTGACAGAGCAAGGAAACAGACATGAAGTTGGGACTAGATCACAGACAGACCCGCATTCACCTAGCTACATTGGCAATTTAGGCATATATTGATTGCCTGGAATCCGGTCTGTGCAGTGACAGATGTGTGTGGCTACTTGCCTTTTTCTATCCTATTTAACTTTGTGTAGCTTCTAAAGCCCTGAGGTGCTTCTGTAAAAATGAGGTCTTTTGTAAACAAATAGTATTAAGGCTAGAAGAGCTCTAGGTTCGGCTCCTGTGGCTCAAGTGGCTAAGGCGCCAGCCACATACACTTAAGGTGGCCGGTTTGAATCCAGCCCGGCCCACCAAACAACAATGATGGCTGCAACCAAAAAATAGCCGGGTGTTGTGACGGGCACCTGTGGTCCCAGCTACTTGGGAGGCAGAAGCAGGAGACTTGCTTGAGCACAGGAGTTGGACGTTGCTGTGAGCTGTGATGCCATGGCACTCTACCCAGCGTGACAGCTTGAGGCTCTGTCTTAAAAAAAAAAAAAAGAAAAGCTCTAAGTGAGGACAGAGTATAGTGTTACAACACAAATGGATTGTTAAAAAGAACTCCTCCTTTTTTTAATGGTAGTATCTTATTCGTGTTACAGTTTACAGTTTGTAAAGATCTTTTTAAATATGCATTTCATTAATCCTCACAGTAGCCCAGCTCTTGAGTTGTAATTCACCCTCATCCTTGGGAGAATCCAGATTAATAATCCCATAATGACTGGCAGTTCCTAGAACTTCAGAAGTCAGTGGTTTCCCAAGTTGAATGTCAGGAAGTGGTAAAGCCAGAACTGAGTCTACCCCTTTTTTCACATCCCATATTTCTCCCATTTTGCTGTAGATTCCCTACGTGTTACAAAATTATAGTTATTTTTGGTTATTCTGGAAGTTTTAATGGGGTTTTAAAATCGTTTTGGATTGTCAAACTGTTTTGAAAATTTTAAGACTTCCAAAATGTTTGATTGAGTAATGTATCTATATTTTTAAGTCAGTTTTTGAATGACTCCATTACCTTTTTTATACTTTACCTTCTAATTTCCATGAAGCCACCTGTCTAATTACAAGATATTCTGGCCTTTAGAATAATATTAACATCATTTATGATGCTTAATTATTTTGTGTGCCTTAACAGCTTTAGGTACTTTAGCCAGTTGGAGAGTGTCATCGGTCTATTTAACTTGACATTTGACAAAGGCTAGAAATAGCATCAACTATAGCATCCATTATTGGATCAGTGTTAGAGTAGGATCAGGGCATTCCTCATCCTAGTTATTTTAATCAGTGAATTGGGTAATAATAAAGATAATAGCTGATATCCACATAGCAGTTTATATGTGTGTCTGTGCCCTCCCCATACATTAATTCAAAACTAACCCTATGAAGTAAGTACTATTTTTTTATTCCCATTTTAAGAAATCACAGACTCTGGGAGGCTGAGGTGGGTGGATTGTTTGAGATCAGCCTGAGCAAGAGTGAGACCCTGTCTCTACTGAAAATAGAAAAATAAAAGAAAACGCCCAGGTGTTGTGTGGTAAGCACCTGTAGTCCCAGCTATTCCAGAGGCTGAGGCCAGAGGATCACTTGAGCCCAGGAGTTTAAGGTCGCTGTGAGCTATGCAGAGTGAGAATCTGTCTCAAAAAAGAAAAAGAAAGGAAATCACAGAGCATTGACGAGACTTCTCCACGGTCCCAGTTGATACAGATCAGGAGTGCTTGCCTTCTGTTGGCGAGCCTAACAGTATTAGAATTCACAAAGAGCTACCAAAGTAAATGAAAAAAGACAATGTGTGTTTATAAGTCAGTTTACGACTCACAGTGCCTTATAAAT
>NW_003852464.1:6883973-6886696 GCF_000181295.1 Otolemur garnettii
ACAGGCGCCGAGCCCACAATCTTGATTTTTAAGAGTACGGAGCAGCTAAGATGAGAAGAACACAGTCGTTGCATCCATAAGGTTAAAACAAAGGGGTTCTTTGAACTAAACCAGAACTGACAAAAATAACCTATTCGGTTTGCTTTTCAGGAAGAGACTGTATGCTGATCAGTACCTTTGCGGTAACAGTGATAAATTTCTTAGGGGTAGTTTTATAACTTTCCTGAAGCCCATTTCAGCAGAAATAGTTCTGATGGCTGTGCTATCTGTAATGCCTGATCTGGGTTCAAGACACTGATAATCTGGTTTAATTTAGTGGAAGGTTTTTGAAGAGTGGGTGTTCCGTGTGTCTTGACAGTTCTCCGTGAGTGAGGTTTTAGAAGACAGTAAGCAGTGTGTATTGGAGATTATTTCTCAATTAGTGCTTAAAATATATCTTTCTTTGTTTTTCATGTTTTGCAGAGAAACATCATTCATCAAATACTTGAGTTTCTGCTTGGTGCCAGTAGAAATGAAGGCCTTGGGGAGTAGAGACCCGTATCAGATGGGTGCCTGATCACCTACCTTACACCCTTATAGCTTTAGAGCCTAGTGTAGGAAACGGTTAATTAAAACAGACTGTATTTGTGCTCAGATGGGGAGCACTCAGCGTTCCTTTGAGGGATTGAGCCGTCCCCTAGATGTAGGGGCCAGGGAAGACTTAGCCAGGAAAATGGCATCCCATTTGAGACTTGAGGGTGAACAGCACTGGGCCTCTGAGGCAAGGTTCAGTTCACGAAACTTGTTTCTAGAAAATATTCTAGTTAATGGGAAAGATGTAGTAACGATGAGTAAGGTGTAGTCCTAATGCTCAAGAGAAGAGTTCATTTTGATTGATTTACGTGAAATGAAAATGGTAAGTTACTTTATAAGTGGATACTTAGAGTCAAATATAAAAGTTATGCAATGAATCCTCTTTTTTTTTTTCCTGAGACAGAGTCTCACTGTGTTGGCCTCAGTAGAGTGCTATGGCATCACAGCTCACAGCAACCTCAAACTCTTGGGCTTAAGCATTTCTCTTATCTCAGCCTCCCAAGTAGCTGGGACTACAGGCACCCGCCACAACACCCAGCTATTTTTTTGGTTGTCGTTGTTTGGCAAGCCAGGGCTAGGTTTGAACCTACCAGCCCTGGTGTATGTGGCCAGTGCCTTAACTACTGAGCTATGGGCACCAAGCCAATGAATCCTCTTAATCTTCTTTTAGTTTCTGCTTTCTATGGGACCAGTAATAGCTCTGAAGTGTGGTCAAGGGGATAGTTTTTCAGACAGATTTATTGAGGGCCCTACCACATGCTAGGCCCTGTTCTAGGCACTTGAGGTACATCAGAGAATAAAAACAAAAAGATCTCTTTCTGCTTGGAACTTAGCTCATTTTGTTATAGCATCCTAAGTGTGAAGGATGAAGAAGAATTAGCCATGGGAAGGAAGCTTGGCTTATTCTTGGGAACAACATGTTCAAAGGTTCCGAGAGTGGGCTGGACATCTTCTGAAAAGTGAGGAGTTTGGGACTGGAACTTGACCAGCAGGCTACCAACTCTTCTTAAAGGGGACTCAAATGAAGTACACAGAGGTAAAGTTAGGGTTCACCTCAGAAAGTCATTTTGAACATTGCAAAATCAAAACACAATCATTTATTCTTTAAGCAGTAACAGTAATTTTAATTGAAAAAAAATTAAAATGTAGCTAACCTGTCCCCTGATCTATTAAAAGTCAAACTAAATGACAGAAACAAACCTTCAGAACAGATCATTCAGCTTGAAGCTGTGTAACATCAGGGGGTATCCTCCAAGTTAAGCTCAGTGCTAATGTATTTTTAAGTAGAGTGAAGAAAATTATAGACTATAATTGTCAGTTATGAGTCATTTAAAGAAAAATTATCAGCTGTAAACTAATCAACTTTAGAATAGTTGATATGTACCCGTTTTTTTTTTTTTTTTTTTTTCTGGCAGTAATTAGATAGTAGGACCAGTTGTTTTTAAAGTGCCTTTCTAGATTGTTGAGATGAATCCCAGTTATCTCCCAGTAAAGGAATGTGGGAAGGATATTCTCTTATTTATAAAAGGGATGCTCAAAAGGGGAAAATAGAAAGAGAATGAAATGAGAACCTCCTGGCGTATTTTATAGGAATGTTTCTGAATGATCTGATTTTGGTTGGACATGAATTATTAAGTGTTTAGAGGATGACTGTGGGTTCCATGAGAGCAGCAAAGGCAGATTCTATGATAAACTCATAAAACATAGGCCAGAAAGTAATTTGGCAACATTTAGTAGTAATAATGTCAAGATTTGTGCATAATTGCCCAGAAAAACGTCTCAAGTACAGGTCTGGAAGAGTGGTCTGAGAGTTTAGCCATTTCAGTATGATCAGTATGATAAGACTTCTAAATAACTATCAGAAGTATTACTATTACAGTATTACTGGGCTTCTTATTTTGGGATAGTGTCAAGACTGAAAGGTGTCTTGATTCTCTGCAGTGATTTACTTGGTTTTGGAGACCATATATATATATTTTTTTTTATTAAATCATAGCTGTGTACATTAATGCAATCACAGGGTACAGTGTGGTATTTTCATAGGAGACCATATTTTAAGGAGACACACTGAAATATTGAGCCTTAAAAGAGGAGAGAAACTAGGATGCTGAAAAACTTGAAAATAGGGCAGCGCCTGTGGCTCAAAGGAG
>NW_003852464.1:6888197-6893135 GCF_000181295.1 Otolemur garnettii
GGATGAGAGGGAGGCCAGTTAGGAAGCACTTGTACTAATTTAGGTGAGAATCGACAGTGATCAAATCATGGGGAAGGAATGCAGCTGATGAGTGAGTGGTAGTTGAAGTCTGGATATTTATTGCAAGTAGAGCCAAGACTACTTGCCGATAGATGGGATTTAGAGGGTGCAAGTGTGAGATCATGGGTGGTTCTAAGGTTTTTGCCTAAGCAACTAGAAGATAATTTCAATTGCCAGCAACTAAAATAATAAGGAAAGTGAGTGAGTGAAGCTTTCAGGAGGTGTGCTAACAGTAAGGAATTGAGTTTTCAGTAGTAAAGTGTGAGTTGTCTGTTGAACGTCCAGATAGAGGTATTGAATACAGCAGTCTGGAATTCAGGCAGAAGTTCCCCACTTCTAAATGTAAATTTGGGAACCATCAGTGTTGGTAAAGGAAAGAAGACAACCATGAACCGAACCTAGGACGCTCCAAGGTTAAGTGGCAGCCAGGTAGATGTGGGTCTGTGGCCTGATGATAGTTCTTTTCTGACTACTTCTCTTTTCTTGGTGAAATAGGAAGCTGGATCATCTGCTCAGAGAAGGGCTGGGAGAGTGCGTATTGGGAATTGGAGGAACGGAATTGGTTTGTGTGCATTGTTCTCCTCGAGTTCAGCTGTCCTGGTGCAAGCATGGAGTTGGCAGACAGGTTTAACCAGGACTGGGATTTTTCCGGGTGATCATGATGAAAGGAGGGGAGCAAGTGATTCTGTGATGATTGCCCATAATTTAAGCTGGCCAGGGACAGCCCAGTGGTTTCTCCTCTCCTACTAAGTTCAAGGCCTTATTATGGTCCCCAAAACTCTTACCCAGTCACTTCTGACCTCCACTTTATTTTCCTATTTAACACTGATCACCTAAAAACCCAAAGAGGGTAAAGTCCAGTGACATTGTTGGAGATCATTGGTGCCTTATTGGTTATAGTGGGGTGTGTACATTTTTGAACTCAAAGTGCCAGAGAGACGGAACTGGGAAGGAAGGAAGTGTTTGGTTGGGCACAGAACCTCACACCTGTAATCCAGCACTGCGGAAAGCTGAAGTGAGACGTTTGCTTGAGGCCAGGCCAGTCTGGGCAATGTAGCAAGACTCTGTCTCTTAAAAAAGAAAGAAAGAAAAGTCTGGTGAGCTTACAATTATTGGCAATGACAAGATCTGAGATTTGACTGGAGAGTCTGAAGTAGGATAGACAGAATCACTGGAGAAGAGAACTTCAAAGAAATGGGAGATAATAGTATCATTATTTCAACAAATAGTAAACTTTTCTTATGTGTGATTATTTGGAACTTAAAGAGAAGTAGGGTTTTATACAATAATGGATAACATTTTCTTTGCCTTAATATCCCCTTGCCAGCGACCTAATCCGATACTACAGGTCATTCTTACAGCCGGTCTTTCTTTTTCATGCAGCAACTGCCGGTATCTCAGAGATGAATGCATTCTTGGATGACCCCGAATTTGCCGATATCATCTTGAGAGCAGAGCAAGCAATAGAAGTTGGAATTTTTCCGCAGAGAATCTTCCAGGGTTCAAGTGGAAGTTACTTTGTGAAGGATCCTAAGAGGGTGAGAATTTCACAGACATACTATATATAACAGAAATTTTGGAAAACTCTAAATATGAAGTCATTGTGAGTTTCTGAAGATAATTTTCCTATTAAATCTGATTGCACCCTTTTTTCCAAAATAAAGGTCTTTTTTAAAAATTTTTACTAAAGCACTCTACTATTTAGAAATGGAGCTAATTATTTTAAGTCATAGCTTTCTGTTCTGTTATTTTATGTTTGGTTCGGGGCATTTATTGAATGCCCACATTCAGCTGTGGACTTGCCGAGCACATGTATTCCTAAGTCCTTACCTTATAGTCGCCTAAAACCTTACCAGTCAGAGTGGACGTTTAAACTTTCAGAGCTTGTTTAATATTATTTCTAGTGCTTTGGGTTTTTGTCAAAGATATATTTTGCCTTACCAACTTTTTGTTTTGGTGTTATACCAGGGAAGGAGGCTGGCAATCTGGAAGGCATTGACAAGTAACAAAGCGAAATGAACCGAGCTGTTTCTTTTTTTTTTTTTTGAGACGGAGCCTCAAGCTGTCCCCCTGGGTAGAGTGCCATGGCATCACGTTCACAGCAACCTCCAACTCCTGGGCTCAAGCAAGTCTCCTGCCTCAGCCTCCCAAGTAGCTGGGACCACAGGCGCCCGCCACAACGCCTGGCCATTTTTTGGTTGCAGCCATAATTGTTGTTTTTTGACGGCCCGGGCTGGGGATTCGAACCCGCCACCTTAGATGTATGTGGCTGGCACCTTAGCCGCTTGAGCCACAGGCGCCGAGCCCTGAGCTGTTTCTAGAATAGAAAAGAAAAGTTGATGTGGCTCTTTGTTTTTTACATTTTTTTTCCTTCTAAAAGCTTTCTGAATGATGCATAATGAGCAGTGTAAGAACTGTTATAATTTCACCCATTATTTTTTTGTAAGGATTGAAGTTATATTTTAATAGTATTCTTTTTAATTAATTTTTTTTTTTTTTTGAGAAAGGATCTCACTCTATCAGCTAGGCTTGAGTGCAGTAGCACAATCACAGCTCACTGTCACCTCGAAATCCTGGGCTCAAACAATCCTCTCACCAAGTCGCTAGGACTATAGGCATACACCATTGCACCCAGCTAATTTTTAAAATATTTTTTATAGAGATGGGGTCTTGCTATATTGCACAGGTGGGTATTGAACTCCTATCCTCAAGTTATCCTTCTACCTTGGCCACCCAAAACACCGAGATTATGGGCCTGAGCCACTGTACCCAGCCAATAATTATTTTAAATCAGTCTTTTTTAAAATCTTAAAATGATTTGTAGGTTGGCGGTGCCTGTGAGGAGGCTCAGGTGGGAGCATCACTTGTGCTCAGGAGTTAGAGACCAGCCTGAGCAAGAGTGAGACCCTATCTCTCCTAACAATAGAAAAATGAGCCAGGTATTGTGGTGATGAGCCTCAGTCTTCTCATTGCCTCAGGTGATGAGATGGAGTTAAGGTTGCTGAGAGCTAGACTGATGCCACAGCACTCCAACCTGGGCAACAGAGTGAGACTCTCTCTCAAAAAAAAGAAAGAAAAAAGAAAGGAACAATCAGTGGAAAATTTTCTTAACTTGGAAGTCTAGTAATACAAAACAGAGAAATCAAGCTTAATCTGATAAAATGGCGGGGCGGGGGGTGGGGGGGACTTGGAGCCTTGCCCTCTCTTTCCTTTCTGAGCACGGTTTGAAAACCACTGGCCCAAGGATTATTAATTTTAAAGATTGCTGAATGGAATGAATGTAAAAAATGTGATTGAAATTAAGCCTGTTAATAGTTGAAGGTTGTGCCTAAGTCAGCGGTGGAAAGCAATAGAAAACAAGTTAATCAGAATGCACTTTATGGATGATTTTCTACATATACTAAAAGTCTAATAAGAGTTCTACTTTTTTTCCCCTATAGAAAATTATTGGTGTGTTTAAACCCAAATCAGAAGAGCCATACGGTCAGCTGAATCCAAAATGGACCAAATATGTCCACAAGGTCTGCTGCCCTTGCTGCTTTGGCAGGGGCTGCCTGCTTCCTAACCAGGGGTACCTTTCTGAAGCAGGTGCCTACCTTGTGGATCAAAAGCTTCATCTGGGCATCGTACCGAAAACGAAGGTAAAGGAGAGTTTATTTCTGATCATACTTGTGATTTGCAGCCTGCTTATTACCGAGTAGTGATCATTCCTAATGAAGAAGCCTGCAGTTGAGCCCCTGTTTTGGTAATCCAGGAGTCATGAGCGACTGGTAAATTCCCTGTGTATAGATTCAGAAAGTTATCTAAGGGAAAGTATCTTGTTTCCCTGAGGTCGGGCAATGCTAATAAAAAGAGGGGAAAGAAGTACCATGTAGAAAGCAGAGAAAGGATAGGGATCTAGGGAGCCTGGTGAACCTAGAGATCACGAATGTGCTTAAAGGACTGCTTTTGTTTTCGCTTTTGTAAATTTTTATTTAAGCCTTCCTCAAACTGTTCATTGCTAAGTCTGCATTTCATTGCTCTTTGTCTCTAGGTGGTTTGGCTTGTCAGTGAAACCTTTAACTATAGTGCAATTGACCGGGCAAAATCAAGAGGCAAAAAGTACGCTTTAGAGAAAGTGCCCAAAGTAGGTAGAAAGTTTCACCGCATAGGACTTCCTCCTAAGGTGAGTTCCTCTGATGAGCTTTATTGGGGGGGGGGGCAATTAGGCTCGTGTATTATCCTGAGCTCAGCATTATGCTGTGAGCTGGAGACGATAATAAAGAAACCCGTTTTTCATCTTCTAAGAACTTAGAGTAAACAAATAATTTCACTGCATTCTGATAAAGCTGCGGATATGATGGTAAGTTCAGGGAACTCTGAGGGACAGAAGAAGGATGCCTAACCCAGTTTGGAGGGGTGGGGAATGTTGCCTCGAAGGCTTCATAAAGTGATGGCTAAAAGCACAGATCTAAAGCAGACCTGGGTTCTAATCCCAGCCTCTCTGCTAGTTAGCTCTGAGACCTTAGGCAAGTTTCTTACTCTCTGAAGCCTGAGTTTCTATAAAACAGGGATGATCAAAACTCCCTCCTGGGTTGCTGTGAGGATAAAATGAAAAAATATACGTCAAGTAATGGTAACTCACTGTGTACAGTAAAGATTCAGTAGATGGTAGCAGCTATGGTTTACTCCTTAGATACTGTTTTTTCTTATCACTTTTAAGTAAACCTGAGGGATGATTAGCAGGAGTAGAAAGGGTCAAAGTGAGAAGACATTCTAGAAAAAGCTCTAGGATTTATATTTTAAAAATATGTTTGTCCTATTACTTTGATGATTTGTTATTGCTGTACATTTATCTAGACAAAAGAATTTAAATACAAATTTATAATTGACTTTTTA
>NW_003852464.1:6893428-6895244 GCF_000181295.1 Otolemur garnettii
GCATCAGGTGACCCACTGCCTGTGTGTCCTATGCTGTTTAAATTTGTATTTCCTTCTTTAATCATTTAATGATAACCAGTACTTTTAGTAATAACAGGGCCTTTTATGTCTGCAAGACAAGGACTTTAAAAAATACTGTAGAGGTTATGATTAATTGATCAATTCTTTAAAATTTGTAACAGGCTTTTTAATCTGCATGGCCAAAGAATCCATCCTATTTTTTAAATAAAATAATTGTATTTTTTTTTTTTTGTATTTTATGTTCTGAAAAGAATCCAAAAAGTGTCTTTAGTAAAATAAAACTGCACTATTATTAAATAACCAAGGTTTAAAATTTGGCCTCCTTAATTAAATTTAATAAATATTTTTAGGAAATGGGTATCTTTTTAAGAGTGTCACCTTGAGGGCACATGTTTATTCTCTTTCTTAATTATCCTAGATCCTTGAAAGTATAGGGTTGAGAGTTTTTTATTTGCTCTATATTCTTCATATGATTATTTAAAATCAGCCTATAAAAATAGTTTTCTTGATAAATGTGGCTTATCTAAATTAGTGTTAGGTCTTTCTTATTGTGTTTATATAACATGTTTTGTAACAGTACTGCTGAGAAATTAAAAACTTAATCCCTTTGTT
Organism: Otolemur garnettii; assembly: GCF_000181295.1. Classification (NCBI taxonomy): domain Eukaryota; kingdom Metazoa; phylum Chordata; class Mammalia; order Primates; family Galagidae; genus Otolemur; species Otolemur garnettii. The sequence goes on from NW_003852464.1 coordinate 6,894,062, forward strand.
CTTGTACTTTCTTTTCTAACTATAGTTCTTAAAATTGTAGATTGGTTCCTTTCAGTTATTTGTTGAAGATTACAAGGAGGCTGAATATTGGCTTAGGAAATTTGAAGCTGACCCTTTGCCTGAGAATATTAGAAAACAATTTCAGTCACAATTTGAAAGATTAGTTATTTTGGATTACGTCATCAGAAATACAGGTACTGGAGCTCTCTCATTTGTTCGCTCAACTCTTATTAACTTTCAAACTGGTATTTTGTTATCCAAATCCAAGCCATTAACATTTTGATGCAGAAGTCTTGAAGCCACTTTAGCTACTGCTTTGGAAAATAGATGTAGGTACTGACTCTCCTGGGTAGAAACAATCCTGGAGTGGGGATCCTGAGTCATAGCAGGCTCCTCCCCAGCTGATAGAAATCAGGTGGTGTCCCCAGTGGAGAAATTTCTTAGGGCTCAGCGCCTGTGGCTCAAGCTGCTAAGGCGCCAGCCACATTCACCTGAGTTGGCAAGTTCGAATCCAGCCTGGGCCTGCCAAACAACAATGACAGCTGCAAACAAAAAATAACTGGGCGTTGTGGCAGGTGCCTATAGTCCCAACTACTTGGGAGGCGGAGGCAGGAGAATCGCTTGAGCCCAGGAGTTGGAGGTTGCTGTGAGCTGTGATGCCACGGCACTCTACAAGAAACTTTTTAGGTCAAAACAAAGCCAGATATTAGAAATGTTATCTGCATACTATGAATAATTAAAACTCGTTGTGTAAATTGTTACATGCTTATTTTGACATTATATAACAGTCTGATCTATAAATTCATTAAACTCTTAATTTTTTCTGTGCTGGAAGGGGGCAGTGATAACATTACACAAAGCCTTATTGAACATGTGACTTCTCAGATAAAACCCTGACCTGTTAAAGCAGAAAACTCTGCAAGTGGGGGTCAGCAAGCTGTATTTAGAGAGCCCTCCATTAATTCTGATGTACTCTGAAGGTTAAGAACCACTGGTTCAAAAATGTTTCGTCATTTATCTTAGATTGTGAAAAGCATCATGTAATTTTCTAGATTTACCTACTTAATGAATATGGTCCTAGGTTAATATTAGAATTAGCATACAGTCTAGACTACTCCTATAATGACATTAAGCGAGCCTCATTAGAAGGCTAGCAATAGGGGCAGATGCTTTTTCTTTCTAA